>NC_136957.1:26190948-26305948 GCF_032717465.1 Coenobita brevimanus | reverse complement strand
GAAATACGTAGGACGTCATCTTGTAATTACATAGTTATAGAAGCTAGGTTTTAAGGAAGTAGCTTTTGTTGGTATGATGTGTTTGTAATGGTCCATTCTGGCTTTGATGTGTACCAGCAGAGTGTGGTGATGAACAGCTCGATGAGGATGGGGAGCCTCAGGAGGAAGCAGAACAGCCCTGTGAGGGCAGGGAGCCTCAGGAGGAAGCAAAACAGCTTGGTGAGGACGGGGAGCCTCAGGAGGAAACAACTGTTCGTGGATGGGTCATTGACCAATATTTTCCGAATTGCTGAAGTTGGTGAGCATGAAGATCTACGATAGACAGAAGGTTCAGCTGAATGAGAACTTCACTGTAGTTGGTTCAGTTCAAGCTGAGGATGATTCTCACTGCCCTTCTCTGAACCTTTTCGAGTTTGTTTCGTTGTGTAATATTGAGAGATGAGAGCCAGACTGGAGTGGTGTAGTTTAGTTTGGGAAGAACGAACGTAGCATACAGATATAAAATGTCCTGGGAGGGGACATCAAATTTCTTAATTTTTTCAGTGTGCGTAGTCTGTGTAGCCTGTAGGAAGCAGCAGCAGAGGATGAATTTGTGTAGGAGTCCCAGAGAAGTTTGTCATCAATGAGGATGCCCAGTAGTTTAGTGGTGTGCACTACTTCTAGGGTGTGGTCTTTAAGTTTGAGTGTTGGGGGTGGTGTAGGTGCTATGGTTTGGTCAAAATGCATAACTAATGTATTGTTGCTGTTTATGGTAATGTAGTTGTCACATGTCCAAGCCTGAAGAGGGTCGAGTTGTTTTGAAGGAGATTGTAGACTGGTGCAGCATTGTCAATGGCTCGTAACGTGAAGGCGTCGACGTAATTCCGACGTTGTTGTGTGTCTTGTACAGTAGGGCGTCACTGACAAGAATGAGGAAACAATAGTTCCATTCGTATGCCCTGAAGGACACCACATGAGAGGTTTTGGAAACTGGAGATGGTATGACTCATACAGCTTGTTGACGATTATTCAAGAAATCTACCTGTCAGGAGATGAGCCATTCTATATGGCCTAAATGTACTGCTTTGGTGATGGTGTTTGTGTGATCTACTAGGTTAAAGGCTTTGGCAAAGTCAATGAAAACTGCTGCAACTGCTGTTTATATTCATCTAAATTTTTGTGCATGAAATCAAGAAAACTGGTGAGGTAGAGAGTGGATAATGATGATCTTACATTACCCTACTGGTGTATGTCAATTTTACTTTATGTTATATTTGAGCAGGTCCAGTCTGCAGCAAAGCTTTTGCAAATTTTGCTAGAGATATGTGTAATGGCAATGGGCCACAGGCTACTGAGGGAGCTTGGGTTGGGGGATTTAGGGATTGGTGTAAAGTAAGATGATTTCCACATGTCTTGACACTTAGACTGTTAGAAACATTGATGATTGATATGAAAGTAAAATGTTGGCTGTGGCAGCACAGGCCGCCACCACACCCCCAAGGAGGAGGACACGGAGGGCTAGACAGCGCGCGGAATGTGCCCAGGCAGTATGGTCATAAGTTCACCTGGGCCGCGCGCCTCTATTCCCTGGAACTCTCCCGCCGCCACCGCCTTAGTCAAAGTGCACTACCTTCCAGGCGAGCTGACCACCAACAGGATCGGGGTGGATCTGGCCTAACAGTTCAGAGTAGCACCTCAGCCACGGCTTGTAGCCGGGCACCTGAGATGGCCTGTAGCTGCTCAGAGATTAAAAGGACGGCCTGTAGCCACTCACCAAAAAGGGCCACAGCCTGTAGCCGGACACAAGAGATGGCCTGTAGCCGCTCACAAAAAAGTCCACGGCCTGTAGCCGGGCCACTAATTAGGAGACATCCTGTAGCCACTCTACCCAGTGCTGCTTACACCCCCTACAGAGACCAGCAACAGCCTGTAGCCGCGTTGGGGAGAGACCGGTACGTCCCCCTCTCCTTCTGTAGTTGACTCGGAGGGCATGACACTGGCGCCGGCCTGTAGCCGCGCCTGTAGGGAGGAAACAGCCTGTAGCCGCTCCTCTCCTGCACGTCGCCCTTCTTGCAGGACTTCGGTGATGGCTGGTAGCCGCACCGACAGGCAGGTGACGGCCGGTAGCCACACTTTGCCTGTGTTCCCATCAGGGAGTCAGGCCCTGGTGACGGCCTGTAGCTGCACCAACAGTGAAGGGACGGCCTGTAGCCTCCCTCTGTCTGTTCCCCAAGCGAACCCAGTGATGGCTAGTAGCCGCGCCAGGGAGAGACGCCAAAGTCCCTCGCCCCCTCTGACTCCACAACCAGACAGTGAGCTGTGCTCAGTCCTGCCCTCCTGCAGAAGCACAGCTTACCCTCCTGTCCACCCAGACCGAGGCAACCTCCAGGAGGTGGACCACTGCCCTGAGGATTGGTGGAGAGGTCCAGTACTGTCCACGGGGTTGTTCTCCCTCTGTCTGGAGGAAAAGAGTGCCCACCTGACAGATTCCAGCAGGGAACGATGTCACAGCCCAGCCCTGATGGCAATGCCCCCAACAGAAGATTGCAGCCGGCGCCCCTCTGAGGATGTTCCCTGGACCCCCGGGCGGGCCCACTCCCCACCCCGACGAAGGCGACGCCTGTCCTCCACCAGGCACCTGAGTGAGCGCCTCCAACGCCTGTTTGGCCCCAATCCCGAGGGCCAGACCCCAGTCCCCAGCCCTGACAGTGAGGGGCCCTTTGTCACACACAGCCCGGGCCCCAGCCGAGAGATGACGCCCCTGAGAGTGGTTCTGTGGCCGCAGGACAAAGGGACTCCCCAAGGGCCTCTGCCTACCCCAGGCCAAGAGTTGTAAGCCCTGGACCTCCCCTTCCCCCAGCGAAAGAAAGTGGACCTAAAGACAGTGAATTTACAGCGAACAGTGAGACCGGCACTTAAGGCACGAGAGTGAGTTTACAGTGATATCAGAATACAGTGAGGCCAGAAAAGACCAAGACCAGTGAGTGTAAAAGAACAGACGCCTGGGTGAAATCAAGCTACAAGTGTACAGTGAGGCCAAGTAAGAACATAAGATCTTAAGTACAAAAGTACAGGCAGTGAATATTACAAACAGTGGCCCCCGCTTGCTCCCGGTAACGGCGCCTGTAAAAGAGTGCTATCAATTACTCCCCTCCCTTGTGCAGTCAGTAACACCCACTCCCGTGCTCAGTCCATGGTGTCAGAACAGTGGACGCCTCACGACAGTGCCTCCTCACCACGGACAGTGCAATAGTGCCTCTGCCCTCCTGAACCAGACTTAGACTCCTGTACATCTAGTATCCTGTGTGATACTCTACCCACTAATACTGGCCTATGTATTGATTTTTGCCTATGAGATTGTGTAAGATTTTCTACCTGTTCCACAGCAGTTGAATTTGTCAGTATATGAGTAAGGTTGTAGCCTTGTGTTTTTATGCCCTAGCCCTCTCTTATTTGTCTAAGCTTTGGTGTAGAAAGGGAACCCAGCTGCACTCTAGGCGTTCTAGGGACGGGAAGCCACTCCTTAAACATCTAGCGTAACAAAAGGCTTTCAATGGAAAATTCCTTATAGAGGTGGATTGGAATGTCTAGGGGTGTGGGAGAGCATTTAAGTTTCAAACTCTGAAGGCAGGAGGCGACTTCGTGTTCGAAAACAATTATGGGTACATCAGGGGATGGGGAGATATGTTGGCAGAAGGCTGTAGTGAAGTTCAGGTAACTGCTGGCATATAGTGGCAAAGTGGTTGTTAATCGTTTCAGCGGCCTGGGTGTTAGACTGGTTGGCAACATAAGGAAAGGTGGAAGTTTGATTTTTAAGACCACACTGATGTTGCAATTTGTCTTACCAATGGCTTTCACTGGTGTGCTTTAGGTGCCGGAGTTTATTAGGATAAGTTCTTTTGGCAAGTATTATTTCTCTGATGAATTTGCTTCATAAACATTTATACTGAAACGTGTTCCTTGTGTGGGGAGCCTCATCACATTGCGGAAGATGTTAAATGAGGGTGATGATCCACGGTGCTCCAGACGAATGAATTTGCACAGATTTTTCTTGGATTAAGTGGCGAAAGGCTTGAGTAATGCTGTTGTGATAGTTGATCCATTTAATGTTAACATCTCGAACTGTGGTGACTATTACCCAAGGGTAATGAACAATCCAGCCGCCAAAGTTGAGTATTGCTGTGTCAGTTAGCTGTCAATAAGTTAATGTATTGGACCTCCATTTAAGTGCAAGGGTGTGTTTTGGGAACCAAAGGTTCGAGGTATGGGTGCTTCATCCAAAAAGGGATGAAGTCAACTATATCAGTAGGTATTGTGTCTAATGTATTGTTACCATGTGTTAAAAAGTTCAAAATTTGTGTTACCCGGAGGTCTGTCATGTCACTTACATTAAAGTTACCATATACAAGAAGTTTGGAGGAAGGATACCTGATTTTGAGATAATTTGAAGTATGGACGAGATGATGAAGAAGTATGTTGCATGTGGGGGCTCATGGGGGAGGCGGTGGCTCAACCGGTAGAGAGGTGGCGTGCGGTCCTAACGGACCCAGGTTCAAATCCCGGCTGGGCCTGGGAACAGTTTAAGGATTTGAATTTCATTAAATCAGGCTTTACTGATCAACCAGAAGACCCGCCGACATGTCGTAAAAATACCCCCACTAATACTAATACACCAGTCCTGTATGAGACAGCCCTAGCATGTATTCAATATGGACAGTGGGTGTTAGCACCGAAGTGGTGACATGTAGAGGTGTATGGTATGTAGGAGGACTGCTGGGCCTTGATAGCAGGCTGTGAAGCCTATGCCCAGAGTCGGACACATAAAAAAAAAAAAAAAACAGCACACAGCAAATGATGGAGCCAAGTGATGGGAATGGAAGCGTGGTGACACACATAGCATCAACACTTCCACGCCCTCTGTGATATCGATGATCAGGGGTGATGGACTAAGTTCATTCTTGCTGAAAATGATGACACATCCACCTTGTTGCTCAGAGCGATGGTGAGAGAAGAGACTGTAGTTCGTGATATTGAAAGCTTCTGGGAGAATTTGCCAGGCATCAATAATAACGATAATTCCATGTGAGTTGGATCATATCTCTGTAATAATTTTCATTTAGTTTATTGAAGGATGTTGTAACATTCGTTAATAGCACACATGGAAGTGGATACCATATGCGGGGAATGTCTAAGTGCTTGTCTGGTTTGCAACCTAGAAAGTTAGGGATGTTCTTTGTGGTCAAAACACTGATTTTCCACTGAAAATTCCAACTTCGTTTATTTCCTCATGCATGAAATACCAACACTGACATCAGTATGTTAACCACCATTTTGTGGTGGACAGCAGCTACCTTTCCTTAGGCTGAACAAGTGGTGACGGGTGTAAACAATCCTGGTCGTGGCGGCCAAGGGCGAACAGTAGTGAAGTTTCCAATACGAAGTAATTATAACAAGGGAAAACCACCAACAGCAGATATACCTGTTGTCCTGACATGAGTGTAGCAGTGTATAAATGTAAATGAATTCGAAGGTCTTAATAAGATGTAGTGACGACCAACAAACTGGCCTAAGCCGCTCCGGAGCTCAAGCAACTACGTGTGACGCCGACAGCAGACAGAGGAGATGAGGTGTGTGTGTGTGTGTGTGTGTGTGTGTGTGTGTGTGTGTGTGTGTGTGTGTGTGTGTGTGTGTGTGTGTTCTTACCTTCTTACCTAATTGTTCTTACCTAATTGTATCTTTACAGGAATGAGTCAAGCTCGTGCTGTCCCGTGTCTTAAACCATATTTATCGTACATATCCTTAAATTTGTGAATTATTTTGGCACACACTATTTCATTCGGTAGTGCATTCCATTGATCAATTGCTCTGTTTGGGAAACTGAATTTTCTTACGTCTTTATCACCTCTCTTCTTATGCAGTTTTTTGCAGTGTCCTCTTGCTGATGCTTCTCCATATGTTAAGTAATCATTTATGTAAATTTTCTCCTTCCCTGATATGCACTTATATAGCATTATCATGTCACCTCTTTTCCTTCTCTCCTGTAGTGTTGGTAGATTCAGTTTATTTAGTCTTTCTTCGTAGCTTAGGTCCCTTAAGCTTGGTATCCATCTTGTAGCGGCCCTTTGAACTTTTTCAATCTTGTCTATGTGCTTTTTGAGATGAGGACTCCAGACTACTGATGCATATTCCAGGGTTGGTCTAATGAATGATGTTATTATCCTTCTTAGCATGTCTTCATTTATGTATGCGAATGCTATTCTCATATTTGCAAGCAGTGTTTACATGTTCCGTACCTTCTCGCTGATGTGGTCAGCTGGAGATAGTCCGTTATTGATAATCACACCTAGGTCTTTCTCTCTTTCTGATGTGTATAGGGTTTTATTTCCTAACTTATAATCCCAATCAGGTCTTTTTCCACTTTTACCAAACTTGATTACATGACACTTGTCCACATTGAATTCCATTTGCCATGTACTACTCCATTCATGAAGTTTATTTAATTCTTCTTGTACCTCTTTACAAGAGTCTGTGTTAGTAATTCTCCTTTGTATTTTTGCATCATCTGCAAACATATTCAGATAGCTCTCATTTCCAGTGTTACTGTTTATATCATTTATATACACTAAAAACATGATTGGTGCCAACACTGAACCCTGTGGTACTCCACTAGTCACTTCTTTCCATGATGAGTAGTTTCCTCTTAGGACTGTTCTCATTTCTCTTTTTATGAGAAAGTCTTGCATGAAAAGGTTGCAGAGACTGAAATCTTAATAAACAAAAATGATGGACAGAGTCAAAAAATAGCATATGAATCGATTAGAGAACTGAGTGGTAATGCAGGTAAACGCAAGGAAATACCAGTTAGAGACAGGGAAGGAAATTTATTGACCAAAGATGGAGATATTAAAAATAGATGGAAAGAGCATTTTGAGACAGTTCTTAATAGACCAATACCACCAGAAGAGGATATACCGTCTGCTCAGGAAGATTTAAATATAGAAACAGGAGAGTTGAGGCTTGCAGAAGTGGAGAAAGCAGTAAAACAGTTAAAGAATAATAAGGCACCAAGGGAGGATGGTTTATTTCCGGAAATGTTTAAAGTGGAGGGGGATAGATTAATAATGATCTTGACCAAGCTATTCAATAAGATATGGGTGACGGGGTTACTACCATCAGTTTGGAAGAATGGTGTAATTGTTAAAGTTCCGAAGAAGGAGACCTGAGTGAATGTGGTAATTGGAGGGGAATCTCTTTGTCACCGATAGCTTTGAAAGTTTTCAGTAGAGTGTTGTTAAATAGGTTGGAGCCGGTGGTTGAGGGTATTCTGAGGGATGAACAGGCTGGTTTTAGAAAGGGACGTGGTTGCAATGATCAGATCTTTATAGTTAGGCATTTGATGCAGCAAGTTAATGAAATGAGAGTACCGTTAAGTCTTTGTTTTGTTGATTTTGAAAAGGCTTTTGATAGTGTTTCGAGAGAGACTATGGGGAAGATCATGAGACATTATGGAATACCAGAGGAGTTTGTGAGGGTCATTATGAACATGCATGAGGACACATTTTGTAAAGTGATGGTTGATGGTTGTCTGAGTGATTCGTTTGAAGTCAAGTCCGGAGTAATTCAAGGTGGTGTTCTATCGCCTTTACTATTTATATTGGTCATTGATTACATTATGAAACGCGTTGGAACAGAAACCGGTGCAGGTATACTTTGGGGAGAGAACAGGAAACTTTTGGATTTAGATTATGCAGATGATATAGTTTTGATTTGTGATGGGCCAGAAGAGATGCAGAGAGTGTTGGATTGTTTGGTGAGTGAAGGTCGCAAGGTGGGTTTGGTTATTAACTGTGGAAAAACTGAAATAATCAATATGAATATGGAAAATGCGCAGGAATGTGTAATTGGAGGTATGGTTGTAAAGCAAGTTGATAGGTTTAAATATTTAGGTACTTATTTAGCCAAGGATGGTTCTTTGAACTTTGAATTCGAGGAAAGGTTAAAGAAGGCTAATCAGGCAATGGGAATGCTTAAAAATATTTGGAATAATAAAAATTTTTCTGTGCATACAAAAATCAAACTTTATAAGGTAATGGTTAGGAGTATCTTAATTTATGGACACGAGTCTTGGTACAGCACAGTGACTATGGAAAATAAATTCTTGGTGTTTGAAAACAAAGCACTTAGAAGAATATTAGGAGTTAAGTGGTGGGAAAGGATAGCAAATAGTAGAATTAGAGAAATAACGGGAGTGCAGCCGGTCGATGAATATGTTAGGTTCTCACGATGGAAGTGGCTAGGACATGTGTATAGGAGACAGGGAATAGTACGAGGTACACCAGGGTGGGTGGCACTTGGTAGGAGAGGTAGAGGAAGGCCAAAAGAGACGTGGGTGAGGACAATGAGACGGGAAGCTGGAGATGAGTGTTGGGGAGATCTTGAGGAGTTAGCACAAGATAGGATGTGGTGGTGTGAGTTCATCGAGGCCCTATGCATCCCCGAGGGTGCTACAGGAAATGATTGATTGCATCCAACAAAACAGTTTGCCTCGAATTCCTCCTTGATGGTACAGTTTCCATAAAAGTCTTTGGTTTGGTACTGTGTCAAAAGCTTTCTTGAAATCTAAATAGATACTGTCCACCCATCCTTCCCTTTCCTGTATTGTGTTTGTTACTCTGTCATAGTAGCTCAACAGATTAGTAACACATGATTTTCCTTTTCTGAAACCAAACTGTCTTTCTGTTATCATACTGTGTTCTTCTAGATGATTTACCCAAGCTTTTCTTATAAGCTTTTCTAATACCTTGCTTACAACACTGGTCAGTGATACTGGTCGGTAGTTGAGTGGATTTTGTCTATTTCCTTTCTTGAATAAGGGGACAATATTTGTTTTTTTTTCCAAATATCAGGTAGTTTACCTTGACTCAAGGATTTCTTGAAAATTAAAAATAATGGTTTACATAACTCCTTTGCACATTCTCGTAGTACCCAACATGAAATTTCATCAGGACCACTTGCTTTTCCTCTGTCTAATCTACTTAACTCCTCCTGTATTACTTTTTCTGCTATTAGTATATCTGGTAGTATGTGTGGACATGCATGTCCCACATAGTCCCTCTCAAAATTTTTTTCTTCTGTAAAAACTAATTGGAAATTCTTATTTAGTGCTTCACAAATATCTTTCTCTTCTGTATAAGTGATTCCCTCGTCCGTAATTAATTGTATTATATCTTTTACTTTGGTTTTCCTTCTGATATAGCTGTAAAACAGCTTTGATTGATCACTACTTTTATTTATTATATCCTCCTCAAACTGTTTTTGGGCTTCCCTCCTTATTCTTGTGTAATCGTTTCTTGCCTGTTTGTAATTATTATACGCCCTTTCACTATTATGTCTTCTGTATCTATTCCACAACAAATCTCTTCTTTCTTTGGATTTTTTATATTCTGTATTGAACCATTTCTGTATTTTCTTATCTGCTTCTTTGTGCTGTGAGATGTACTTCTGGACTCCTATTTCATAATATTCACAGAATTTCTTATATACAGCATTTAAATCTTGTCCTCTAAGCTCATTTTCCCAATCAACTTCTAAGAAATACCTCTTTAGGTCTTGATAATTTCCCTTTTTATAGTTTAGGCTCTTTTTGTAACTGTCATTGCTGTTTACTATGTCATATGCTATCCTGAAGTTATAATTTAGTACTGCATGATCGCTTTTGCCGAGTGGGGGGTGATATATTAAACTGTCAATATCATTTTCTTGCCTAGTAAATATTAGATCTAGCACTGAAGGTACATCAAGTCCTCTTTTTCTGGTGGTTTCCCTCACATGTTGCGATAGGAAGAACTCTTGTACGAAATCCAGGAGCTTTTGGTCCCAACAGCTTTCTTGGCTAATTATATCTAGTGTATTCCAATTTATATTTGTATTGAAATCCCCAGTTAGTATAATTCTTTCTGATTTCTCTTCCATTTTATAGAGTAATGATCTTAAACTCTGAATTGTACTCTCTGCCAGGTCCTCATATTCATCTCTTTCCCATGTGTTTGATCTGGGTGGCATGTACAAATTGGCTACAATTACTTTACCTTCAGATGTGTTGATCTCTACTGCAATCAGTTCTACTTGTGATGGTATATCTAGTTTTATTTCATTGACTTTTAGATTTTTCTTAGTTAATATTATAATTCCTCCACCTATTTTTAAATTTCTGTCTCTTCTCCATATATTGTATTCCTCTAAGTTTAGTATGTCATTGGATATCCTTGGTGTTAATTTTGTTTCAGTTAGGCATATTATTTGTGGTTCATTTTCTCTGACATAATCATTCATCTCTAGTAATTTAGATACCATTCCATCCACATTTGAGTACATCAACTTTATTATCTTGTTTATATACTTGTCATGACATGGTTCTGCTACCTTCCTTCTTTTTATTCCATCCTGTTTGTGTACTGCTTTCGTACCTGCAATCCTATTACTTTGTAAAAAAAATTTCTTCTCTTCTGATCTTCCCTCATTTTTTGTTTTTGCTTCCTCCCTTTTCTCTTTCAGTAATTCCAGTTTCTCTTGTGTTAGGCATCTTTTTATCCATACATTTTTGAACTCCTCTTTTTCCATAAGATTCTTTGCATTTTTTAGTATCTCTTCCACAGTGTTTACACTCTGGAAAGTCACCTTTAGAGGTCTTGTCTTGCTTTTCTCATATTTCCCTAACCTTTTGTGTTCCTCTATGTCTTTATTACAGATTTCCTCTGATACTTCCTTCAGTAAGCTCATTACATTTGCTATCTCCTTTTTGTCTCTTGTGATCTTGTTTTTTACTTCTTCCTCTTCTATACCAGTGATTACTATAGATTTGTTTATATCTACTGAATCTCTGACTAACTTTGGATTGTTTTGGATTATTCTTTTCACTTCCTTTTTAATGCTTTTTTCCTCCACCCTTGTTTCCAAGTCTTTCTTTACTTTCACCATTTCAGCATACGTGATTTCCACATCATTTTTGTAGCTTTGCACAGCTTCATTCACCTGTGTTATCTTCTCCTCAATATCACTGCTCTGGTTTATAAGACTGCTTACTTGCCTAATTGTCTCTGTGTCATTTTTGAACTCTTCCATAACACTCTCGTGATTGACTACTGTACTTGCCATTTCACTCATTTTCTTCCTGAGTGTACTCATTTCCACTGTTAGTTCACCGATGGTTGTGTCTTTCTTATTGGCCTCCCTTCCTAGTTTTTCTATTTCTTCCTTTTGCAACTGCATCTGCTTCTTTATTTCATCAATTTCATTTTTGAAAGCCATTTCTAATTTGTTTACACGTTCAACCAGTCTATTGTGAGTCTCCACTTCAACCAGTTCTTGGTAGAAATCATCATTTTGCTTTTTACTTTTATCCCTTTTCTTTTCCAAATTTGCTTTACTAAAGTATGTATCCATTTTGCAATACTAAAAGTGCAAAGTATGTACTTACAATCCCCGCGTTGTTGTAGTCTAAACAAACCTCAGATGACTCAGCATATTCTTTCGTCTTGTTTCTCTTTCGTGTTTGAACAAGTCTTGTTTAAACTTATTATTTTCTTCTTTTTAATAATGAAAAATCATTCAGTCTAACCTAGTACAGAGCTTGACTCATACAAAGATACTAATTTAGGTAGTGCCACTGGCCGTGTTGGTTCGGTACGGAGCGCCGATGTTGCACGTCCACCTCGGTTGAATCCCTCTACGTGTGTGTGTGTGTGTGTGTGTGTGTGTGTGAAGTAAGGCAAAATGTATACACACATCAATACAGAGAAACGAGCACACACTAGGAAAAAATTCCAAATACGTTTAAACACGTGTACGTGATCAGTCGTGTGTATGGGTGTATGTATATGAAGAACTCATCACAAACATACGCACGCACAGGCACTAGCACATGCACGCACGAACATGCAGATACAAACATATAAGCACAAACCCCACCCTGGCGGACGTAATTACACACACACACACACACACACACACACACACACACACACACACACATGTGCATTTACAAGCAATTAAACCTAGACAAACAGATACATAAATTTTCCCCACCTCTCTCTCTCTCTCTCTCTCTCTCTCTCTTGTATTTGTACACACACACACACACACACACACACACACTGCCATGTCGTGTTGCAGGAGTTCGACTGCATACAGTACGTGGTGTTAGAAAAGTACAAAAATACAAAGGAAAACAAACAACAGACCTAATGGTCCCTTTGTGGCTATTTGATGCAAAGTATACGATAATTATGACACCTAATTTTATATGCTAAATGTAAGGATAGTCTAGGGTGAAGGCTTTCCTCCGCCCCCCTACCAACTCTCCAGCCGAAACCGACAGGAAACTTTAGCAAGAAGCATCATACAGCATAGAGATACTGTCAAGAATACTCCCCCAGTATCCCTGCTTGTCGTAAAAGGCAACTAAAAGGGTTGGCGGAGGGTTAGTGCCCCTCCCCGGAAAACAACTAACTAAAAAAACAAACAATAAGCCTCGGACAAGGACTGACCAAACGATGACGACCAAGGACCGGACAAAGGACGTGGTTATCGGAACGTGGAATGTAAGGGGAGTGAATGATGAGGTGAAAGAGAGAGAGATTGTCCAGGTGCTTGAGGGTGCGAAAGTGGATGTATGTGGAATAACTGAAACAAAATGGAGAGGAGAAAGTGTGAGAGAATGGGAGTATGGATGGGCTATATGTGCAGGAGTAGGTGAGAATGAGAGGGCAAAGGAAGGAGTATGTATAGTTGTGAGTAAAACATGGAAGAAGAGCATAAGACAGTATGGATCAGTTGGGTCAAGGATTGTGTGGGTAAAGTTGAAAGTTGGAAGACAAATGTGGGCGATTGTGTGTGTGTATGCGCCAGCGCAAGATCGTGCTAGAAGAGTGAGAGAAGAGTTCTGGACAAATGTAGAAGCGTGCATGGAAAAGTTTGGGAGGAATGAGAGTGTTTTTGATCGGTGATATGAATGGTAAAGTTGGGAATGTGAAGGTGGATGGAATAGTTGGTGAGTGGGGTGTGCCTGCTGAGATAGATGAGAATGGGGGTGCGTTAGTGGACATTTGTGCTGGGAGGGGGTTGGTGATAGCCAATACCCTCTTCAGGCATAAAATAATCCACAGGTATACATGGCGAGTGATGAGAAGGGTGGGTGGTGAACTGAATGAAAGGAAGGCAATGATTGATTATGTGTGTGTGGATGAAAGGATGCGAAGATGTGTAATGGATGTAAGAGCTTATAGAGGTTGGGGAAGTGGACTTTCTGACCACTACTTGGTGGTGGCCAGAATTAGGATTCAAGTAAGATGGAGGAATAGAAGAAGGGAAAGACGAGAGGAAGGAGTAGTTGCAAGGAGAGTGGAAATGTTACAAGAGGATGAGAAAGAGGCAGATTATAAGAGAGAAGTGGAGGAACGATTGGGCAAACATGAATTGGAGCAGATGGGAGACGTGGAAGGTGTGTGTAGGATATTTACAGAAGAAATATGTGCAGCATGTGATGTGGTGTGTGGAAGGAAGAGAAGACGGAGGAGGGTGCAAGGAACAGCGTGGTGGACTGAAGAGGTGAGACAGGCTGTGGCACAAAAGAAGAAAGCATACAATGAATGGATGAGAAATAGGGGCGTGGAAGAAGTTGAGAGGCGGAAGAGAGAGTTGTATGTAGAAAGAAAGAGAGAGGTGAAAAGATTAGTAAGAGCGAGTAAGAAGAGAGTGGATGAGGAATTTGGAAGGAATTTGGGTGTAAAGTGGAGGGACTGTAAGAAAATGTTCTGGAAAGAGGTGAAAAGAGTAAGACAGGGTGGAAGTGAAGTTAGCAGGGGAGTGAAAGATAAAATGGTAGATTACTAGTGGAGAAGGGAGAAAAAGTGAGCAGATGGAGAGAACACTTTAAGGCAGTGGTTCCCAAACTTTTTCAGCTTGTTACCCAATTTAACATGCCACACTAAGCATGTTACCCCTTTCACAAATTGTTGTCAACAATGATATATATGGCTAAATTAAAACACTAGTGTTATTTTCTTTTGTTTATTGTAATTTAACATTGTGCATCTCTAATGACTATTGCCAAAGATGTCAAGAATATCAGTGGGATGGATGGAGTTGCAGGCTTGAAGCTAGTTGAGGAATTCTTGGCTTTGTGGTTGAAAGTGCCAGCCTGACATCGTTTGCAACATTCAGGCGAGTCCTCTTTTTTGTTTTCATCCCCAGCACAGTTGAGAACCCCTTCTCACAAAGATACATTGTTGAGAATGATACCAACAACTTCAAGGCTCTCTTGGACAGAGTTGGTGAGTCAGCTAGTCGTGAAATCCAAAAGGAATCTGCACTTTGGTTTTGGAATTCGATTTTCAAGGCTTCATTGGCTCGCATTGTGATCCACTCCTCCTTTGCAGGAAAATCATTATCATGAATGGCTTCATCAGGTACAGAGATGGGATGAATGATCCACTGAAGACTGACTGTTTCTTGGTCACTCTCTGGAAAGTAGTGATGCATGCTTGTTTCAAGCCCCTTCAAATGGTCGCTCATCTCTTCGTTGATGGTCTGCAGAAGTGATCCAATATCATGACTATTCTCCTCAACAAACTGGTCTAGGATGGAGAACTGGGCTATCACTCCTTTCTCCAAGCGCCGAATCCAGAATCTCAGTTTCCCCAGAAATGCAGTCACAGTTTGATGGGCATCAATGACAGTTGTGTTTCGGCCCTGTAGTTGCAGATTACCACTGTTCAGCTCTGCAAATATGTCAGCCAAGTAACAATGTCGAGCAAGCCACACCTTATCAGTGAACTTGGTAGCAAAAGAAGATCCTTTTTGTTCCAGGAATTCCTGAATAGCCTTTTGGAGCTCAATGACTCGACGTAAAACCTTGCCTCATAACAACCAGCGAACATCGGTGTGGTACAGCAGAACTTGATACTGCTCTCCCATTTCCTTGCACAGCTCCTTGAATATGCGCGAATTCACATCCCTGGACTTGATGAAGTTGACGATTTTCAACACATCTTCAAACACTAACTTCAGATTACCAGGCAGGCTTTTCGATCCAAGAGAGTACCGATGAATGATGCATTGATCTACAGAAATTTCTGGATTCACAGCTTGTATGAGGCCCCGTAATCCACGATGACCACCCATTATCGACGGTGCTCCATCGACGGAGACCTGGATTAAGAAGAAAAATTATTATAGAATTATAGATTGTTTCATTTAGTCATTCTTACATATCTTTTGCATTATAATTATATGGTTTTAATTAATTTTATTTATTTTGGTACTTTAGTACTTCAGTGTGACAGGCACTATATTATTTGTGAATCATGTACAAAATATTAGCTACACTACAGCTACTTATACCATACATAAAACTGTATATGACTAAATGCCATTGTATTTATACTAATTAAGACTTCATATAAAAAATCTTTCCCTACCTGTTGAACGCTGTTCCAATCCAATCCATTCTTGGTAAAGAAACTCTTGATGATACTTGATGATATTGAAGACATCTTCTCCCTTCGTGGTTGTCAGCAGATCCTCGCATAATAGGAACTCTTCTTTGATCTTGTCCTGGTGCACGTAACGGACGAACCCAAGGAGAACAGCACAACTAGCTACGTCACACGATTCATCAAATTGCAAGGAGAATTTGCTATATGAGCTTTGCTTGATCTCTGCTATAACTTGGGACAGGATATCTGATGCCATGTCATCGACTCGTCGGCGGATTGTGTTGTTTGATAGAGATATGGCACTCAGTTTCTTCGCTTGATCCTCCCCACATACCTTGCTTACCATCTCGTACGCACAAGGCATAATCAGATTCTCTGCAATGGTGTGGCATTTCTGTTGTTCTGCAACTTTATATGCAACAAAGTAGGATGCTTCGACCGCAGCTTGAAGCTTTTGGGCTTGAATTCCAGATGAAACAAACTGGATGTTCTTCAGTGCTACAGCCCGGCGCTGAAAATAAGCCTGATCCTCATTCTGAAGATTTGGATGGCACTTCTGGAGGTGAGCTGAGAGTTTTGATGGCTTGATGCTTTCATTTGTCAACACTTTGTGACATATCACACATTGTGGCCGATCCTCTCCACCACAAGGTAAATTCACAAAGCCATGGCGAAGAAAGGCGTCAGAGTAGGTGCGCTTTTTGGACATTTTATTGTTTGATCTGCAAAAAAGGAAGAAAACTGCATAAAAAAGTGTGAACATTGAGAACTAATTATTTATCATTTCATGGCATTCTAGATAGTATCAGAAGAGTTTATTCAGCATAGGAATGATGTAACAGTGGGTAATGGTAGCTATACTGCACAGGGCAAAACATATAGGCTACATACCAGCTTACGTCTACCCCAGCTGATGCTCACAGAGAAACTGACTGAAATAGAGGCAGCGGTGCCAGATTCTCAAACCCAAATTATCGCATTTTTACCATAATTTGAAATGATCTTATTATTGACGAACCTGTCACGTACTTACGAAAATTATTGCATTATCGCATGCATGCTATCGCCTGAAGCACGAGAGGCCAAATTATTGTATTTGCGATAATTACTGCACGTCTGTCAACGCTGAATAGAGGCAGCCTCAGGGAGTGAGTGACGCGTACTGCACACGTAGATGAGTCATCAGGGTTACTGAGTGACTTGTGTCCTGAAGCATACCTGTCAAAATACTTTTGAGTTTCCACACTTTTAGATACATATTTCTTCTTTCCTAGTACTGTATATTAGTGTTTGATGTTTATTGTAATTCGGTTTAACTTTATTAATTAATTATAATTGGTTTACTTTACAACTTTACATACTAAGACTAAGTTAACATTAACCCTAATGCCTGATTTTCAGGATTCTTAACGTTTTTTCTGTCACCTCTCCATTACCCCCGGAAAACCGTTAAATTACCCCCAGGGGGTAATTTACCCCCAGTTTGGGAACCACTGCTTTAAGGAATTGTTGAACATAAAGGATGGAAGTAATGCGAGTATAAGTGGCTGGGGAATGGCTGAGAGAAGGAGGGAGGCGAGACAACAGGAAGAAATCAGTAGGGTAGAAGCTGTGGAAGCAATGAAGAAAGTTAAATCGGGGAAAGCCCCAGGAATTGATCGAGTGTGTGGTGAAATGCTGAAGCATGGGGGAGAGATAGAAGTAGAATGGATGTGGAAGATGTGCAGATTGGCCTGGGAGGAAGGTAGAGTCCCGGAGGATTGGAAGTCAGGTATAATTATTCCCTTGTACAAAGGAAAAGGGGAAAAAGAAGTGTGTGGTAATCATAGGGGCATTTGTCTTCTTAGTATAATAGGAAAAGTGTATGGTAGGATACTTATTGACAGAGTTAGAGAAAGAACAGGGAGGCTTTAGGAAGGGAAGAGGTTGTGTAGATCAGATATTCATTCTTAGATCTTTAGTGGAAAAGTTTCTAGAGAAGGGAAAGAAGTTGTATGAGGCTTTCATGGATTTGGAGAAAGCATATGACAGGGTGGATAGACAAGGATTGTAGAAAGTGTTAACAATATAGGGAATAGATGGGAAGTTGTTGAATGCTGTGAAGAGTATGTACGATGGTGCGAAGGCTGCAGTGCGTGTGGATGGTGAACTATGTGAATTTTTCTCTTTGAAAGTTGGGTTGAAACAGGGATGTGTCATGTCTCCATGGTTGTTCAATCTGTACATGGATGGGGTAATAAAAGAGGTACAAGGTAGGGCAGTGGATGTTGGAGTGGCCCTGGTGAGAGAGGATAGTGTTTGTACTCCCTGTACTGTTGTTTGCAGATGATACTGTGTTGTTGAGTGAATACGAAGCGGAGCTGCAAGGCTTGGTGGATGAGTTTGGGAGAGTGTGTAAGAAACGGAATCTAAAGGTGAATGTAGGAAGAGTAAAGTGATGGTCTTTGAGAAAGGTGAAGTCAGTGAATGTTCAGCGAGGTTGGATGGTGAGGAATTGGAAAATGTGAGTACGTTTAAGTACTTGGGTAGTGTGATGAGTAAGGATGGAGGTTTGGAGGGTGAAGTGCTTGAAAGGGTACAGCAGGGAAACAAGGTTGCTGGTTCTTGGAAAGCAGTGATAAGAAACAGGGAAGTAAGCATGGAAGTGAAAAAGTTACTACATGACAGTATTGTGATACCAACTCTAACTTATGGAAGTGAAGCTTGGACGTTCTTGGAAGGACACAAGTCAAGAGTGAGAGCAGTGGAAATGAGTTATTTAAGAGGAGCCTGTGGAGTCACATGGAGAGACAGGCTGATGAATGAGGATATAAAGAAGCGTTGTGGTGTGGATGTGGATGTGGTAGGAAGTGTTATGAGGAACACACTGAGGTGGTTTGGCCATGTGGAGAGAATTGAGGGTGAAAGACTGACGAAGAGAGTGTATGTGAGTGAGGTGGAGGGGGGAAGAGGGAGGGGGAGGCCGAGGATGAGATGGAGGGATGGGGTGGAGAGGTATATGAGAGAGGGGTGTGTCAGTTGGGAGCAGGGCAGTGAAATGGCAGGGGACAGGGCGACTTGGAGGCGATTTGTTTGTGGCCACCCCAAACGGGATTGAGGCGTCTGGCAAATTAAATATATATATATATATATATATATATATATATATATATATATATATATATATATATATATATATATATATATATATATATATTGTTACGGAACAGAGAGAGATAATGAACACTTCAAGTGAGAACACTAAAATCACTACTGTCCCGCAAAGTTCCAGGTTCAAAACAAAAGAGTTAGGTAAAATTACAAGTTAAAGTTTAATGCTCAAACTAACTACTAAACATTCAGGACTCATAAGGATAATGTAATGGCAAAAAACAGGTTAAATATATGGTTAACTGCAATAGCCTCTATTAACACGAAATTAGCAAGAGTAAATTTATCTAAGTCAGCCCTGATAAAATGAGAAAACCGGATAATGCTCAGTTAATGCAAGATATATTATTACAGATACAAAATATTATTAATGATGGCTGACATCAAAAACTCCACATGAATCACAAAAACCTCACCAGGCCTACGAATTAACACCTTATGCTATACAGTACAAGAAAAAAAATGCAACAACACTTATACTCAAATTATACAGCAGCCAGATGGTTGGAGACTTCCTGAGCACACTAATAATAACAACTGTACAGGGGAGGACAGAGATGTGAACAAAATGAGGAGTAGATCTAAGTGGCAATTAATGCAGAGACTGAGCTCATTATATAGGGGCTGGCAGAGCTTGATACAACTTGTAAGAAGGACGCGCAAATGAAGCCATAGGGGACAAAGAGTTGACACTCCTGCTCTGAACAAGAGAAAGAATGACTTACTCTACTATAAGGGAGGAGAAGGGGGGAGTGAAGTAGAACACGGAAGCTTGGTCACTATCGAAGCCACGAGGCGAATCGTGATCAAACATGCAGCATACTGTACGTTAGAAATATATAAAGGATGATGAAATCATAGGCTATGTAACACCTTCCTACAAAAAAAAAGAAATTTACAAAGGAAATTTCTTATTACTCTAAAACAATCTGTCTAAAGTCTAGATAAGCAATCTGCAATAACATTTTGTTTCCCCTTGACATGTTGTATGTCTAATGAATACTCCTGAAGAAGTAGACTCCATCTTGTCAATCTCTGATTTTTATCTTTAAACTTACTTAAGAATTTCAGTGGGTGGTGATCGGTATAAATGACTATGGGGTCAAAACCAGAACACAAATAAAATGAAAAATGCTGTAAACCCAAAATCAAGGCCAAAAGCTCTTTCTTAATAGCTGAGTAGTTCTTTTGAGGTGGAGTGAACTTCTTACTGTAATAAGATACAGGGTGTTCAATACCCTGATCATCCTCTTGCAGCAAAACAGCCCCAGCTCCTGTATCACTTGCGTCAACAGCCATCTTAAAAGGCTTAGCAAAATTTGGAGTAGCGAGCACTGGCTGACTTAATAGGATAGCTTTAAGTTTGCTGAAAGACTATTCACAGTTATCGGTCCAGACAAATTTAACTCCCTTTTTCAGTAGGTTTATAAGTGGTGATACAAGAATTGAAAAGTTAAGAACAAATCTCCTGTAATAACCTACCATTCCCAAAAATCTTTGTAGCTCTTTCCTACTTTTACGTCTGGGAAGATCACTTATAACCTGAACCTTAGCTCCTGGTGGTGCAACGTGTCCATCACCAATTACGTACCCAAGGTACTGAACTTTTGCTTGACCAAACTCACACTTTGATAAATTAGCTACAAGATTAGCCTGAACCAAACGCTCAAGAAATTTACTGACATAGCATAGGTGATCTTTCCAGTTGTCACTGAAGATTAATACATCATCAATATAAACAACACACCCTGCCAAACCCTCTGTTACAACATTCATGAGCTTCTGAAATGTGGCTGGTGCATTCTTCATACCATATGGCATTACAGAACATGCAAAAGTCTTTCGTAGTGTTACAAAACATGAGATCTCCCTAGCACGTTCAGTCATAGGTACTTGACAGTATCCCTTCAACAAATCAAACTTACTTATGCACCTAGTCTTTCCGATCTTGTCTATGCAACCTTCCACACGAGGGAGAGGGTAAGTGTCTGTTTTGGTTATCTGATTAACACGTCTGTAGTCGATGCAAAGCCGCTGTGACCCACCTGGCTTAGGGACTAGAGTGACAGGAGAACTCCACTCGCTCTGACAGGGCTCAATCATCTTGTGGTTCAACAGGTAGCCAAGCTCCTGGACGAGAGGAACTTTCACTGGGTTCACACAGTAAGGAGGCAATTTAATTGGCTTTGCGTCTCCAACATCGACATCATGCATCAACACAGTGGTTCTTCCTGGAGTGGCACAGAACACTTGCGGGTACTCCTGCAGTAATGCCGAAAACTCCTGCCTTTCCTCGGGAGCTAGATGAGAAAGCTTAGTCTGGAGATCATTCATGATATCAGGATTCTTCCCCAAACTATCACTCAGGCTCAGGCTGCATGGGAGAACTTTACTTACAGACTCGGGTGGAACAGCTACAGTGCAGACTGGGTTATTTTGGTCCCGCCTGTGATATAACTTTATCATGTTGATGTGACAAAGTTGCTTGTTCTTTCTACGATCTGGTGTGGCGATGACATAGTTGACATCACTGAGTTTCTTCTCCACGAAATAAGGGCCACTAAACTTGGCTTGAAGAGGTTGCCAATGCACTGGTAGCAGAATCAAAACCTGATCTCCTGGCTGAAAGTGGCATAACCTGGACTTCTTATCATACCAAGCATTCATCTTCTCCTGAGCAGCTCCTATATTCTCTCTCGCCAGCTGTAAAGCAGTGGGCAGCCGTTCTTTGAACTTCATCACATACTCCAGCAGGTTGACGTCATTTTCCTCCGACAGCCATCATTCCTTGAGTAACTTAAGGGGTCCTCTTACATCATGGCCAAACAGTAGTTCAAAGGGTGAGAAGCCCAGTGATTCATTTGGAGATTCTCTTGTGGCAAATACAACGAATGGAAGACCTTTATCCCAGTCTTTCTGATGTTCCAAACAGTATTTCTTGAGCATCGATTTGAGTGTTTCATGATATCTCTCCAACACTCCTTGGGTCTGGAGATGGTAAGCTGAAGACGTGATCTGGGTGATGCCAAACTCTTTCAGAGACTGCTTGAAAACATTTGACATGAAATTACTTCCCCGGTCTGACTGTACCTCCTTGGGCAGACCAAACTTTGTGAAGAACCCTAGCATTTCCTTAACCATGTTCTTTGCTGAGATATTTCTAAGTGGAATGGCTTCAGGATAACGAGTAGCCATATCAATCAGGGTCAATACATAAGAAAATCCTGAAGAAGTCTTAGGAAGAGGGCCCACAATATCCACCAACACACGGGTGAATGCGCCTCGAAAGGAGGAATGGGAACTAGAGGTGCAACCTTTTCGGGCTGATTACACTTCCCCACAACTTCACAGGTGTGACAAGACTTACAATACCAGGAAACATCTCTGAAGATACCTGGCCAGTAGAAGTGTTTCAAAATGCGTGCCACAGTCTTCCTCACTCCAAGGTGTCCTGCCAAACTGGAATCATGAGCCACTCTAATGATATCCTGCCTACAAACACGAGGGATGACAACTTGATGTACAACCTCCCATTCACAGTCGGCTGATGCTGTTGGGGGTCTCCACTTCCTCATAAGTACTCCTGACTTTATATAACAACAAGTAAAAGCACCGGCTGACTCTTCCTCAATGCAAGCACAGTTAGCTAGACCTTTCAACTCAGGGTCAGCAACCTGCAACTCAACCAACTCTTGACGAGACAAATTATCAACACTACGGGGTACTGCCTCAACTGGTGAGTGGTCCAAATTAGCAAGAAAAGTGTCAGCTAGGATAACATCATCATCATTATCCTCTAAGTCACCAGTAACTTTAGACTTAGCCCTAGTGACAGCACATGCAGAGAACACATCAGGGATATCACAATCCTGGGTCGCAGTCACTGGTTCACTAGACAACTGAGGAGCTGGACACACTTGACTTCCACCAATATCATTTCCAAGTAAGAAAGTTACACCTGACATTGGGAGTGTCTCAACCAACCCAACCATAACGGAACCATTAACAAAACCAGACTCTAAATTCACTCTGCACAGAGGGACAGAGAAGTAATTATTCCCTACACCTTGTAAGATTACAGTTTCATCAGAGGAATTAACATTAGAGCCTAGAACACTGGTCAGCATAAGGGATTGGCAAGCACCTGGATCACGATAAATATTAACTGATTTCCTGTCATTACTGTCCAGAGGACTGACAAAACCATCAGGCAGGAAATTAGCACAGGAACTCTTGAGAGTGTCACCCACATTACTGCTCAAAAGAGGAGCTTCATCATGAGAATTTAATTTACCTCTCAAAGCAGGTTCAATTAACTCGGTTAAAGAATTCTGGGAACTCTCAAGGGTGGACACTAGACCAATTGACTGAATATTTAAAGACTCCTTTTTGTTCACATCACGCGGTCTCCTGAAACATTTCTCCGTAGTATGACCAAGCTTACTACAGTAAGTACATTTACTTTTCTGAAATCTAGAGGTGGAGCTGGTATTTACTTCCTGAGAAACATCATCTTTATTCTCTTTCCTGTTACCTGTACTCTGAGTAGAGGAAATGTACTTACTCTCAGCTTTCCTTTTTTCTTTAGAATATCTCTTGTGAGTGAGAACATATTCATCAGCTAAAACTGCAGCATCAGACAAATTATCTATTCTTTTCTCATCAAGATATAGGCTTACATCTTTATTAATACACCTTTTGAAGTCCTCCAGCAAAATCATCTGCTTAAATTTACCAAAATCAGAATTTACATTCTTAGAATTTAACCACTGCTCTAACAGATCTTCTTTGATTTTTGCATACTCAACTTGGGATTGCTTATCTTGCTTATAAGTTGTTCTAAATTTTACTCTATAGGCTTCAGGAACAAGCTCATAGGCCTTAAGAATCAAGCTCTTAACTACATCATAATTATCAGAATGATCCTGAGGCAAAGATGCATAAGTTACTTGAGCTTTACCGGTGAGAACAGTTTGAAGGAGTACTGGCCAATACTT
This sequence comes from Coenobita brevimanus, assembly GCF_032717465.1. Lineage (NCBI taxonomy): Eukaryota > Metazoa > Arthropoda > Malacostraca > Decapoda > Coenobitidae > Coenobita > Coenobita brevimanus. Next base: position 26,282,328 of record NC_136957.1, on the reverse strand, counting down.
TTTGGGCCAATTTAAACCTGTAGCTATCCTCTCAAACAACTGAAATACTTTGTTAAATCAGATTCATTAAAAGGAGGGACAAGTTTAACATTTTTAGCCACATCAAAATCATCAGAACTAGATGATCTAGTTCCACCTTGTTTCATGCGATACTCATGGTCTGCCTGAATCCTAGCAAGTTCAATTTGTGCCTGAGCCTGTGCCTGTGCCTCCTGAATACGAGCCTGAGACTCAGCCTCCTTAGCATTTGCCTGAAACTCAGCCTCCTTAGCACGATCCTGAAACTCAGCCTCCTTAGCAAGGGCCTGAAACTCAGCCTCCTTAGCACAGGCCTGAAACTCAGCCTCCTTAGCACGAGCCTCCTGCAGGGCTAGCTGTAACTTAGCTATTTCAATCTGTGTTTGCTCATCTGGAGGAGTTACATTAAACAAGGTTTCATTAATCATGTCAACAATTTGATCTTTAGAATGATGAGAGCGAACAGCAATGCCCAATTGTTGAGCAACAAGCTTAAGTTCATTCTTTGTTCTGTTTTCTACATCACACACTGTTTGCACATTTGACAAAAAATCTTTGGCTTCATCAAGAGTAGTAATAGTAGACATCATGAATAAATCACAGTCACAAAATATCAAGCAATATCCTTATGATAATATCCTGAATATCCTGGCGAGGTCGCCAAATTTATGTTACAGAACAGAGAGAGATAATGAACACTTCAAGTGAGAACATTAAAATCACTACTGTCCCGCAAAGTTCAAGGTTCAAAACAAAAGAGTTAGGTAAAATTACAAGTTAAAGTTTAATGCTCAAACTAACAACTAAACATTCAGGACTCATAAGGATAATGTAATGGCAAAAAAGAGGTTAAATATATGGTTAACTGCAATAGCCTCTATTAACACGAAATTAGCAAGAGTAAATTTATCTAAGTCAGCCCTGATAAAATGAGAAAACCGGATAATGCTCAGTTAATGCAAGATATATTATTACAGATACAAAATATTATTAATGATGGCTGACATCAAAAACTCCACATGAATCACAAAAACCTCACCAGGCCTACGAATTAACACCTTATGCCATACAGTACAAGAAAAAAAATGCAACAACACTTATACTCAAATTATACAGCAGCCAGATGGTTGGAGACTTCCTGAGCACACTAATAATAACAACTGTACAGGGGAGGACAGAGATGTGAACAAAATGAGGAGTAGATCTAAGTGGCAATTAATGCAGAGACTGAGCTCATTATATAGGGGCTGGCAGAGCTTGATACAACTTGTAAGAAGGACACGCAAATGAAGCCATAGGGGACAAAGAGTTGACACTCCTGCTCTGAACAAGAGAAAGAATGACTTACTCTACTATAAGGGAGGAGAAGGGGGGAGTGAAGTAGAACACGGAAGCTTGGTCACTATGGAAGCTACGAGGCGAATCGTGATCAAACATGCAGCATACTGTATGTTAGAATTATACAAAGGATGATGAAATCATAGGCTATGTAACAATATATATATATATATATATATATATATATATATATATATATATATATATATATATATATATCCATCCATCCATCCATCCATTGCCAGATGCCATGTATCCCAAACGGGGTGGCCAAAGGCTTAGAGTTAATTGTTTTACGGGGAGGGGCACTAATCCTCCACCAACCCCACTTGACACGTAGGGATGCCAACAGCATCTGGTGTTCCCAGGCGGTCACCCATCCAAATACTAACCAGAAGCAACGTTTTATATATATATATATATATATATATATATATATATATATATATATATATATATAAAGAGAGAGAGAGAGAGAGAGAGATGCAAGAAAATAAGAGGAAAGGAAACAACGAGTAACTGCAACGTATTTATCCCAGGAGCAGGAAAGGGTAATGAGAATGAAAAGGGAAGACGGGAAGGAGATCAATGGGGAGAGTGAGAGTGGTTAGTTAAGCGTAGAGAAGAAGGGACAGGGAATGAGAGGGGAGGGGAGGGGAGAAGAGAGGATACGTGAGGGGAGAGAATGGATATAAAAATGGTGCAATGAATAAAGGATGATAAGGAAGATCACAGAGGATTTATAAGCAGAGAGAGAGAGAGAGAATAAAATATGCCAAAAAGGAAGGGGAAGATAGAGGATGGAAGAGGCTGAAACTGTAGGAGTCCAAATGTTACAGAGGACAGGAGGTAGAGAGAGGAACCAAGAGGAAAGAGATTATAGAAGGGAAGATAGGGAAGAGAGAGAAAGAAAGAGAGTCCAGGAGAGGAGAAAGAACCTTAAGAGAGGTGAGAAAGATAGAGGAGAATAAATAAACAATGCTGACTAATTATTAATTAACAATTTGTAGTCTTTTATGGCGTTCACCAATTAGACATGTTGGAGACAGATGGTGTTCGACTACGATGAGGATTTGTCTTGAGTGTCAGTTTGCTTTAGGTCGCGTCCACACGTGAACTCAAACATGTGTTGGCAACACAGCTGGCAACATGTTCGGGAACATGTTTGCAGCAGTATTTGGACAGTTGTATGCAAACATGATTCAGCGCAGCTTCGAACACTGACAGCAGAGGCGATGGGATAAGTGTGTCATTACCAGGCAGCTGAGACTTCATCATGATGTTGCCAACATGATCTGGACGCTGCTGCTCCCAACATGTTTGCAGCGTGTTCATTACTGTGTCGCTTACATATTGCCAACACTTGTTTGAGCACACGTGTGAACCCGCCCTCACGTGACATGCACAGATTTCCACAGAAAACACATCTCTTTAACTTTCCTCTTCTTCAGAGCAGCAGGGCATCTCTGTAAAGTTTTTGCTTGCAGGTACGGTAATAAAACTAGCTGCAGCTACCTCATAATCTCTTTCAGGAACTAATTTGTAATTATTTTTTCTTTTGCGCATCTTCTCAGTAAAATTCAAATTTCATAATACGTGGTAGTCTCTCTGAAATCTTTTTCACTTAATGTATTTTTATTTGCATGATATGCCAAACCCGTCAAAACCTAAAGCAAAAGCTGGCCAAAGTTGCTGACAGAATTACCATTCTTACCCGTGGAGCTGATTCGTTGGAGGAGATTGTTGCAAACAACACTGGATACAGAGTGGAGGGGAACATCACTGCTCGACCAAGAACTGGTGCTGCCTATGGTGGTAGATCTGTTTTGCTCTCCTATTGCAGGTAATACTTCCCTACTATGCTAATGACCTAACGGAGAAACGAGTTACAGCTGGTGATGAATGGAGCGAGGGTGAGAAGGACGTGTCGCATCATACTTGTCACCACATATAATAGATTTAAAATTTTAGCTGATCATGAAGAGGAAGCACACATGGCTCGACAGGTGGGGGACTCTCTCGACCGTGTCCAGCTTGTGGAGTTTTGTGGCAGAGCACCAAGTAAAAGGAGGCATTACTGTATCCCAGGTACCAGACTGGATGACATTATAAAGGCTATGGATACCGTTACTGATGGTGCAACTAACGATAGCCTTACCATCATTCACATAGGAACGAAAGATGTAGTACAAACCTAGTGTCAGGAGCTCCTAGACATGTACAAGTACAAGAAGATGATTTAGCATTACAAGGGAAAATCCTGTAACATTCTACTTTCAGGTGCACTGCATAGGATTGCAGTCTGAACAATTGTGTCATCACACAAGTTCGTTGACACCTTGAAACTTCCCTACCTAAACAAGGTAGGCCTTGATAGACTCGGTCACCTTTTAGACGATTCAGTACGTATTTTTTCTGTTTTGATAAAAGAAACAATAACCCTCATCACATGAGACGCGACAATGTAGACATCATAAATTGTAGACACACTGCTAGAGGTATGCACATTAAAGCACCTCTCAAGAATGCACGTAGTTTGAGGAATTAATGTTCTCATTAGACGCTCATGTTCTAACTGATGATCATTATATATTTGGCATCACAGAATCGTGGCTTAATACCGAAAACCAAGCTCTTCTAGCAGAGCAGGCAACAGTACATCAGGTTATAACATTTTCAGTAGTGAGAGGGACAATAGAGATGGGGGGGTGAACTACTATATATTCAAGTGGGACTTCATCCTGTTGTAATTTCTAAGCCTTCAATCGATAAGATTAATAGGATTTACATCCAGTTTAAAAATTAATACGGTTGTAAACTAATACTTGGGTTAATTTATCGTCCACCAACCCAGTCCTTGAAGACTGCCAATGAAAATTGCAATCAAACTGCAGAAATTTGTAGTGCCTATAATACTAAAATCATCGGTGTTTTTAGTTTACCAGAAGACGAATGTGGAGAAACCCTGCCTTACACACAGGCTTAGACCTGTACACTAACTTGCAAGAAAGATCTTTGCATCAGCTCGTAGACTGTCCACCACAATGAGGTTAAATATTTGATCTTGTCTTGACCACATCAAAAATCTTACTTGAGAAAGGTCCTGACTACAAGACAGCGCAATACTAAAAATTAAGGAAACTGTATGTAATAGTGAGTGGAATCCCATTATTCAAGCATCAAATATTACAGTTGCATGGAAATTATTCACGAAAATTATTTAAAAAACAGTCAAGTTGTGTGTTCCAGTGCACAAAAGATGGCCTGTTAAAAGTCCTGAACCCGCATGATGGAACAAGGTATTAAACATTGACTGCTTGCCAGAAAATGTGCACGGAAATTTTAATAAAAACTATAGTGACAATGGTAAAGATGATGCTCTTCGTATAGCAAAGAAAAAAAAAAAGTTATGAAAAATAAACCAAGGAAGAAAAACTGAAGTCCATGTTGCTCGAATCAGTAAATCATCCCCAAAGAATTATTCAGCCACATCAGAAAAATAATTATAATAATAGCGCCAACTAGCTCAGTAGTCTTAGACAACGGACAACATAGTGACAACGAAACTGAGATTAGGCAAAATTCTCAATATTTTCTTTGCATCCGTAATGACAGTAGATTATATAGATTCCATTCTTCCAGCTTTTTCCTTTACATTTAAGAAGAGTATAACATAATTAGCAACATTACTGCTTGTGAGGAAGATGCATGCCTTATCATTAAACTTAATAAAACACTGGGGTCACGACCATGGTCCCTTCACAGCTACCACTGGTCTCTCGGTAATCACAACTCCCACCTCTACGAATACTATTTTCACTATCAGCACCACATAGACTGCCGCTACCATAATCACCAAAACACTACAAACTCTACTACAACTACTACTACCTTACCATACTGGCCCCTACCATTACCAACGCAAAGGTACATGCATGGCAACTACTAGTGGAACCGCCACCATTCCTTACTCAGTCATAACGACCACTAGAATTACCAACATAGCGATACTTGCACCAGAACTAATACTACTCCTACCACCACCACCACCTGTAACATCACTACCACAGCCACTACCACCAACACTACCAGCATAGCCTCCACCACAGCCACAACGACTACCACTTCCACAGTCACCACCATTACGGGAACTACCACCACCACAACGACTTCCACTACCACAACCACCGCCATCAAGGTTCCCAGCATAACTACCACCATCATCACGGCTCCCAGCATAACTGCCACCACCACAACGACTTCCACTACCACAGCCACCACCACCATCATCACTACCAGCATAACTACCACCACTACAACGACTTCCACTATCACAGCCACCACCATCATCACTACTAGCATAACTACCATCACCACAACGACTTCCACTACCACAGCCACCACCATCACGGCTCCCAGCATAACTACCACCACCACAACGACTTCCACTACCACAGCCACCACCATCATGACTTCCACCACCACAACGAAAACCTCTACCACAAACACCATCAACACGACAAGCAGGAACACAGCCACTTTCACCACTATTGGCGCTACCATAACTACCACCACATTAACACCATACCCATACCTGCATCAAAACTACGGCCACTGCTATCATCGTAAACACTGTGACTATGATCACCACATCTATCACCACAACTTCCATTCCCACCACATCTACTACCATCCCCAACACGAGCAGAACCACTGGTACCACACCATCACTAACAGCACTTCCACTACCACCACTCCCCTTACTGCCATCAGTGGAACCATTACAACCACCTCACCTACCACCACCATCACTACTACCACAGTTACCACATCCATCACTACCACCACAACAACGAGCACCCATTCCCAATCCCATTCCTTATATTCAAACCAACCCACAAATACAGTGTAGACTGTTTACCTTCAGGCGGCGATGGAACACTGGTTTGTTGAATAAATCACCTGGTGGCGGCAAGAAAAACAACAATATTTATGTTGTTGCCAGAGGGTAAGGGAAGACTGCTTTTAACCTTTAACTGTGCTGGAATGGGACGCCTTCACGAGGTACCAGCGGCATACCCGGTAGGAGGAGCTGCGCGATTATACTGTACAACCGTCCCTCAACTTCTTCCTTATTCCTCGAAAGGACGATGACTGGCTGACTGTAGGAGAGGGACAGCTTGAGCTTGCAGTCCTTCACTAACACCTTCACTACTACAGCAATATCTTCAGCAACAGTAAGTTATAAGTTATGTACTCAGAGTGACGTGTATAACGACTAGAAGGCAGTCCCAAGCTGGGTAATATCTCCTTGTAGTTAAGATTTATGTCCTTGTCAGGGACTTCATCCCTTCAGTCCAGTAACGTCATTATTATCATCGTTGCTTCCTGATAAATTTATTCATCATAAGAAACATCGCGTTTCCAGGGAGACAGTGAAGGTTACTTATAACTCCTCCAGTCAGAAAAGTCTTTCTTTAAGGTAAAAAAAAGTCTAGAGACAAAGTATAAAACAGAAAAACGTCACCAGATTCAACGATATAATTGCATTAGTGTGAGGAAGTACTTTTTCATAATCTATCTCTATATGGTTTTCTTCAGTTTAGAGAAGGCGTTTTTCACTGCAGGGGTTTTGAATATTCAGACTACACCTTCACTACACTATGTTCACTTTAACTTCATTTTGAATGCAGTGCTACAGGAAAAGCTCAGCAAAAGAATATAATTCTGGTCAAGAATAAGTGCTATGAAAAAGATGCAAGGCCTTAGCACTGTTTTTTTTCTGCCATCGTACCAACGGGAAGTAAGCTATCTATCGTAAAGGTTTTGCTAAAGTCTGAATGAAACGAAGAAAAGGTAATTGAATTAATGGAGATAAAGCAACAGTAATACGAGAGAGAAGGGTATATTCCTGGATATTACACCGGCTGTCAATACCATACACCTATAAATCGGGGTGGATGTAAGTCTCTCTCTCTCTCTCTCTCTCTCTCTCTCTCTCTCTCTCTCTCTCTCTCTCTCTCATTTTCGTTCTTATAATTTCAGTTTAATCATTATCAGCACCAAAACCATCATGATGATCATCATTACGGTCATTTCCATTTCATCACTGTACTGTACTGTCACCATTACCATAACAGTATCACCATCACCATCAGCAACAACATTAATAACAACAGCAAAATATTAACATTATTATTATTACTATTTCCATATTTTTTTTTCTCTTACTGCATTTATGGCAGCTTACTCTACACACGTAGGAGGAAAGAAGTATAGGAAGAGAGAGAGAGAGAGAGAGAGAGAGAGAGAGAGAGAGAGAGAGCATATCAGCAAAGGGAAGGGAAGGAGAGAGGGAGAAGAAGGCTGCATGAGGGTAGAATGGTGATGGTAGGAAGAAATAAGGCATGAAAATGGGAAAAGGGAAAGGGAAAAGTGATGCAGGGAAGATGGGGGTGGAGTGAAAGAGGCAGGAAGGAATGGAAGCCTGAGTCAGGGCTGAGCGAGAAAAAGAAAGGATGGAGAGACAGGAGAAAAGAGAAAACAAGACCAGGAAGGAGGGAAGAAAGACGGTAGGGACGGAGAGAAGCGTCAGAAGGAAAGAAGGGAGGTGGATGAATACATGGGAGAGAGAGAGAGAGAGAGAGAGAGAGAGAGAGAGAGAGAGAGAGAGAGAGAGAGAGAAAGGACGGAAAAGCAAGCAGGAAGGGAGGGGGAGAGGAAAGAAAGAGGGAAGGAATGGGCAGAGCGAGGATGCGAGGGAGGACCTAAAGCAGGAAGAGATGTGGGAGAGACTGAATAAGGGACGGGAAAAAGAAGGAAAAAGACGTGGAAAGATAGGAGCTTGGAATGAAGGAATGAAGGGAAGAAAGAATGGAGGGAGGGAGGGAGGGTAAGGGAGGTAAGTAAGAAGAGAGGGAAGTCTGAAGAGAAGGAGGGAGGGAAGAAGGAAGGGAGGGAATGGACAGGAAGTAGTTTACAATTCAGTGGTACGAAAATGTTTGCTCCCTCCTCCTCCTTTCTCTTCTCGCTTCCTTTCCTCCTTACTTTGTTCTCTCTCTCTCCTCCCTATTCTCTCCATCTTCATTCTCCCATTTACTTTGTTTTTTTCCCTGTTTCTTCTTCATCTCTTTCTCACCATTCCTTCTTTCCTTTCCTTTTCCTCACTTTCACTTTTATTCCTTCTCTTCCTTCTTTCCACCTTCCTCTCTCAATTTCTTCCGTCCTTCCTTTCTCCTCTTTCTCCCTTATTCCTCTCCCTCTTCTTTCTCTCCTACCACCTCCTCCCTCCATCTCTCAATTCGGCCTTCTACCTTCACCAATGTCTTTCTTCCACTGTCTTCCCTTCTCTTTTTCTCGCATTCCTCTGCTCTAGTTTTGTACCCACCACCTTCCTTTCTTCTTCCATATCACTTTGTCTCCTCAAAACATCCTCTCCCGAACCTCTTCTCCACCCTCCTTCGCTATCCCTTTCACGTGAACCCTTCTCTATTTTTTCACACTCCATTCTCTCCTTTTCTCCTTCTTTATCCCTCCTTCTCATTCCCTTCATTTTATTCCCCTTTCCAGCCTCTTATCTCCTTTCTTTTTCTTTTCTCAGCATCATCTGTGTTTTCTCCCTCATCCCAATATATTTCCTCTCCCTCCCTCCCTCCCTCGCTGTCTGTCTGTCTCTGTCTGTCTGTCTGTCTGTCTGTCTGTCTGTTTCTCTCTCTCTCTCTCTCTCTCTCTCTCTCTCTCTCTCTCTCTCTCTCTCTCATAATTTCGTTCTTATTCAAAATTTCAGCTTAGTCATTATCAACACCAAAACCATCATAATCATCATCATCATCATCAACACGGTCATCACTATTTCATCACTATACTAACACCATAACCATAACATTATCACCATCAGCCTCACAACAACAATAATCAATACAAAAATATTAACATCGTTATTATTATTTTCGAAGAATCTTTTCTCTTACCGTATTTACAGCATACGCTACGGAAGAAAGGGGAAAGAAGCATGGGAAGAGAGAGAGAGAGAGAGAGAGAGAGAGAGAGAGAGAGAGAGAGAGAGAGAGAGGATGGAGAAGTAAGCAGGGAAGGCGGGAGAGGAAAGAAAGGAGGAAGGGATGGGCAGAGCTGGGAAGCCAGGGAGGAATGAAAGCAGGAAGAGATGTGAGAGAGATGGAATAAGGGAAGGGGAAGAAAGAAAAAGAGGTGGAAAGATAGGAGCTTGGAAAGAAGGGATGAAGGGAAGAATGAATGGAGGGAGGGAGGGAGAGAGAGAGAGCGGAAGGGAGGTAACTAAGAAGAGAGGGAATTGGGAAGGGAAGGAGGGAGAGAAGACAGAAGTGAGGGAATGGACAGGAAGAAGATTACGCTTCAGTGGTACGAAAATGCATGCTTTCTCCCCCTTTCTCTTCTCGCTCCCTTCCTCCTTACTTTGTTCTCTCTCTCCTCCCTTTTCTCTCCTTCTTCATCCTCCCGTTTACTTTGTTTTCTCTCCTCTTTCTTCTTCTTCTTCCCTTTCTCACCATTTCTTCCTTCCTTCCTTCCTCCTCACCTACTCTCACATTTTTTTCCTTCCCTTCATTTTTTTCCACCTTCCTCTCTCAATTTCTTCCATCCTTCCTTTCTCCTCTGTCTCCCTTCTTCCTCTCCCTCTTCTTTCTATCCTACCATCTCCTCCCTCCATCTCTCCATTCGTCCTTCCTCCTTCATTCACCCATTTTCTTTCTTCCTCCGTCTTCCCTTCTCTCTTTCCTGAATTCTTCTGCTCTGGTTTTGTACCCACCACCTTCCTTTCTTCTGCTTCACTTTGTCTCCTCAAAACATCCTCTCCCGAACCTCTCTTTCTCTCTCTGCCCTCCTTCGCTATCCCATTCACTTGAGCCCTTTATTTTTTCACACTCCATTCTCTCCTTTTCTCCTTCTTTATCCCTTCTTCTCATTCCTTTCATTTTATTCCCCTTTCCAGCCTCTTATCTCCTTTCTTTTTCTTTTCTCAACATCAGCTTTCTTTTTTCTCAATATTTCCTCTCCCTCCCTTCCTCTCTGTCTGTCTGTCTTCTCTGTCTGTCTGTCTCTCTGTCTCTGTCTGTCTGACTGTCTGTCTGTCTGTCTGTCTCTGTCTGTCTGTCTGTCTGTCTCTGTCTCTCTGTCTCTGTCTCTGTCTCTGTCTCTGTCTCTGTCTCTGTCTCTCTCTCTCTCTCTCGATATACCTATCTATCTATCTATGTATCTATCTATTATGTTATATTTACGCATCTATTTAAACTCAGTTCATTTTTTCCTTCAGTCCATATCCCCTTTGGCCCTTTTCCTCACAGAACCACAAATCTCACCCTCTACCGATATATCTCCATTTTGTTTTCCCGGTTACCATCTCCTTACAAACTTCCGTAACAAAGGTGGCACCTGTTGTTATATCAAATCCCAATATGCAGTTGACACTATTTTAAACTTCAGTTCATCCAGTTTTGATTACTCATTATATAAACTAAATTGTCAAAACATTGCTAAATATATTTGTGTAGTTTATCGTTCTCCCAATGCTTCTTCGGAACCCAGTGTATTTGATTCCATATCCACTCAGTTGAGTAACCTTAACCTTGCCCTTGGCACTGAAATTACCATTTTGGGTGATTTTAACATACACAATGTTGAATGGTTATTGCATTCTGCCCGGACTGACGACGCTGGTCTAGAGTGCGAGATGTCTGCGGAATCGTTTAATCTCACCCCTGTTGGTAAAGCAACCAACCAGAATACATGATAATCCTGACCATAATGCCCATCTCTTGAATTTATTCTTGACAAATAATCCAGATCAGTACATGATAGAGGTACTGTCACCACTTGGATCCTCTGACCACAATCTCATCAAAGCCTCATTAGTTAACCTTCCCACACCTCCCCGTTCTGAACCTGTCAGTGTGACCCGATGGCACATTGATAGGGCAGACTGGGATGGATTTAGAAATTATCTTGCTGACATTCCATGGCAGTCTTTCTTCTCTAGTGATCCCAATTCTACCCATTGGGTAGCTGGTATGGATTTATTCATATCAAGCCAAAAGTTCACTAAAAGATCGAACTATCCAAAATGGTTTGATGGCAACTGTGCCAGAGCAACAGCCCAAAAGTCATTAGCATATAACTCTTACTTAAAATAAAAAACATCTGAATCACTCTCCCAATTTAAAATTGCTAGAAATCATGCAAAAGCTGTATTCAATCTATCTAAATCAAACTTTCTTCAAAAGCAAGCATCAAAACTACTTAACAACCCTAATGACAATAGAATATTCTGGTCAACTCTTTCTTCTTTCAATAATAACTTTAACAAGTCATCTTCCATTCCCCCACTAAAATCTTCAGTTGGCAACATTACAAATGACCCCCATGGGAAAGCAGATATCTTTGCCAGTACCTTTGCCAGAAACTCTACCATAGACAATACCAGCCAGAATGTCCCAGTACTAAAACTTGATTCTCCCAAAATTGCCCCACTTAAAATACAGACAAGATACGTAAAATCCATCCTAGACAATTTACCTGCCAACAAAGCTCCTGGCCCAGATGGAATTCCGCCAATTGTTTTGAAAAAGTGTTCCCCTGAACTTGCCTCTGTCCTAGGTAAATTATTCAGACTATGCATACGTACTTCTTTATTCCCAAATTCTTGGAAAGAAGCCAATATCCACCCAATTCCGAAGAAAGGAAGTTCGTCTGACCCCTCCGATTACAGACCAATAGCTGTCACATCTTCTCTTGGTTAGGTATTTGAAACTTTAATTAATAAGCACATTGTTAAACGTCTTGAATCCAACAACTTAATTAGTGATAGGCAATATGGTTTTCGCCACGAAAGATCCACCATTGACATATTCAATCTCTTAACTCATACCATCCATCAATCAATTGATCTCTTTGGAGAAACTCATGCAGTAGCTCTTGATATCTCCAAAGCTTTCGACAGAGTATGGCATCGTTCTCTGCTGTCCAAACTCCCTTGCTATGGACTAACGTCTTTTCTTCCTTTGATTTCTTTTTATCTTAGTGACAGGAAAATAAGAGTAAAAGTACATGATGTATATTCCAATTTCCACTCAATCAACGCCGGCATGCCGCAGGGATCAGTTCTGTCGCCAACCCTATTTCTGTTTCATATTAATGATCTCTTATCTGTCACCCACAATCCCATTCACTCATATGCAGATGACTCAACACCGCATAGTTCATTCACACTCAGACACCCATTTACAAAGTCTAATATCTCTACCTCTCAACTTAGTACAGCCATCTCCATAAATCAAGATCTATCTACGATCAGTGAATGGGGACAAAACAACCTTGTCTCTTTTAATGCTAGTAAAACTAATTATATACAGTTTACTAATAGATAGATATTGCCAGATTCGTACATTACCTTCAGTGCTACTAATATTCCCATCTCCAAAAGTATTGAAATTCTTGGCGTCTCACTTAACATTGCCCTCAGCTGGACCTCTCATGTCAGATCACTTGCTAAAACCGCCTCAAAGAAAGTTGGATTATTGTACAGAGTCCATAACTTCTTCGCCGATGAGCAGTTAGCTATAATTTATAAGTCATGTGCGCTCTCAGCTTGAATATTGCTCACCCTTGTGGAATGGTTGTGGAGAGGTTGCATTAAGACAACTAGACAAAATTCAGAACAAAGCTGTTAGAATCATTAACAACCCTCTCATTACATATAAACTACCTCCCCTGCATGTAAGAAGGAATGTTGCCTCCCTTGCATTATTTTACAGATATTTTTTTGGCAAATGCTCAGACGAAGTTGCGTCCATGGTGCCACCTCTCCATGCCTTCCCTCGTGCTACATGGGCATCTGGTAGTGCACATGACTGGAATGTCACTCAGCCATATTGCAGAACTTCTACCTATCAGAATTCTTTCATTCCCCAAACTGCATCTCTCTGGAATTCGCTTCCCCAGAGTTGTTTCCTTCCAAATTTCAACCCACAGCTGTTCAAGTCTAACTGTTTCAGATATTTTATGAACGGAAAACGCCAGTAATCTGGTGTATGGATTTTTTTTTTTTACTCATTTGTTTTTCCTTCCTCCGTTCTGTTTTTTATAAACAAAAAATCTATCAATATATGTACATCATGTTTAATCTTCTATGCGTCTATCGCCCTGTCTATCTATCTGCCTGTGCATTAATCCATCCCTCACTTGACCGTCATCATCATCATCCAGCCTACCATTTTAATGCCAAGGTGGGCTGAAGTAGAGTCCAGAGCATCAGGATAAGAAAGTATAGAATGAAAACCAACCACAGATTCCCAGTTGAATGAGTCTTTTTTTTTTTTTTTTTTTTTAATAATAATCATGGTGGCGCAACTGCCAGGGTCATATGCCGCCGTATAACAAAGAAGTAAAAAACAAAAAACAAAAAACAGAGGATAAGCCACACAATCAAAAAGGAGAAATTCTAAATATCCTTAAGAAGTCCTGCCTCCTTCACAAAGGAGAGGGTTGCCCCTCCCAAGACACAGGCATCCTCCCCAAGCACGGAGGAAAGATGATACACACCACCATCCGATTGGTGGTCAGAGAGGAACTGGCGCCGCAAATCCTCAAGACTAGGACACTGCACCAACAGGTGCCGAACAGTTAAGGGAACTAGACAGTCATCACAGAATGGAGGAGGAGCCCTCTCCATTAAAAAACCGTGAGAGAAACGGGTGTGGCCAATGCAGAGGCGGCACAAAGCAGTCTCCCATTGACGAGGGAAGCCCTGGTAACTGAATGAGCCCACCTTCTGGCAAATCGAGCGCAACTTATTGGCACCCACAGCATCCCAATGCTCCTGCCAACAACACCAAACCCTGAAGGCAATAAAGGAGCGCATATCTGCAGCAGGCAGACGATACAGAGGGGACTGTGCAAGAGGGGGACGAGCCGCTGCCGCCTTGGCCAGCTGATCAGCTCGTTCATTCCCTGCCACTCCTACACGAGCTGGAACCCAACAGAAATCTACACGACGTCCACGACGCCCTAAAAGGAAAAGCCACTCTAAAATGGATAAAACCAAAGGATGAGAGGGATTAACCCCTACACCGCAGGCTTGTTTACCAATTACTTGCGTGTCCCGCGGGGTTATTTGGGCTCCAACAGACTCTCAAAAAATATTTGCTAAAAATCAGTTATTAGTCCTAGAATAATAAAATTATATATGCTTATAGCACATACCTTCAGCTTTCTCCTGGAATGATTGTTGAGCCTTCGTCAGTTTCCGTAGGACTTGTGGAGACCTCTGAAGTAGGGTAACTAAGTCTCCACTTTACACTTCCCGACAACCCGTTATATGATTACCACAGCCAGATACAAACACTATAAACACTATTCTACCATTTTCAAGTAGTTTGGGATCCATACTAAAAAAAAAAACTGTGTGAAAGCAATGGAAATTACGAGCGCGTCTGATCGCCGCACTTGCGCTAGTTCGCTCTAGGCACTCTGTCATTTATTATTCATAAAACCCCTCACACTTTATATTTCTATTACTATATTACACTTATATATATCTGGAGTCTTTCTCCATAAGTTTCCTTCAGTCGTATTATTTTATTGTCACTGAAGTCATTCTATTTTTCAGTCAGTAAAATACGTAGAGAGCCACGGATTCACTCTCACTGTTATAACATAAATTATTTGTACTCATATTCTTATATTACTAATTACTTACATTACTATTTACATTTTCTATTCTATTTTCAATATTTACCCTTCTATTTTACTTACAATATGTTATTCACTGTCACTTTCAGTAAGATGAAACTATAATACACTGTTCAGTCACATGAACTGAACATCCATTGCTTTCACCTGCTATTTACACATTATTTACACATTATTTTCAAATAATTCTGCTTCCACACTTGCACTGTTAGAACTGCTTCTGGTTGTGATAATCGAAGAAGCAGGTTACACAGAGGGGGAACCTGGCATTCAGCGCACTGCCAAGAGGTGCGTTTATGCTCAGGTGTGCGGTGTGTGGTATGCGCACATACCTGACACCTGCGAATCGCAGCCTTCCTTTTCCCTGTGGCAGGCATTAGCTCAAGTCTGTGCCGATCCATATACGCCCTCTGCTCAAGTCGGTCGGGAAGTGTAACTGGATGGCGCCTTGGAGTTGCTGCTTGCACCTTACCATATTTTTCCAGCAGCTGCTGGACACAAGTCCTGGCGAATAACCTCAGGGAGAAGGACTTGGGTGGCTTTACCTTCATCTTGTACAGGATGAAGGCGTTCAGCATCGTCATATCTATGAGATGCAGAAAAACTTTCCTGTACCACCTAGTATTCTTCCTGAGGCAGTCGATCTCACCAATCATCATGTCGGACTTTTCCACCAGCCGCATGTTTATATTATAGTCCAACACAGCATCAGGTTTCATCACAGGTTCGCCTGTCCTACGGTCGACCTTCCCACTGTCTCTCATCTCCCCCTTATGTACGGTGGTGAGCATGTGCACGACTCTCTTGTCATGCCACCGTATTGCCAGCATCTTCTCAGACTTGCGTAGGTGCACGTCTCCTCGCTGCGAGTTTCCCGCCTCTGGGAATTTGGGGAAGTTGGCACGATTACTTTTCACAGTGCCGCAGGAGCCAATGCCGTGCTCAGAAAGGTATTTGGCAAGTTTCGGTGCTGTATAGTAGTTGTCTGTATACAGCACATGATTCCCACCAAAATACTTTTCTAGGAGCACTTTCACTACACAGCCTGAGAAGCCAAGGGGGTGTGTTTTATCGAGATCGACAGTGCTGGCTGAATATATGACGAAGTCAAGGATGTACCCTGTCTTACAGTTGCACAGTACAAAGAACTTAATTCCAAAGCGATGGCGTTTGCTTGGAATGTACTGGACAAACCGAAGACGTCCTCTGAACAGAACCAAGGACTCATCAATGACAACCTTCTGAAATGGGTGGAAGAATGACATGAACTTATCCTTCATTCTGTTCAGAATCTCCCGGATCTTCCAGAGTGGGTCGGTTTGGGAAGGTACATCATTATCGGCAAAGTGCAGGTTTCCCATGATGTTCCGGAAGCGATCTCTGGCCATGTACTTGTTGAAGGTCGGTGAGGGTAGTAAGGGGTCCATGGACCAGTATTCTTCCAACTCATGCTTCTTGGAGTGTGGCATAAGAAGCATGAGGGCAAAGAACACATACAGCTCCTGCACTCCCAGCATGGTCCACTGTTGCATCTTGGCTGCACCTGTACCACTAGCAGCACGTTGTGATTCGAACCTGTTGGTCTCATCACATATGTGCTGCATGACTTCGTCATCTAGGAAGGCCAAAAGGTAGTCGACACACTCAGCATTTTCGTCCATAGTGAAGGCAGGCTGAACTCCTGACGAGCTCTCATCGAAAACCAGGTTTTCGGGGACAAAATCTGACCCTTCCGTCCACGCGAAGGCGTCCAGGATTCCCTGGCGTGGCGGTGGAGGGATGGTGGTGGTGGTGGTGGTGGTGGAGGTTGGCTGAGAGGGAGGCTTATCTCGGTCAAGGTCACTCGCACTGACCCTAGGTTGCCGTACAGCACTAGCAGCCCTTACCCTACTAGCTACACTACTTCTCACTCTCTTAGATCTACCTCTACCTCTACGGCCGGCCTTCACTGTTGATGCTGGTGGTGACTCCGACAACGAAGACTCCGGAGATAACTCAGCCGACGATGATGACGAGATGAGTAAAGTGGGGCTTGGGGAACGGGGAGGTGAATGCTCTCGTGACTCATGGCGGGCTGGGTCACGTGGGGGCATTGTTCTGGGGCTAACACGCCGCCTTTTCACTCCCTTCCCAAATTCTTTTCCTTCCTGCACTAAAGGCTCCTTTCCCTTGGAGCTAGACACAGATTCACTGGTAGGAGCACTTGTTGTCGCTGTTTCTGGCGCGATAACTTCACCCGGCTCATCACACGATTCACCGGAATCGTCAAAATCGCTGTCCATTATTATCATCGACAATTCAGCAAGTTCTCGTGCCACTGCAGAGTCACCGAGGCCTTTCCTGCTTGCCTCAACACTTTTCTTGGGGGTAGAGGTCACGGGGCCCTTTGCAATGGGCGCAGAAGCGGCAGGAATGGCGGGGCGCGAGTGCGACATGTTGTCTCTGCAGTGGAGGACAAGGAACTAAATGCCGCGGCTTATCTGAGAAGGGAAGGGTTGACAATGACACTTAGGCTGACTGCTGCTAACTTACAGGCTAATTTTTTATAGGTAGAAAATCTCGGCAAATAAAGAAATAGGTAGTTCCAGGTGAATGTAAATGTCAATTAGGATTCTCCCTTCCTTTCTGATATATAATTTTATTACAGACATCGATTACAAGGCATAAATCAAAGGGGAAATTACCGTGGTAATGTAGCGAATGAATGCACGTGAGGTTGTGTCAGGTGATAATTTGGCAATTTCTGGAGTATAACACTATCACTTACCTGTTTTTTTTTTTGGTATATATTATTGGGTAAAAATATTGGGCATAGGGCTTATTTCAATGGATGAAATCTGTGGAAAAAGAAGGAGGAAATTTCCGTAGCGCAGCGCGGCGTGGGAGGTGAGAGGAGAGGGTAATGGAGGGCAGGTAGGGAGGGGAGTCACGAAGGGGGTAAATTATCTGAGAAGGGAAGGGTTGACAATGACACTTTAGGCTTACTGCTGCTAACTTACATGCTAATTTTTTATAGGTAGAAAATCTCGGCAATAAATATAGAAATAGGTAGTTCCAGGTGAATGTAAATGTCAATTAGGATTCTCCCTTCCTTTCTGATATATATTTTTATTACAGACATCGATTACAAGGCATAAATCAAAGGGGAAATTACCGTGGTAATGTAGCGAATGAATGCACATGAGGTTTTGTCAGGTGATAATTAGGCAATTTCTGGAGTATAACACTATCACTTACCTTTTTTTTTTTTGATATATATTATTGGGTAAAAATATAGGGCATAGGGCTTATTTCAATGGATGAAATCTGTGGAAAGAGAAGGGGGAAATTTCCATAGCGCAGCGCGGCGTGGGAAGTGAGAGGAGAGGGTAATGGAGGGCAGGTAGGGAGGGGAGTCAGGAAGGGGGTAAAATAGCTAAAATGTCAACAATGGATGGGAGTACAGATGAGATTTGGAGTGCTGACTAGTGTTGGACATTGGCAGTACTGATATATGATACAAGCCACCACTTGAGAGCCTGGGATAATTCAAAATAACACAGAATCACAAAAGTGACGCCCCGCGGTATGATCCATTGTAGCCGAGCGTCACGAAAGTGACGCCCCGCGGTTAAGGGGTTAAAAGACTCCATTGCAGAAAGAGCACTTCGTGAGTCACTAAAAACAGTAAAAGCAGTGTGGGGGAGAGTGAAGAGAATCTGAAGGGCAAATAAAATAGCAGTCAGCTCAGCCGTAAAAACAGAAGCAGTCACAGGGAGGCTCCCACCTCGACAGAAGGTGGGAAACACCACACCAAAGCCCACACCCGCATCAGACTTAGATCCATCAGTATAAACTGGTATGGAGTCCCCATGAGAAGAGGCATGCTCTAAAAACAAAGAAAATAAAACCTGAGAAGGAAGGGAGGCCTTACTAGATGAGAAGAAACGACAAAATGTCACCCTGGGGAGAAGCTAGTAGCCCACCCTCGGGACACGGTGGGGAGTGATCGGCACAGAAGGAACAGAGAAGCTAGACATAATCGACTGCACCCTGGAACCAAAGGGCTTTGGAAAGGATGGCCGAATGGCAAAAATAGGTGACCAAGAATCTTGAGAGACCTTGAGAAAGGGCACGGAGTCTGGGAGACGAGATAAGCGATACCAACATCTCATCAAAAGGGAAGAGCGGAGCAAGTCTAGAGGAAGGACACCAGCATCAGCCAACAAACTCGAAATCGGGGAAGATCGGAATGCCCCAGTGGCGAGACGAACACCAGCATGATGTATGGAATCTAAAATACGAAGCCGGGCTTCTGAGGCAGAGGAATAAATTTCACATCCATAATGAAGTTTGGATAAAATCAGAGACTGATGCAAGAGGAGGAGGGTCTTGCGATCAGCTCCCCAGTATGTGTGCGCTAAAACTTTCAAGAGACCCAATGCTCTGAGACACTCAGCTTTTACGTACCTCAAGTGAGGGACCCAAGTCAACCGGCTGTCAAAAATCAGCCCTAAAAACCGGGTTTCCTTTAAACATGAAATACGACGCCCATCTAAAAAAAGGTTTGGGTCAGGGTGGACTCCACGAACGCGGCAAAAATGCATGGCAACAGTCTTCTTGAAGGAAAATCGAAAACCTCGTTCATCAGCCCATCTAGAGACACGGTTGAGAGCCATCTGCATCCTCCTTTCTGCCATTGACATCCGTGAGGCAGTGACAGAGATTGATAAATCGTCAACATAGAGAGAGCCACGAACACCATCAGGGAGCACAGAAATAACGCTATTAATTGCCACTGCGAAAAGGGTAACACTTAGTATGCTCCCTTGTGGCACACCATCCTCAAGGGGACGTGCAGTAGACAGCTCACTCCCGACTCGGACCCGAATAAAACGATTAGATAAAAACTCCCGGATAAAAGTGGGGAGTTGCCCACGGAGACCAAACTCATAAAGAGATTGCAATATACCATGACGCCAGGAAGTGTCATACGCCTTCTCCAAATCAAAGAACACTGTGATATGATGCTGGTTAGTTGCAAAAGCCTGGCAGATGGAAGATTCTAAAGAAAGGAGAGCATCTGTGGTCGACCGCATCTTCCGAAACCCACACTGGACTGGAGACAAGTAACCACCCTTCTCTAAGTACCACATGAGCCGACTATTCACCATCTTTTCAAGGACCTTACAAAGGCAAGATGTCAGCGAGATAGGGCGATAATTAGTGGCCTGCAAGTGATCCTTACCCGGCTTAGGGATGGGGAGAACCACAGCAACACCCCATCAGGTCGGAAACCCACCATTGCACCTAATTCTGTTATACAGTGACAACAGAAAATGAAGGGCTGCATCAGGCAAGTGGTGTAAGAAGGCATATGGGACATCATCCAAGCCAGAAGATAAGTCGCGACACTGCGACAATGCTGTCTGAAGTTCAGAAGCAGAAAAAGCAACATTATATGACTCCTCCGCAGTAGATGGAAAACTAATGCCCAAAGATTCCAGGTGCCGTCGGCGGCGTGCCGACGGGGATGAGGTGTCCTTCCTAGAGAGCTGCAAATATCTCGGCAACAGACGAAGAATGAGCCACCACCACACCTGCATGAAATAAAACCGGAGGGGAGGGAACGGGAAATTTCCCTGAAATCTTCCTCACCCGTTTCCACACTTTTGTGAGAGGAGTCTGTGAAGAAATTGAAGAAACAAATGATGCCCAAGACTTCCTCCTAGCCTCCTTCATAACCCGCCGGGCATGAGCTCGGGCCCTCCTATATGCCGCTAAGTAACCAGGGTCACCTTGGTGACGACGAAGTTGGGAGAAAGCAGCACGTTTAGCCCGAACAGCAGAAGCACACTCATCAGTCCACCAGGGAACTGGACGGCAAGGAAAGTGACCAGCTGTTCTCGGAATACTCTGCAGTGCCGCCGAGTGTAGTAAGTCTGCGAAATACTCAACAGCAGCATCAGTGCTGACAAAATCCTCCACACATCGGTTCGGGGAACACAGCTCCTCAAAAACCGGCCAGACCACCCTATCCAAGCGCCAGCGGGGAAGACGACGCCGAGGCGCACTCTGTGTCAATCTTCATAAAATAGGGAAGTGGTCACCGCCATGTAAGTCTGGTAACACAGCCCATGTAAAATTCAGGGCTATCCCTGCAGAGCACAGAGACAAATCAATAGAAGTAAAAATACCCGTTTGACTATGGAAGTAAGTAACTTCACCAGAATTTAAAATGTACAGGTCCACATCCTCCACAATGGAGGCTAACATAGTACCTCTAGCATCAGCTGTGGAGCCACCCCACAGGGGATGATGACTGTTCATGTCAGCCAGCAAGAAATAGGGTGAGGGAAGTGCACGAATAAGATTTTCAAGATCAACCCTCTCAATAGTGGCACTAGGAGGGAGGTACAAAGAGCACAGTGTATAACGACGGGGAAGGAAAATCTGGAGAGCAACAGCCTGCAGTGGAGTGTTAAGATTCACAACAGTGAAAGGTGTGTCTCTGCGTAATAGAATAGCCACACCCCCACCATGACCCTGTCCAGGAAGAGGATCTGAATAAAAAACCTGGTAACCAGGTGGACTGGGAGGCGCAGCATCACCAACCATTGTCTCTTGTAGGCAAACACACACAGGTGAATACTCAGCCAGAAGCCAAAGGAGTTCCTCCCAATTGGCTCGTAAACCACGGCAGTTCCACTGAATAATATTAGCCATTAAAACTATTGAAATAAAAAGGGGCAGGGGAGAGGGACAAACAGAAAACCATAAAAAAATACTAAAAATATTAAAATGGAGGAACTATATACACAAAAGAAAGGGTCACTTAGTGGAAACCACTGAGCGACCCTGGGAGACAATCTTCTTGGCAATGCGGATACGCCCACTAAGGGGCTTCCCACGGGCAGCAGCATGGCTGGAACGAGGGCCTGGGGTCTGCGAAGTGTTGGGAGACTTCACAGACACCGGTCGCTGCCCAGCAGGAGAGGAAGAGCTACTCTGAACCCTGCCCGGGGCCCCCAGTGAACCAAGAGGTCGAGCAGGAGGGATTGGGGTCCTGGCCTCCAAACGTGGAGGGGGCAGGACAGGATCCTCAGAGGTAACCGGAGGAGGAACATCCGATTCCCCGGAGGAAGAGGTGCCAGACTGACCTGACACCCCAGAAGCCCCCGAAGACCCAGAAGCAGGGTCCGAGGGCTGTTGCACAGATGGACTAACTACAGAGGATGTGGACTCCACGACCGACACCTTGCTTGGAGGATCTTCAAGACTCAAAGACTCTGAGGAACCACGATGACGTTTAGCAAATGAAGAATGTGCACCATGACTACTAGGGGATACCATAGATGTAGAGGTCAAGTCTTGAACTGTAGCGGCAACCGTCGCAAGTGTGGGAGATTGTTGCACTGGCATGGGATCGACAGATGAAGGCATAGGAGCTGACACAACAGGAGGAAATCGAGTCTGCTGCTGGACAGGACGATGAGGACGGCTATGACCGGACAAAACTGACGCATAAGACACTCCGTTACGGAAAACAGATGACATGGCTCTACTCCTGGCCTCAGGAAAGCTTATTTTATCCCGATTACGGATGAGGAGGATCTCTTTCTCCAAGCAAAACCGGGCACAGTCTTTAGATGAAGCAGGATGTGCCTCGCCACAGTGCAAACAACAAACAGGTCCAGGACAGTCCTGTCCTGCATGAGTGGATGCTCCACAACTGACACACACCACTGGGAGGCCCTGTTGCAAACGACGACAGACTCGCCCAACATGCCCGTACATCTGACAGTGGTAGCAGCGTCGTGGATTTGGGACAAAGGGTTTGACCCTAAGAGACAACCAAGCCACCTTGATGGATGAAGGCAGAACAGTACAGTCGAATGTCAGCAACAAGGATGGAGTTGGGGTAAGAACACCATCAACCTTCTTCTGAAACCTTTCCACTTTAACCACCCTGTGGACCTGGAGTTCTTCAAGCAGCTTCTCTTCACTGTAACGCAATAAGTCTTTTGAGAAAGCAACACCTTGACTATGATTAAAAAAGGCATGGGGAACACAAGTGAACAGTGCATCCGGGTCCTTACACTGGGCAGCCAGCCGGGAACCCTCCTCAGGGGATGTAACCTCCACTAGCAGGCTACCATCCCCCTGAGGTGAGATCTTCGGCTCTCTCCCACAGATTGACACAATGCGCCAATGAATAGTAAATATGTCCAGATTACCAATAGGCTGACCATCCAAAGTACGAATGGTGTAGTACCTTGTGAAATCAACCCTCTCAAAGACACCCGGCAGGACCTCACGGGCATGTCCACAATATGTTGTCTGTTGCCGGCTCTTCTTTGTAGTGACCACTGACCTTAAACCACTGGAACCAGGAAGGTATGGTTCCAGGGTGGCAATATGGGCCTCACCAGCCAGAGGCACAGGAGGCACACAGGAGGGAGACTGTAATGGATGGTCAGGGACGGAACCAGGGTCGTCAGCTGCAAAAGATTTATATGAAGCCATAATCAAAGAGAACCACCTTCATTCCCCCACCCCTCCACCCACCATGGAGCCCAACAAGGGGAGGCCATATGCCAGGGAAAGCACCACTGGCGACCCCAGAGGTAGTGGGAAAGTGTACGCAGGTAACCACCAAGGGACCCTGACAAGGGTGACTCCAGGATGATAGGAGCCACCAGGTCCCCCAGTGCCCGCTTGACCCTAAAGCCACTAGGTGACTAGCCTGGATGGCTAGCCAGTGACCAGCCGATTGACCTGGTCGGGCCCAACTAGGCCACCCGTCTAGCCAGAATAAAGGACCAAAGAGGTGTATTGCTAGCTGCAGGGCGCACCATGCAGCATCACTCAACCTCCAGGACTCCCGTCTCCCAGCATTACGGGACGCCACGCACGGCAAACACATGGGGAGGCAACAGTCCCGCCCTAGATGGCAAATGGGCAGGGACTGACATCACCAGTAGGCCTCCTCTACCAGTGATGTAGGGGGTGCTTGGTCCACGACACTGACAAATGCCAAACCCTACAAATGTAGGCTTGCCTCCAAAATAGGTGGCACTGCCAGCCATGCTTCAAGCCCCGCCACCACGTCAAGGTGACCCCCCTCAGCGGGGAGTTGAATGAGTCACACTCCCATTCACTCACCACTGAAGACCCTCAACCAGACAGGTCAAAAAAAAAAAAAAAAAAAAAAAAAAATTCCGCACATAGCTTCCCATTTACCTTTCTGTCAGAGTCAGTCCGCCGACTGTGAAATTAAAACAGGATGTAAAACCCCTTTTACACTCTCTTTTCTGACGAGTGCTAGTCTAACAACAAATATTAAATTTAAATACTATAAGTCTCTTAGTAAATTTGTATAATTAATACTCTAACTCATCAGTCATTATCTCCTTATATCCTAGCTAATTCCCCCTATTTGGACAAATCATAAAGTTTACTTAGCTAGACAGAGTCGGAATTAACAGATGACGAAGGGCTTGAGGTCTCAGTCTGTTTGCCTGGGCCTTTCCAAGCGCCATGGTGCTAGTTTTTATAGTGTGCGGCTCAAACGAGATTTAGGAACAGCTGATAAATGCTGAGTCTCTCTCTTCTCATAGGATTCAGAGATGCCGCATATTATTTGATTACAGTTACCTAAGTACAGTGAATTACTTCATGAAATTTACAAGGAAAATCCAACTTAACAAGTTAATCTTAGTTTTAAATAAAACTAAACCTAAATATTCATTTTATCTATGTGAAGATATGTTAGACCTTACTCCATTTTCCCAGCAGGGTACCATGTCATCCTACCACGCAGGCACGGTCATGACAAGGGAAACTTCGTAAGTGTTTACACATATTTTCCATAGAGCTCTCCACAAAGGTTAAACACAGTAGCATTTACTTTATTAACTCGTAATGTGCCAGCTATTTTTAGCCCTATGGGACGCCTCCATGCTGGACATTTTTCAACCTTTTTTAATTGGCTAAATGATAGATTTTGATGTGAAAACAATGAATTTCACCATTGAAATGCTTACCAAAGCTCGGAAATGGGTTTTATTGAGTCCTGCCTACTCGTATACAGGTATACCCACTCTCTCTTGCTCACCACATAGGTGAGAGAAAGCCATTTTCTATGTAAGGCATACTCAAGTATTTATGCTGGGAAGGTACCAGTATAGCAATGTTCAGTACATTTTTCTGATTACGTATGACTTCAACATCTATCATAATTTGAGTGTCTTTCTCACTGTGAATGCATTATCTTACACTTACTTGAAGATAGGTACAACCTGACTTCATTATGTACAGTCCTGGCACTTACAAGAAGGTATTTACAACTTGACTTCACTATATAGTCCTTACACTTACAAGAAAATATTTATAACTTACATTTATGTGAAAATATTTACAAAATGCCTTTACTATGTACAGCACTGGGTGAGGCACACAGGCAGAGTGAGGCAGAGCATGCATAAGGGGGGGAATGAGTGAGTGTATGGCCTTGACAGCCTGAGGGATGATAGAGGAATAGTTACCATACATGCCTGCCAATTTTTATCCACGAATCTTGAAAAATGCAGTCACAGTGAATTTTTTTAAATTTTAAACCATTCTAAAACGGCACTGGCACTGGGCACGGAATTATGTCAGACCGTTTTAAAATGGCTCTGGCATGCGGCGGGTTAATGACAAGAATTATTAACTAGAACTAGAACACAATCTCTGGGTTAATAAATTGCTTGAATTAGTCAAACGCCCTCTGGTTTTTTCCTGTTTCATCATGGACAACTATTATAAAGAGGAAAATCACAGATTCCACTCTTGGGAAAATATTTCCCACAGTTTTGGGGCTGGGCAAAAAAAGATACCCTGTATCATGTAATGTGGCCCCTAGCCAGGAGATCTCTCCATATATCTCGAGAAACCTGTGCTGCGGCCTTCTAGGTCCCACATCAGGACCCAATTGTTCTCCACAATTCACAGTCTCTTGGGTAGCTGTTAACTCAAGGGGTACGAAGTTATCAATGGTTTTTATGTTGATATGTCCGCTACATATAATTTTTAGAAGTCTCAGCACCCCCTCTGAATCTGAATGTGTGAAGATGACTATAGCTAATGGCCACCGTGATCTTGGTTGTTCTTTTTTTTATGATGATTATATCTCCTAAGTTTATGACTGACTTGTTGCTGTCAGCCTAACCCCCATAAAATCTCTCTCTGAGGCTCAAAAGATAATCTTCGCCCCAATGTCTATTCTAGGTGACCAATACTTTTTTTCTCCAGGTATCCAATACATTTTTCAAACGTTGATATCCCTCATGCAGATGTCCTAGTTCATTATTGTCTATCATGGGATAGAACTTTCTGCTATAAAATTTATGAGCTGGTGTCAAAGCCTCAGTTGAAATGCATCCAGAGGAGTTAAAGGCTATCATTAATCCTAGCCTCATTTTCAGTTATTACTGTTCTCAGCTCCTCTCTGGCCCGTGGATTGCGAGCCACAGCTCAGGCTGGGTAGTGTTACGTTGCAAGCCACAGCTCGGGCTGCGCTGGTCGTGCATCACCGTTAATTACTTGACCCCTATGCAAACTTTCGCATGGCGCTACGCAAAGATGGAGAGAGAGAGATTTTTTTCTTTTCACCAGATGATGCCCTGGATGTTTATCTTCAAGTTTATAATAAACAAAAAAATATTTTTTTTTCATTATTTTGCTACTTCACTACGTAAATTTAAGCATGGCCCTTCATAAAGACAGAGATATTATTATTATTTTTTTTACCAGATGATGCCCTAGATGTTTAACTTCAAGTTTATAATAAATAAATGCTAAAAAAAAATTCTTTTCTCCTTCATTTTTTGCACACCAGGGGATGGGAAAAAAAAAGGTAATTGTGCAATTCACTGGTTAGTGATCTTAGTTCTGTGTAAGGTTTTCCTAAGGCAGTTCTTCAAAATACCAATCATTCGTTCGGTGAATCCATTTTGCCATGGTGCTTTAGCTGCCACCCACCAGAGGTTTCCCAATGCCGTCCACTCCTTACAGGGGATTTTGACAATTTTGGAAACAATATCTTTACTTCAAACCCTAATATCTGCCAAACTATTATAGCTAGTGAAAAAAAATAAAGGTACATAAGATTCATTAACTCTTCCTCTTTCAAATGAAAAGTATCCTGAGGTCTCCAAGTGGTCCCGTTGATGAGTAAGGATAAGCAGAAGATGACTGGTTTTCCATCTTTTGGCAGGCTGCTTCCGAGTGCGTGCCACTGGCAGTGACCTTGGACTTCCTGGCTAGCACTGGCAGCACTGGCCGCAGCAGTGATTGTAACATGGCCGGGGCATCCGTGGCAGGACTTTGGAATTTTCCACTCACTCTTCGACCCCACTGTCGTAAGGATGAGTCATCACCCTGTTCATGTGGCTCCCCATAGGGATTACTGTCAGTTTCATAGTGCCACTATGCCCTCCCTGTATGTGTGTGGGAAAAGAATAACTCTTTGATTTTCTGTACTCACTTCTAGCATCAGATATAATAATTTCCCTCTTCTATGACACTTATAATTGTCCTTGACATCACTATTACGGGTAATTGCACTTTGAGAAGTAAATGTTGCGGCTGTTTCATGCAGTATGGTTGAGTATGAGGTAATTACTTGTACTAAAATTCAGACTGATTTGTACTAATCAGGGGAATCGTGAAAATATTACTAATGTTATACACAACTTACATTATTTGTACTTCACATCACAAATATGCTTACACTTACATATTCAGCACTATTTTCTGAGTAATGAGGGAAGAAATTTAGATATAGCCAACAAGGTAATTTTCTTTCTTGCCCACTCAACAGTGGTTTTCTTTCATGTAAAACGTAGGCTAACTCTAGGTATTTCCAATCATTGTTTCACCAATAACCATAAACAGTTACACTTATTGCATTGAGCTTGCAAAACTTACTATAAAACCTTATAACATTTACTAGATATAACTTATGATAACTTACATTTCACTTATGTATAAAAAATAACACACTTGTGCATACCTGTTTACCATTTACATTTTCCCATACACTTACTCAGTAATCACACTCGGAATGATACTCGCTAAAACATTTAGGGCATAGGGGGACCTTGCACTCTGCACATTGGTAGGTTGTCTCTTTTTGTGCTGGGGGGACGGCAAGTGGTGTCGTTGCAGACGTGACACCACCTATACACCTGATGACCTGCTGTGATATGGCCAGTCTCTACCAGCTTGTGCTGCCAGAAATACCCAGCACAGTTCAGCCTGTCAGCTGTAGGTGCTGTCTGTGTCTCTCGCCTTGCACCTGACACCTGTGCAGTTGAATACTCTTCAAGGAGTTCACGTGCAAACTCTCTCTCAAACTCTTGTAGAGAGAGAGGTTTCCTGACAAGCTCCTTGAACAGTATGAAACTTCAGGACGGCAATATCTAGAAGGTGTAAAAACACCTTTTTCTACCACTGGTAAGACTTACGAAGGCAATCAAGCACACTAATCGGTATGTCCGATTTATCAAGAAGCTGCACGTTGATATTATAATCGTTGGTAGCACTGGGCTTCAACACGGGTTTCCCCTGTCCTGTAGTCTGTCTTTCCCTTTTCCTCAAACACACCCTAATGTACTGTTGACATCATGTTATCCCGTCTCTTATCATGCCAGAGAAGGGCTAATATATTGTCACATTTCTTGGTATGAACGCCACCTTTCTCAGTATTTGCTGGGTATACAGGGAAATTTTTTCTGTTTACAAGGACAGTTCCACAGGTCGCAGTACCATGTTCAAGAAAATATTTGGTCAACTCTGGGGCTGTGTAACAATTATTAGCGTACAGAATGTGGTGATTGTTGAAATACCTTTCCATCAGCACTGTGAGGATCGACACTAGGTATATCAACATCTGTAGCCAAATAAACTATCACATCAAGCACATATCCAGTTTTGCAGTTGCAAAGAATTTTAGCCCAAAGCTGTGATGCTTGGACAGTGCATACTGAATAAATGCCAACATGCCCGGAATTACACCATTGACTCATCAATAAACCTTCTGAAATGGACAGAAAACCTTGGAAAATAACTCCTTGAGCATTGTCAGGATGGGTCTAATTTTGCATAACCTTTCATTCGGTGCAGGCCTATAATTTCTATCGGAATTCAGGAGCCTTAGGATGGCCAGGTACCTGTCATGGGCCATATACTTACCGAAGACAGGTGTGCCAACGAGTTCATCAACCAACCAATAGTCATGCAGCACATGTATTCTTACATGTGCCATCAACATGGTAAGGGCTAGCCACACAAACAACTCTCCCCACCCCCCGTTTCCAAATGCATTGTACACACTTGCGACCTAAGGACCCTGATGTCTACTTTCCTTGTTTTATCTCTATTAAACTATTTAACCTTTAGCAAGCTTTATGCTGCCCTTATTTTTAGTCATGTTTTGTTTCTTTCTCTCTTCGTTTTTGGCCAGTTCCATTCCGCCCTTATTGTTAGTCACATTTTCCTACTTTCTTGTATACTTTTTTCTTGTTTCAGTGTGGCTGGCACTTCTGCCCTTCAGAATTAACCGATTTCGACCAAACATGGACACAATGACCAGCCTATGACTTAGTTGTGTCCCCAAGGTTTTGGTTACTAGGCAACTACTAGCAACGGCCCACCCTCCCCCCCAAAAAAGTACTTTTCACGTTTTGAGTTGTAGAAGCATTACTAATGGGCGTAGAAAGCTCTGACTTCTTTAAGCATCATCTTGAGGTCAATCCCTATGGGAAGTGCACCATCCTTCCCCCCCTCCCTTCTCCTCTAATTTTCAAGTGGCAACTCTGTGACGATTGGCTTCAGTGTCCCTAACAACCAGTAATGGTTTTCAAAAATGCCCCTCTAGTTCCCCGGCAGCTCGAAGGAATTCAGTGAAATTTGCATGCTTATAGGCATTGACTGGTTCTGCAACTTTCTGTTGTAGATCTGTGCTACATTGGCCAGGTGAGGGGTCAAAGGTCACCAAATGCTAAAATGGTGAAAATAGCTAAACTTACGACTATGCTCGAGCGAAATGCTAAGACTCCGAAGATTATTAAGCCAGGGCCATGATTCTTAGGTTAAATGTTGCACTGGATACCTCCATGTAGAAATGACTTTTAGTGTCGAAACTCACTCCCGGTCGCAGACAAAGCATTGTCTGCTTAGAACTGACCATCGTCGCCTACCGGCTTGTGATCTTAAACCTGGGTACACACAGCAATAAATGGATTAGATTATGTTCACTTCCTCCTGATGACTCACCTATTGTAAAGTCAAGTTGTAAATAATGTCACCTGCTGTGCACACAAGATATAATACGTTCCTCCCCGGTGTAAGTCCAGTCACTGACTGAGCTAAAAAGTCTTCATCAGCAAAGCTGATAAGCCTTCTTACTTCTATAGTTTATCTCCACTTTTATCTGTTCATTTATAGTATGTCACATTTGGAGAGAGAGAGAGAGAGAGAGAGAGAGAGAGAGAGAGAGAGAGAGAGAGAGAGAGAGAGAGAGAGAGAGAGAGAGAGAGAAACTACACTTATACTCGGGCCACAGAGATTTAACAGTTCGAACAAATGGTCTGGCCTTAATACTGATGAGAAGACTTACTTCCTAATTGCAGAAGTTTCAGAATAGGAGAGAGAGAGAGAGAGAGAGAGAGAGAGAGAGAGAGAGAGAGAGAGAGAGAGAGAGAGAGAGAGAGAGAGAGAGAGAGAGAGAGAGAGAGAGGAGTTACATAGATCCACAGACCATTCAGAACGTACGGTCCCGATGAGGTAACCCATTCTTAATTGTAGAGAACCATATTAACTAATCGTGGGTGCAAAAGACAAGGATTATTAAAGCAGAGGGTTGTCTCTCACCCTCCATACACTCCGTCTATGTGATGTTCAGGATAAACAGCGACAACAACAATACTAGCAAGACTGAAGAGCTTAAAGGAAATTTCATAGGAAGGATTGAAACTAATATTAGTCTCTTCACAGTGCTAGACGAGTTTATTCCTAGGATATTTAAAATCGTTTAATGGTATTAAGGTTATTGAAGAAAGTCGCTGTAAGGTTTGTGAAGAGTATTATTATTATCTTTGTAAGTTCTTCTTAACATTATTATTTCGGTGACGTAACTCACTGGTTTATTCTCGCTAACTCCAGATGATTCCAAATCCACTTAGGGGGGACCTCTTCTGGTTAAAACACTATTGTTGTTGTTGTTGTTCCACTTTCTCCTGAAACGAGACCCCAGTGGACTCCAGGGAACAAAGGATCCGAGGGACGTTTGTATAACCTGGCAGTGCATCCTTCCGGTTCTTCTGGTGCCACCACATGAAGGCACTCTCTCCAGCACCACTGAAAAGACAAAACAGGGATATAATTAGCTTCCAGGCAGAGCACATTTCAGGTTGGCAAGAGAACATTATGATGATTTAAAAAAAAAAAAGTCACAATAGCCAAATACTAGTTAATACAATCGTCATTTAGTAGCCTGCAATATGTCACCCTGACGGTTTGCTTAATTTTAAAGATCTTACATGATTATTACACCCTCCCCCTTGAAGCAAGAGGTGTGTGTGTGTGTGTGTGTGTGTGTGTGTGTGTGTGTGTGTGTGTGTGTGTGTGTGTGTGTGTGTGTGTGTGTGTGTGTGTGCGCGCGCGCGCGCGCGCGCAAGCAAAGTAACTGAAGGAATTTTTATCCGATTTGGTCAAATTTGGTGTAAGGGCTCAGGCTTTATCAAGAAGCTTACCTGTTTTTTTTTTTTTAGAAAACAACAGATGAAATGACATAGTCGCAGAACTAGGTCATGTTTTGACCTTGATATGTTACCTTATGCAAAGCTTATCTGATTTAGACCAAACTTAGCAGAAGTGTTTAGGGTAAAGCAAGAAAGAAGTCATTCAGCTTTCAGAACAATGGAACAAAGGTTAAGGTCACAGGGCAAGGACAGTCTTCAATCCATATGTTTATGAGCAAAACAGCAAAAACTGTACTGAGCAAATTTGGGTCCAACTTAGTTCAAGTCTTGAGGATCAGTCAAGGGGGTGATCCATTGCTTTTGAGAACAACAAATCAAAGGTCAAGGTCATATGGCAAGGTCAACTTGAAGTGTTTTTATCCCACTGATGCCAAACTTTATGCACCGGTTAAGGTAAAGGCAATTATAAGGAATATAATTTTCAGAATAATCAATCAAAGGTCAGCATCACAGAACAAGGTCAAGTCAAACAAATTTGATCCAATCTGGATCAAACTTGTTGGAAGACTTAACGATCAGTAAAGAATGAAATAAACTGATTTAGAGAGCAGTTGGTCAAAGGTAATGGTCACAGGACAATGTTAAATGTTCGGCTCTTAGACCAATTGGTGGTCGCTGTGTTGCGCTCAGTGACACACACACACACACACACACACACACACACACACACACACACACACACATATATATGTGTGTGTGTGTGTGTGTGCGTGTGTGTGAGGGGGGGGGTTGTCTATAATCATACGTGTTAATCACACATGGAATGGCCATAAACAAATCGTCTCCATGTCGCCATGATTCCACCAACAACTGCCCTCACTCGAACACACACAACCCTCATGCGTACATATCGTAAGCACACTCACATATATTCATATATACTTAGGTCATCGCACGTAAAAACTCTCGCAGACATAATATATACATTATCTTCTGTAATTTAAATGTATTGTTCGGAAGGGAATAAATCTTGCACACTACCTCCTTCTACATATTAAATTTATATACGATAATAAAATAGGTACTGTTATAGAGGAAACCTGATATTAATGTTTAGTATTAAGGATCCATTCAAGAAAAGCATGAACGAAAAGAGTGACGAATGTGGAGCATGGTTGAAAGCACGTGAAGTGCAAATGCTTAGCATCGAATTATTATTTAGAATAAATAAATATCATTGCTAAGTATGAATGAGAGAGGTAAAGAAGCTGGAGGAAGAAAAGTGAGAAGTATTTTGGAAGGAAGGAAAGACAGGGAGAATAGAGGAAGTGAGATGGAAAGAGTCTGAGGAGAGCAGGGAGGAGGGAACAGGGAGGAAAATGAGATATGGGGAGGGACGGAAGGAAGGTGCTAGAGGAAATGCTTTGATAGGCTGGTAGCAATGTCCATCTCAGCAGTTACTTCAACAAACAAGGGATGAGGCTATGGCACACCTAATGTTTGACTTGGCTCGTATCTCTGACTGGGGTAAAAATAATCTGGTTGTTTTTAATGCATCAAAGACTCAGTTTTTACACCTATCAACCTGACAAAATCTTCCACAGGTATACCCACTAATGTTTAATAATATTCAGCTTAATCCTGCATCATCCTTGAATATGCTTGAGGTTTCATTTACTCGGGACTTATCTTGGAAAGATCATATTACATCTCTTGTAAAATCTGCTTCCAGGAGATTAGGTGTGCTAAGCCGACTCCGTTCCTTCTTTATCCCTGCACAATTGTTGACTCTATACAGGGTTTCATCCGCCCGTGTGTGGAGTACAACTCTCATGTGTGGGGAGGCTCCCCACATACAGCTCTTCTCAATAGGGTGGAGTCAAAGGCTTTTCGTCTTATTAACTCTCCTCCTCTTACTGACTCCCTTCAACCTCTGTCTCTTCGCCGCACTGTTGCATCTTTATCTCTTTTCTATCGCTACTTCAATGATCACTGCTCTTCTGAACTGTCTGCATGCATTCCTCCACCTCTACGACGGGCGCGTAGCACCCGTCTGGCAGCAAACTCTCATCCTTTTTCTGTCCAACTCTCTAATGCAAGAGTTAACCGTTATTCCCAGTCCTTCATTTATGCAACAGGTCAACTCTGGAACTGTCTTCCTCTGTCTGTATTTCCTGCTTCCTATGATCTCCAGTCTTTCAAACGCAGTGTGTCCAGGCATCTCGAAATGATCGGATCTTGAATTTGGCTCTTTCTTGTATTTTGTTTTTCTCATGGAAGGAACAACAATTGCGGGCTCGCGGCCTTTGGTTCCTTCTTCCTCGCATAAAAAATAAAAAAAGTAATTTAGGCAGGTAGTTAGGTGCGTTGGCGCGTAAGTAGGCCGATTGGTAGTAGACACGTAGGTAGGTAAGTAGGTAAGCAGGTAGGTAGATAGGTAGTAGGTAGGTAAGTTAGTAAGTAGATAGGAAAGTAGGTAGGCCGGTAAGTAGGTAGACAGGTGATTGGGTAGCTAAGAAAGCAATGGAGGAGGATGGAAGCAAGGCTAGAAGAAAGATTCAAAGAAAGAATGAAGAGAGAAAATGAAAGAAATGCAACCATGAGGAGAGAGACGGTAGAAGGGCTGGAGCGATTAGAAAAACGGAGGAAGAGAGTTTGCGAGGGGAAAAACGTAGAGAAAGAGAATCGAGAAGGAAGTAAATGAAGTGGGAAGGACGGAATTGGAAATGGCCATAATGGAAGAAGAACAATGTAGGAGGGGAGAACGAGGAGGGATGAACTGGATGGAAGGAGAAAAGATGGAGAATCAAAGAAACAAGAATTGTTGACGGTCAGTTTTTACCCCCAGCGAAACTCGAGTGGTCTGTGGTAAAGGACTTTATCAATTACCATATTGTTATTCAACTGCAATATAACCAGAAGGGAAGGGGAAAAGAAAAACAAAAAAAATGGAGAAAAGTAAGATAGAGAAGAGGGAGGAGACGAAATGAGGAAAGGAAATGGCAGAGAGGAAAATGGAAAAGAAATGTAGGGTGGGAGGAAAAGAACATAGCATAAGGAATGACTGATAGCTAGTCGGTTGGTTCATGACACGAAGGACGTGGAGAGAGGAGGGAGAGATGAAAGAAAGGGGAGAAAGAAAGAAGGGAAGTAGGGAAGAATGAGAGAAGAATGGGAAGAAAAGCATGAGGGAGCGGACTAGAAGAGGAGGAAGGAAAGAGGAAGAAGTAAAAGACAAAAAGGAAAGGAACAAAAAAAGCAGAGATGGTGGAAGAAAAGCGGGACAGGACGAGGTAGGAGAAGAGAGAAGATGAAAGGTAATGGAGAACAGAGACGGAAATGAAGAAAAGAAGGAGATAAGCGGAGGGATGAAGAAACAAAAGGAAAGACGGGGAAAAGGAGGAAGGAAAGGAGGAAAAGGAGAAAGTTAAGGAAAAGCTCGGGGGAAAGAAAAGAAAAGGAAGAGAGGGGCAGACGATTGTAGAGTGAGGGAAGAGACGGACGATAAGGACAAGGAGAGGAAGGAGAGAAGGAGGAGAGGAGAAAGATGAGAAGGTCAAGGGAGCAAAAGTTGGTGGAGAGAAAGTAAGTTTTGAGAGTGAGTGGAAAAAAAAGGTGGAATAAAAAAAAAAAAAAAGAAGACCAAAAAAGTAGAGGAGGAAGAACGGAGACGGAATGAAAGCAGGATGGACATCCATGATAAAACAAAAACAAAGTGAGATATGGAAACAGTGTGAAATACTTTATATATATCACTTTTCAATTGAATAAAATGGCATACTATTTTGTAGTGCTTTTCCGATAAAGAAGTTCATTGTAATTTAATATTTTACGTGTCTACCCAATTAGGAATTAGAGTTAGGATGCTGCTACTACTGCTGATGCATTTTGATCTTGTTTTTTAATGTTTTAGTGCTCTCTATAAACATACATGAATAAGTATGTCATTTAGGTAAATTATATTTAATATTATACTTGTTTCCATTTCTAGAATATTTTTGTATACTTACATATATTAACCTAATAATAATATCTACAGTATACCTCCTGAGGATTTCAACACCCAGTGGATGAGTGAATGAATGTATGACCCATTTAACTGGCCACTCTGTGGATTGGATTGCTACTTAGTGAGTTTCATGTTGTGTTCCTGGATCCCTCCTACATCATGTATCAGGGGGAAACAGGGTTAGGGTGAAGATGAAATTCGGACAGTAATGATCATGGCCCAACCGCAACTAAAGTATTCGACGTCGCCAGGTGCGTCAGGTTATGTGATTTGTGTTGGTTCGTATTCGTAAGAAACGGCTGGAGGTTGTGTAGTTACGCAGTCCCTGCTGAGGGAAAGACCAACAAATGACCCTTCGAGTATAATCAGTTTACTTTTGTGAAATTTTTACCTTATTCTTGCTGTCTTCAGATTTTATTCAGCTTTCCAAAGAAATTTAAAACTGGAGAGGTCATATACTACTTTCATTACTCTCCTCAGAGCAAGAGATCTCCCTTTAAGCTGAATATTATCACTTGTCAGTGATCACACTGATATGAGTAAGACGTCACTCAACTGAAAGGATTAGTGTTCAGGAGTACGATAGCCAAGCCTCGCACGAGGTAAAATATGACTCACTGTTTACAAATGTCTAGACTCAACTATAACAATAAAATAATAAAAAGTCATTGCTGGGACAACTGAAAATAGGGTCGTACTCATAGACTGACGAAGCTACTTAATACTTCCTCTTCAATTATATATTAACTTTCTACACCTTAATATTTTGTTTCCTTCGTGTACTATTTATGTCTCTTGACACCGACGTAGTCTACTAAAATAACATAAACTAGTAAGGAAATAAGAAAATAACCTACAAAGTCAAAAAAAAAAAAATAAAATAAAAAAAAGAGAAAATTGTAACTTTCTACGAACTGCTACCGCCAACTGCTTATATTCAAATTAGGGAGCACTTCAAAAAGTGGAATGATTATTGCTGAATAGGTAGGTACGGATCAAATCTACCGCTTAGTAATTAGCAGAACATAGGACAGTATGACAGCTTAACCATTGTTACAGCTTTTATACAAGGATATATTTGGCTCAGAATACGGGATCTCAACGCTCTTCCTCCTCAGCCCTTAGCCATATTTCATGTGAGATATATTGTTTTTTTTTTAATTTGTTTTTTTTATCGACATAACTTTGAAGTAACATTATATATTTTTTGTTTTATTTTTACCTTTACAGTTTAGATTTTTTCCCGAACCTCGAGTTTAAATCAGAGTTCTGACTTTGTTGTTACTCAGCATAAGTAGAATCCGAATGACCGCTATCAGTACAAAGATATTTGTTAGAAACACTAGAAACCTTAGGACAAGGAGAAGGGAAAAATGAACAAGGAGCAGAATAAGGGGGAGAAGGAAAGATCATATGGAAATTAAGTATAATAGCAAGAAAACTTGAAGATAAACAAAAAGGAAATTAAACAGAAGAAACAGAAGTTGGGAGAGAGAGAGAGAGAGAGAGAGAGAGAGAGAGAGAGAGAGAGAAGGGAGGAAAGGAGGAAGAGAGGAGAGTGGAGGAAGGAAGTGAGGGAAGGGAAGTATGAGACATTCCGCCCTACTTTCCATGACGGAAGGGATGGGAAGAAGGGAGAAGGAGGAAGAGAGAGAGAGAGAGAGAGGGAGAGAGAGAGAGAGAGAGAGAGAGAGAGAGAGAGAGAGAGAGAGAGAGAGAAGGGAAGGATAGAATGTCTGACAGAAAAGGAAGCAGGGGAATACTCGTATCTGATTATAAAAGTAGTGGTGATGACGATGATGTTATTAGTAGAGAGGACGGGGGGGGGGGGAGAGAAAGAAACGATAAAATCGTGAGGGAGGAGAAAATGGACGAACGAAAGAAATGGTGAAAAGAAGGAGGGAGAGAAGGAAAAAGGTAGAGACAGGAGGAACTGAATGGAAAATGAATTACATTTTTTAACGAGGTATTTAACGAATGAAATTTAAGATGTAGGAATAGGAGTATGAAAAATTATGAATAGATATAAAAAATAAAAAGAGAATGGGTGAATGAACGAAAGATAATGAAGGTATGAGCCTATGGATTAGTGAACGAATGTTAAACATATAAAGAAACATAAATCACGAAACTTAAGATATTAATGAACGAGAGAATACGGCCAGTGAGTAAATACATCAGTCAATGATAATAAATAAATAAATAAATTAATATATTAAATAAAGGTAGAGAGAAAAAAATGGTTGGCCGTGAATATATGGAAACATGCATGAAGGAAGATTGGAAGGAAGGAAGGAAAGCATGAAAGATCTGGCATCGACAAGAGAAACAGGAAGAAATGCTGACTATTGGCGAAAGAACAAGTAAAATTTACGATGAGGGTCGGAGGGAGGGAATGAATGAATGAAGGAGGTACGGAAGGAGGGCGGGAAGTAGGGAAGAAAGGCAAGACAGAAGGAATGGAGCAAAGAGTACAAAGGAGAGAAGCAACACGACAATCAATGTTTGTTGTAAAGTAAGCTAAGACGAAGGTTTCATTTCTGCTAACGTAGGACAAGGATAGCAAGTAGGAAAGCTTCCCCTACCCACTGAATCTTCCAGATGAAGCCAGCATAAAAAGGTGCCAAGCACTATGTAAAAACTGTTACAAAAATGTCATAGGAAACGATAAATGGAATACACATGTTTAGTATCTTAACCCGTAAGCGAAAGTAACCAACTCATCATTATGTTCATGACAATAAATGCCATGTGGCGGTGTCCTCCGTTACCTCTAGATGAGGTGAACAGTACACATCAGAAAATTACAATTAAGTAATGACCATGCTTAGTCTGGGATTAGAAGTCAAAGAACATGGCCAAGCGAATTTTTAGTTCTAGTGTTGAGTCATCGCCTACTTTGCGCAGGACAATTTTTTTCATGCTCTTAACTCAGATGAAGAAGTCCTTTACTTCTGTTACTGGAATCGCTAAAGGCGGAACTATTGTGGCACTCAGCTTCTGTGTTTGTGTCTATATATCTGTATACGTTAGCATTATACCTCAACAAGGGTTGATCCGATTTCATTCAAAACTGGCACGTACTGTACATCGTGTGTGGGTTTGTAAGGAGTTGTTTCAGTTTTCTTGGTGATCAATCAAACGTTAAAGAAAATGATAGATTTGCCAGTGCTTAACCCATTAGCTCCCAGGGTTCCTGTGCGAGAGACTGTGCTGGAAAAGTATTAAGCGTACCGCCCTCCGCCTATCTGCCCATAATTGCGAAGCTCATAGGTCCCTACCCCAGGGTTCCCTTCTTTATTCTCTCCGACAAGAAGAGTGTGTTTTCACCCTTGCTTGATCGTTAGCTTATTTTTCTGTTAACAGGATTACTCAAAAACGAAAAGAGAGATATGGACCAAATTTAGTGGGTAGATAGCCCATGTCCCAGGGAACAATCAGTTAACTTTTGGGACCGACCCGGATCGTATTGCAGATTCTGGATCCGGAAAACATTTTCTGCCAAACCCTAATCAGTGATGAGAGAACCTAACCCATTATGAAGAGTGGGTTGGAAACTACGGTGCCCTTGTCGGAGAGATGCGCTCTACTGAGTGCCCCTTTAGTTAACTTTCGAAAATTCTCAATTCCGTCCTATACTGAGGACACTGGGCGCAAATGGGTTCAAGATGTTAATGGATTTGCCAGTGCTTAACCCACTAACTCCCAGGGTTCCTGGCACGGGATTTTGCTGGAAGGGTACTAAGCGTACTGCCTTCCGCCTGTCGGCTCATAGTCGTGAAACTCATAGGTCCCTACTCCGAGGTTCCCTTCTTTATTAACTTTTGAAAATGCCCAGTTCCGTCCTATACTGCGGGCACTGAGCGCAAAAGGATTAATGTTAAAGGTCACTGGTCAGATTAAATGTTCAGGGTGCGGTGCTATCTCATGAATGACTGATCCGATCTTGATGCAAATTTGCGTTTGCATGAAATTTGTGTGTGGGGAAGGGAAGAAGTGATTCGATTTCGGTGCAAATCAGTCAAAGGTCAAGGTGTGAGGTCACGGGTAGATTCGGGTGTGAGGGTCCTGCACTCTCCCAGTACCCTCTACAGTCACTTATTTTTCTTCGCTTAGACAAATTTGCATAGAGGAGAGGGACCCCACGTACTAAATGAACTCGAGATAGTCTTTATAAACGACTTCATTATCTATGGTGTCCTTTAAGTATTTTTTTTTTTTTTTATGTATAAGAAAGAAGTAGAGATAAGACGCCATCTTATCAGATTTTGAGCTGGAGGTGTTAGATTTAGCATTCGTTAACCCCTGCCATGTTGGGTGATTTACAAGGCTGAGTAAAATGCCAAGTAGGTGCTATAAGAAAATATCAACGAGGTCTTTGCACCATATGAGTTATATATGATTTTTGATAATTAGAATGCTATCTCACATACCTTCTCAGACACAAGGTAACAAATCCCTTTGATGCACACTCAGGAATAGAGTTAATCTATCAGGATAAAATGTAGGTGTAGTAGTCTCAATATACTGCAGCTTCCAAATGAATTTTTCTTTCTGTTTGTTAAGGCCTTTCTTACTGAATGAGATTTTTCGAAAGGTTTCCCTTAAGCAGAACAGAATCGTCAGGAAGTAGTAAGAATAACACACGAAAGACGTCACTGAAGTGCGAGAAACACATTGGAGTTGAAAATTATTTATTAGGAGCAGGCGTAATACGAGAGAGAGAGAGAGAGAGAGAGAGAGAGAGAGAGAGAGAGAGAGAGAGATGAATAGATAGACAGTCAGGCAGACAGACAGACATGCAAAATGACAAAGAAATACAGACGGGAAAGAGGAAATGATGGGAGGAAGGAAGGGAGGATGAGAGTCGAAAGGATGAAGGGAAGGAGGCAGAAGAGAGACAGAAGGAGGAGAGGGGCAGCAAGACAAGGAAGGAAAGAAGGAAG
Source organism: Coenobita brevimanus (assembly GCF_032717465.1). Classification (NCBI taxonomy): domain Eukaryota; kingdom Metazoa; phylum Arthropoda; class Malacostraca; order Decapoda; family Coenobitidae; genus Coenobita; species Coenobita brevimanus. The sequence continues at coordinate 26,241,568 of NC_136957.1, read as the reverse complement.
GAGACAAGGGAGGGAGAAAGCAAGTAAAGGGAGTGGAGAGAGAAGAGAGGGAAGTAGGTGAAGGGAAGTACAAAGGAGTACAAAGGAATGCAAACGGCAGCAGATCTGTTGGTCTTTCAGTGTCTGTTTGGTATAGGGAAGGTTGTAACTCAAAAAACTATTCCATCAGTTAAGAACAAGGATAGAAAAGCAAGAAGGCTCCCCCCCCTTACACACCAACCCCCCCCCTCCCCCGCCGAAGCCAGGAAATAGTAAGAAGGACCACCATGCAGCATAGATAAACCTTCATGGAAATCTCATAGGAATGAGGGAAAGGAAATCTTATTCTAAACTATCTGCCTGAAAAAGAAAGCAAGATTAAGGCAACAATATTTATCAAAGTTGTTCTGCTGGTTATATCATCCGATCTCTGAAAAAAAAGAAAAAAAAAATTACATATACAGAAGTGTATTATTCCGAAGTAAATATACTAAGCTAGGGGTCAGAAAACAGGCACTTGTCCAAGCAACTATTAAAGGTTAGTAATGTATCACAGTTTACTGCCAATCTAAATTCACTTCATTTTTTTCCTACAGTCCATATCCCCTCTGGCCCTATTCCTCACAGAATCGCAAATCTCTCTCTCTACCGAAATATCGCCATTTTGTTTTCCTGGTTATTATCTCCTCACAAACTTCCGTAACAATGGTGGCACCTGTTGTTTTATCAAATTTGATTATGCAGTTGACACTGTTTTAAACTTCACTTCAACTAATTTTGATTACCCACTGTAAATACTAAATTACAGTATCCAAATGTTACCAGATATATCTGTGTAGTCTATTGTTCCCCCAGTGCTTTATCAGAACCCAGTGTATTTGACTCCATATCCACACAGTTGAGTAACCTTGACCTTGCTCTTAGCACCAAAATTACCATTTTGAGTTTTTTTAAGGTACATAATGTTGAGTAGTTATTGCATTCTGCCAGGACTGACGATGCTCGTATAGTGTTTGAGCTGTTTGCAGAACTGTTTAATCTCATGCAGTTGGTAAAGCAGCCAAGCAGAATACCAGATACTCCTGACCATAATGCCCATCTCATGGATCTATTCTTGACAAATAATCCAGATCAATTCAGGATAGAAGTACTGTCACCGGCTGGATCCTCTGACTACAAGTTTACAACCTCGACAAAGCCTCAATAGTTAGTCCTCCCAAACCTCCTGTCAGGATGACCCGATGGCACTTTGATAGGGCAAACTGGGATGGATTTAGAAATTATCTTGCTGACATTCCATGGCAGTCTATCTTCTCTAGTGATGTCAGTTCTACCCAGTCCCACATTAATGACTTAATACTAGGTGGAATGGATTTATTCATACCAAGTCAAGAGTTCACTAAAAGATCGAACTTTCCAAATTGGTTTGATTGCAACTGTGCCAGAGCAACAGCCCAGAAGTCATTAGCATATAACTCTTACTTAAAATAAAAAAAAACATCTGAATCACTCTGTCAATTTAAAACTGCTAGCAACCAAGTAAAAGCTGTAATAAATCTCGCTAAATCAATCTTTCTTCAAAATCAGGCATCAAAACTACTTAACAACACTAATGGCAGTAGAATATCCTGGTCAACTCTCAATTCTTTCAATAATAACTTTAACAAGTCATCATCCATTCCCCTATTAAAATCATCAGATGGCAATATTTACAAATGACTGGCGTGGGAAAGCGAATATCTTTGCCAGTACATTTGCCAGAAATTCTACCATAAAGGAAGTCAGGCAGAATGTCTCAGTACAAGAACTTGACTCTCCCGAAATTGTTCCACTTCAAACACAGACATGATACGTAAAATCCACCCCAGACAATTTACCAGCCAACAAAGCTCCAGGCCCAGATGAAATTCCTCCGATTGTTTTGAAAAAGTCTTCCCCAGAACTTGCCTCTGTTCTGGCTAAATTATTCTGATTATGAATACACACTTCTTCAATCCCAAATTCATGGAAAGAAGCCAATATCCACCTAATTCCAAAGAAAGGAAGCTCATCTGACCCCTCTGATTACAGACCAATAGCTGTCACATCTTCTCTTGGTAAAGTATTTCGAAATTTTAATAGCACACAGTTAAACATCCTGACTCCAACAACTTAAGTAGTGATAGACAGTATGGTTTTCACCACGAAAGATCCACCATTGACATACTTAGTCTTTTCACTCATACCATCCACCAATCAACTGACCAACATAGAGAAACTCATGCACTAGCCCTTGACATTTCTAAAGCTTTTGACAGAGTGTGGCACCGTTCCCTGCTGTCCAAGCTCCCTTGCTATGGACTAACGTCCTTTGTTCCTCTGCTGTCCTCATATCCCAGCAACAAAAAAATAAGAGTAAGTAGACGATATACATTCCAATATCCACTCAATTAACGCTGGTGTGCCACAGGGATCAGTTCTGGTGCCAACTCTGTTCCTGGTTCATATTAATGATCTATTCTGTCACCCACAATCCCATCCATTCATATGACTCAACACTTCACAGTTCATTCACACTCAAACACCAATTAACAAAGTCTAATGTCTCTCTCAACACAGTACAGCCATCTCCATAAACACTTAGCTACAGACAATGAATGGGGACAAAACAACTTTGCCTCATTTAATGCTAGTAAATCCAAATATATACAGTTTACTAATAGGCAGGTATTGCCAGTTTCGTATATTACTTTCAGTGCCACTAATATTCCCAACTCCAAAAGTATTGAAATTCTTGGTCTCACTTAACAGAGCCCTCAGCTGGACCTCTCATGTCAAATCATTCACTAAAACCGTCTCAAAGAAACTTGGATTATTGTACAGAGTCCATAACTTCTTCACTGATGAGCACTTAGCTATAATTTTTATGAGTCATGTGCGCTCTCAGCGTGAATACTGCACAACCTTGTGGAATGGATGTGGAGAGGTTGCATTAAAACAACTAGACAAAATTCAGAACAAAGCTGTTGGAATTATTAATAACCCTGCTATTATAAATAAACTACCTCCCCTACAAGTAAGATGGAATTTTGCCTCCCTTGCATTATTTTACAGATATTTTTATGGCAAATACTCAGACGAAGTTCTGTCCTTTGTGCCACCTCTCCATGCTTTCCCTCGTGCACATGGGCATCTGGTAGCGCTCATGACTAGAATGTCACACAGCCATATTGCAGAACTTCTGCCTATCAGAATTCTTTTATTCCCCGAACTGCATCTCTCTGGAACTTGCTTCCTCGGAGTTGTTTCCCCACAAACTTCAACCTACAGCTGTTCAAGTCCAATTGTTACAGATATTTTATGAATGGAGGACGCCAGTAATCTTGTGTATGGATTATTTTCTTTATTCATTTGTTTTTCCTTCCTCTGCACTTTTATATATATATATATATATATATATATATATATATATATATATATATATATATATATATATATATAAACATTGGTGGCAGTTTGTTCCATACATTTACAGCTCAATTAAAGAAGAAATATTCAGCTTCCAGTAACTGGAATCGTTTGCCAATTATTTTATGCCCATTGCCTTTAGTATAATTCATGTGCTCAACTGTGAAGCATTTATCAATAGCCATGTTATTGTGTCCTTTGAATATCTTAAATACCTGAATTACATCTCCTCGTAACCTGTTCTTAGTTAGGGTAAAGAGACTCAGGGCTACAAAACACTCCTTATATGGTGTATTTCACAATCTAGGTATCATTTTGGTCAGCCTTTATTGTACTCTCTCGAGTTTCTCTATGTCTTTTTTGTAATAAGGTGACCATAACTAAACACGATACTCTAAGTGTGGACATACTGGAGAATTATATATGGTGAGGATAACATTATCTGATTTATATTCAAAAGCTATACCTCTGAATCTGATTAATTTGTTGGCTTTCTTAACAGGCTCAATACACTCTTTGCTTGGTTTAACCCGCCGCATGCCAGCTATTTTTAGCCCTATGGGTCGCCTTCATGCCGGCCATTTTTTGATCTTTTTTTTGGCTAAAATGATAGATTTTGATGTGAAAACAATGAATTTCACCATTATAATACTCACTGAAGCTTGGAAATGGGTTTCTTCTGCATACTCGTATACAGGTATTCTTGCTCTCTCATGCTCACCACGTAGGTGAGAGAAAACCATTTTCTATGTGAGGTAGACTCAGATATTTATGCTGGGAAGGTATAGCAATGTTCAGTACACTTTTCTCATTACTTATTCCATCAACATCTGTCACAATTTGCATGTCTGTCTCACTGTGAATGCATTGTCTTACACTTACTTGAAGATAGGAATAACCTGACTTCACTATATACAGTCCCAGCATGTACAAGAAGGTAATTACAACCTGACTTCACTATGTACAGTCCTTATACTTACAAGAAGATATTTACAACTTGATTTCACTATGTTTAGTCCTTACACTTACGTGAAAATATTTACAACATGCCTTCACAATGTACAGCACTGGGTAAGGCACATAGGCAGAGTGAGGCAGAACGAGTGTGAGGGGGGTAGTGAGTGGGTGTATGGCCTCGACTGCCTGAGGCATGGTAGAGGAACAGTTACCATACATGCCTGCCAATTTTTACCTGCGAATCTTGAAAAATGCGGTCACAGTGAATTTTTAAATTTTAAGCAGGTTTAATACGGCACTGGTACTGACAGCAGATTTCCATCACATTGTTTTAAAATGGCACTGGCATGCGGCGGGTTAAGATAATTTATATTTGAATTCCTAAGTCTTTCTCATGACTGACATCACTTAGTTGAATATTGTTCATGGTGTAACTGACTTCTTCATTTCTATTTCCAAAATTAAATTCTATCTGCCAGGTTTGGATCCAATTAAACAGTCGATCGAGGTCACTCTGTATTGCCTGCCTCTGTAAAGATGTGTGTGCTCTGTTTCCAATCCTTGTATCGTCAGGAAATTTGGATATTTTACATGTTAAACCCTCACTAAGTGCTAGGTGGGGGCACTCAGTGGCAGGTGGGGGAGCTCACCATCCACTCACTCGGTGTAGTGCTGCTTTGGGTGTCTGCCCTTTCCTCTATTCTTTCCTTCCTCTTCTGTCTTTCTTTCCTTCATTCTTTCCTCTTCCTTCTGTATCATGCCACCGCTAGCACCAAATATCGTGCCACCTCTAGCACCAAATTTATGTGTCAGTTTAGCTGCTAATTCCACCGGATCCACCAATTTATGTAGCTGTTATATGGAAGAGCACAGCTGACTACATACTATGTGTTCCGCTGTTATAGTATAACTAGACCACCATGTTGGAGATCGACGACACTGTCTGTAGTACACGTCAGCCACTCGCCGTCACTGCCCGACACTTCCCACCAAAGGTCCTCTGCCACTAGAAGGTGGAAGCTGGTCTGTTATATTAAGTGGTAGCGTAAGGTGACAGAAATGAGCAGATTAAATCTCTCTTGATTGGGCACAGAATAATATAACTGCGACCTGACAGATAATGTAAGAGTGATACCACCTCCCTTGATAACTATATGACTTCTTCTGATGCTGTACGCTCACCGTGCCATGTTGGACGCGGTGCTGAGGTCAGCTAAAAGTGAGGTGCCAAGCATTTACATATACTCTGAGCTTATGCAAAAAGTAGAGATAAATGACAACTCTACTAGCGCATTATACACCTCTATAGAATGGTATTAAGTACATTCACATATACCAACATAATAAATGGTTCCCCAGGACTTTACACTTACGCACTATTCAGATATCTTTTCACTTCTCCTAACCTTCATTTTATAATTGAAACAGGGTGGCACTTGTGGTCTGCCATCCACCTTCTTTCTATACCACAGCTAACAGCGAAATGATATTTGGTTGTTCATCATTCACACTTCATTACACACTGTTAATTATGACTAAACAGCTTTAAAAATTAGTATGTAAAATGTGTCATACTACAACTTCTTATGGAAAAAGATGTTGACACCAGAACATCGCTCAGCCACACCATTGACGTCCTTGTCGATATTGTTGTCTTAACTACCGTGTAGCCTAACCAGAGTGTAGGGTAGCTAACTATTCAGGAACATCCACTTGCACTCCGCGAGTACGGACACGTGGTCTCAGTGGGTTCCTTAATTGGCGCCTTAAATAGTAGCCTAAACCACAAACACAGGACAAGACCACAATATGTAGAAGACCAACGCCAGGACCAAAATAGGAAGGAGAAAGGTATGAACGAAGATAGGACAGTACATAAGGCTCTAAATCGATCCTGTTCAGGTGGGAGAGGAAGGTAAGCTCCTTTAATACATGAGACAGCCTATTCACATTCAAGGAAGTAACATTGAATGAAGGTAAAAAGGGTCGTAACTGGGATGAGAAGTTCACTGACAAAGCTAGATGATGCTTGCTAGGCAGAACTGCTATCTCTTTACTGTGTAACTCACAAAAATCAGGTGCAACATAGTTCCCCTTTACTGTAAGGAATTGATTCTGTGAGGCACAAGTCACAGTTACGCCCTCTGATTCAGGAAAGTAAAAGTACTGTTTCGCATGAATATGAGCATGGAGAACTGACTTCAATTGAATGGGTTGGAAGGTGCAACGTTGCAGAGCAGAGGAAGTATTTGTGTCCAACAAGGCCCTCTTACACTCCTCTACCTTTAATGGTACGAAGACAAAATGGAAAGCAGGACATACATGGAGATCAAGAAATGAGGCCTTACACTTCTCAAATTCATCCACAGTCGTTTCTGCTACATATTTCTTGTCATCTGAGACAACTAGCACCTCTGGACCCTCTTCAATAACAACAAGTGTATTATTAGCAGTAGCAAAAGGGAAGGAAATGAACCACCATGCCTGATACGTTACAGCATTCCTCAGAGATACCAATATCAGGATGCCTTCATGGGTCAACTGGGCCTCTAACAATGGGTAATAATATTCCAGTTGACTCAGATCAAAGAGTGGCATAAGTCCATGCTTCCATATAGCTATATCAAGTGCATTTGTTAGTATATTAGTAGGAAGCAATAAAGCATTAACCCTGTTCAAACTTGCATCGATTAAGCCGTCCACCATATTGGCTGCATGCTTCTCCAAAGCAGTGGTTGACTCGTCGAGAGCATGTAAGTACTCAGAGAATAACACCAAGTTAGCTAGGGTTGGTAGGTTAATTTGGATGTTGTTCACAAGCTCTACTAGATGGTTGGTAGTCCTAATTATCTCGTTAGCTTTGTTAGTGAACTCATCTAACTGCTTATACACATGCATGATTAATCTATTATTGACTTTAGCGGCCAGTGTCAAGTCATGCATCTGTCTACCCAATTGCACTTCGTCCTTATCTAATGCCGTACCAAAGAGTTGTTGAGACAGGATTCCCAGAAAATCCACAAGTCCACTCTTAGTACGTGCATGGACATGCTTGGAAAGATCAGAGTGTACGTTAGGTAATGCAACATGCAAGTTAGTGAGCCTGTCGGTGAGCCTGTCTATATGCCTAGTCTGAAGCTCAACAATTCCATGCAAGGTTCGTTCCAAAGCTTCAGTGTCAGAGTTCGTCAATCGTGGGTTTCGATTAAACATCTTTCCCATTTCCAACAGTTGCTGTCTGAGATTCAACAAGACTTTGGAGACCTCCTTGATAATATCTGGCATTTAGAGATAGCCTTCCATTGGATAGTAGACGCATACTGCATCTTCCATTACCACGACTTCTCCAAGTGGGCTCTTCAGTGCTCCTGGCATTAACGCAGTCGTGTCCGTGTCCGACGTCATTCCATAGGTCCACCCCAAGCAACGCACGAAGAGTATGAGCCACAGCCACATTTTTCTGCAAGAGAAGATACTCCCTCAATCACTCTTGTTGCGGGATCGTAGCTTGCTGCGATACTCTTGGTTAGGGACAGGTACGGACGACGACATAGACTGCGACGAAGACAGAGGGGACAACACATCAGACGATAGGCCTAGCTCTTGACTTACTAGTTTGATCTTATCAGCATGTACTACCTCCTGAGTTCCATTAGCTTCATCCTTTATTCTATAAGTATTTCCACATACTCGTTCCACAACGGTATATGGTCCGCAGAACTTAGGTCTGAGCTTGGAAATTCTCTCAGGGTTGTGGATCATGACCTTCTGGCCTGTCTGTAACGTCTTTTCTTGACTACCTTTGTGTTGTTTCACCATCATCTCCGCTCTTGAGGCTTTTAATCTTTTCTGTACTTCACTGTGTATATGTTGGAATTTCAACAACTGTACCTTTGCGTAGTCTTCTTCGTTGTATACTGGAATAGGAGGTCCAGCCAACAAATCGTAGGGTAACACTTTCTCTTCTCCATAAAGGATATAATGAGGAAACTTCCCAGTTGATGAATTTTCTGAGGAGTTGATGGTCGCCACTACATGTGATAACCAGTCTTCCCAGTTATCCTCTTGATTTGAGGTTATTACTGGTCTCAAGACTTCCAGTATCTTCCTGTTTGTCCTCTCCACCAGGCCATTGCTCTTAGGACTGTAAGGCGTTACAAAACCTTGCTTTACTCCATACATTTGACAGATTTCTTGTAACACCTGGTTACGAAATTCACTGCCATTATCGCTAAACAATACCTTAGGTGTAGAGTATGGACAAATCACTGAAGTCACAAAAGCGTGCGCCACCTCCTCTGCAGTTTTCGTCTGTAAAGGTGCTAAAACAGTGAATCGTGAGAAATGGTCCACTGCTACCAGTACATAACTCGAACCTTGATGACTTCTCGGCAACGCTAAGAGATCAATGGAGACTGTATCCCAGGGTTTTTCCGGTAGAGGATACTCTAAGATGGGAGTCGGAAGTCCCGTCGTTCCTCGTATTTCTGCGCATTTGACACATTGACTGACGTGGGCTTCTATGTCCTTCCTCATGGTCGGCCAATAGTATTTCTTTCTCACCTCATGTATGCATCTATCGCGACCGGGATGACCCGCTTGAGGTACGTCATGAACTAACTGTAGCATGGCTTGCTGTAAGGTAGCAGGAACAACCAACTGATATGCAGTGTCCTTCCCTGGGGGTTGCTTATACAAAAGACCCTGTTGAAGATGGAAGTGAGTCATCGGTACTGGGAGTTCAGGTAGACAAGTCTCGTCGCCAGACTCCAAGGCATAGATGACTTGAGACCACATCAGATCATTACGTTTTTCCGCTTTTACCGTGTCTGAGGAATACTCAGCAAGAGCAACATCCTCGGCTATGGTAGCAGCAATGTTTCTACTCAGCGCGTTGGCTACGACATTTTGACGGCCCGGTAAATATCTGACCTCTGGATCAAACTCCATTACCTTGCCAAACCAACGCGCAACCTTACCGTGCAAGTTCTTTCCTTTAAATAAGTTGCGTATGGGTGCATGGTCAGTTAAAACAATTATCCGGTAGCCAAAGATAATATCTCGGAAATGTCCTAATGCCCACACGACTGCTAATGTCTCCAAATGTGTCGTCGAATAGTTCTTCTCTGGGGGTCTTAGTGCCCTACTAGCATATGCTATGGTATGTGTCTTGCCTTGCTCATCCTTCTGCTGTAACACCACTCCCAGATCCAGACCTGAGGCGTCCGTGCACAGATAGAAAGATTGAGTATAATCAGGAAACGCTAATACAGGTGCTTCTGACATGGCTTGTTTGAGCTTGTTGAAGCTTTTCTCTTCCGAGGGTCCCCATTTCCATGCAGCATCCTTCTTAAGTAGCGTCGTTAAAGGTGATGCAATGATGGCATATCTGTGGACAAAACTCCTATAAAAGCCAGTGAGGCCTAGGAACGATCTTATCTGATCCTTGTTCTGTGGTGTGGGAAAATTTAACATTGGCCTTACCTTGTCCGGCATAGTCTTGCCATTACCATCAATGAGGTGTCCTAAAAATTTAATACTGGACTTCAAAAATTCACACTTTGACAGCTTGATTTTCAGACCTGCGGATCTCAAGGTTTCCATCACTCGTTTTAACTTGTTAAAATGACTGTTAACGTTGTTACTCACGATGATTAGGTCATCTAGATATGCTAAGATGTCTTGCCCTAACATCTCGCCAAACAATTGGTTTATCATCCGCTGAAATGTTAAAGGAGCATTACTCAGTCCAAAAGGCATCCGGAGAAATTCAAAGTGCCCACGGTGAGTGCTAAAAGCAGTAATGGGACGCGACTCTTCAGTCAGCTCCACCTGCCAATACCCTGACGCTAGATCCAGACAAGTAAACACAGTATTTCCCTTACCTAATGATTGAAGTAAGTCTCGCAGATGTGGAATCGGATAACGATCCGGTACTGTTACCTTGTTCACTTGCCGAAAATCCACAATAGGTCTCACACCACCGTTCTTCTTAGGCATCAAGGGGAGGAAGAAGGCTGGATAACTTCATCATGAAGCATCCTTTCAACTTCCTCATCCACTGCTTCCCTTTGGCTGTGTGGTAGACGGTATGCGGGCACATAAACTGGATTTGTACCAGGGCACAAACCAATATGATGCTTCACCCTATCCGTCCTACCCAGCGCTTCTCCTGGAAGTGCTACTACATCGGAAAATTCTCTAAGGAGGGCTAGGAGTCGTGTTTTATGGTCTACATTATCCGTGACCTTCACATATTGCTCCAGCTGTTTTTCCTTAGCCAGACGTACGGGTTCCGACTGAGTCGTTGCTTGGGATGTAACTACAGGAGAGATCACAGGCACGTCGTCAACTTCCTTTATGGGGGCACCATAGCACATCAAGTCGCCTATATAACAACCATCTCTGAGCTTAACTGCGGCACCACTCATATTTGCGATGAAGAGGGGCGTCTTCTGGTCTTGCCAGCGCTACTCAGAGTCTATTCCAGCGACAATGCCTTATGTTTTACAGTCTCAGTTAAGCATGCTACATCAGTTCCCACCGACACGTCATGTACTTGGACAGGAATTTTACAGACAGTTCGACTGGGTAAGTGGTGATTACCACTCACTATAGCCCTGACTTTCTTCCAGTCCACTCCCTCCGCTTCGTGTGCATCCGGGGACTCCCTTGACGCTTCACTTGTCGGGGTCACAACTGGTTGAACGGCTCCTGATTGGATGCCAGTTCCAGTTCGTGTCGCTGAGGGATTAAGGCCTACAAACTCTTTCCCATTACAGGAAATGAAATGTCTTTGAGGGTGTATTACTATGTCATACTCCTCCATGGTTTCAAAGCCTAACAGCCCATCAGCTGGCAGAGGAAAATCCTCAACCACATAAAATGTAGCACGTAACACAGGAGATCGTTTATCTGCCCTCAATGTCAACGGCACCTGGCTTACAATCTTCATTCTACTCCCTGTCACACCTGTCAACATTACATCAGGTGCTGATAATGTCCAATTTGTTAGAGGCATTTCACTTTTAAGTCTTTCCAATGCTTTACTAGAAATAATGTTTGTACATGCCCCTGTATCTACGATCAGGGACACTTGACCTTTCCCTATGATCCAAGGAATAGATAATAAGTCCACCTTAGTAATAGCTGCCACACACGCATCGGTGGATTGTACTATTTTAATTAGTTTTGCATGCGGCCCTGAGCTTCCCCCGAACTAGCTTGGTTCCCTAGTTTCTTCCTCTTTTCAATGACAAAGGGGCAAAGGAGGAGGGTTAGTCTGACTTTGCACGCCCATGCTCATCAGTGGACTTGTCATGGTTGATGATGATGATAATGATGATGATGATGGTGATGATGATGACTATCTAGTAACACAGATGACTTTTCCCACTAACATTACTTCTCCCCGGGGTTTACCAGTTGTCCCCTGGGTGAAGGACCCCATTTCTATCCGTATCACCTAGAGATGAACCATGGACAGCTAGTGTCATCAAGCTGCCTACTCTCTTCACAACATCTTACTCCTAAAAGGAATCCGGATTAATGTCCAGACCTGCTGAATGGAATGGACACAAGGAACAGAGGAGCAAGTTGCTGAGAGAAGATTTTGTCTGTACTCATTAACATGTAGAGGAGAAGGTGATGAAGGAGAAGTAAGGGCATAAGGAGGAGGGGAAGGAGAAGAAGAAGAAAATAAAGAAGATGGATTATTTTCCTGATTACCCTCTCACTCGAAGTACCTGGGATTCCCATAAGATCGTCTGCATGGACCAACTTACTTGTAATCCCACATGACAACAAGTCCTTAATCTCAAATTTATTACTGTTAGAAGATATCACGCTGTGTACGTCTGTAAATTTATCATCTAATTCTGAACTACGTGTATATGAACGAGCAAATGCTAAGTCCACAAGGTTAATGTCGACAGGCGATGCAGACTTATGCTGGCGATATATCATATCCTCATTAGATAAGGCCAGATTAGCCCTTATATGCTGGTGTATTTTCTGGAAGTCTGTCAGTTTCACTTTCACATAATCATCCAAATTACTGAGTGGACTAGGATTCGATAATAGCATTGAACAGGGCCATTTTTTTCGAATCCATGTAAGACAAAGAGAGGAGTTTTGTCCATGGATTTATTGAAGGAGTACTTGATTGAGGCCGCAACGTTGGATATCCACTAATACCAACAGGTGCTTTGAGAACCTAAGGACCTGAAGCACTCCAGCATCTTTCGATTTTGCCTATCGACAAGGGCACTGGAAGCATTACATTTATTGATCCTATACTGCTTACAGATCTCAACAAGAAGAATATTTTGATCTCCGTGCCATTATTGATAATTACAGTGGATGACGTAGTGAATGAACAAATAACATGATCAATGAAGGCATGTGGAATGCTTGTAGAAGTATTGTCTTGGAGAGCTACGAGAACACAGAAACGTGAGAAATGATCAACTGCCACCAACAAATACTCTGCACCAGTCTCCGTGAGAGGCAGTTTAAGGAGGTCAATAGAAACAGTTTCCCTTGGACAGGATGGAACTGGATACTGCAAGAGTGGAACTGGTAATCCGGCTGACCTCTTATGACAATTACGTGGCACAGGAATCACAGTGAACATTGACGTCCTTACGCATAGAAGGCCAAATAAAATGAGAGACGCACATGTCTCAAATACTGATTTTTTTCCAGGATGGGATGCATGAGGTGTGTTATGGATGACATGATGTTCTGCAGGAATCAAATCAGTGGGAACAAGTTGACAAACCTCTCTATTAGGTATGTCCCTACCGGTATGGGATGTCTTCTTATAAACGATATCATTGTCTAACGAGATCATCTACTGACACTGGCAGAGTAGGTAAGGTCGAAGAGTCTCCTGACTCGAGGAAGTAAATAGCCTTACACCACAGAGGGTCTGTGCGCTGACAATTATAAACAACATCTGAAGTTAGAGTGGTGTAAGGAACTTCACTCGGTTGATATGGGGAGACTGCAGCGGTTACATGACGCGAAATGGCAACTACAGCTACATTTAATTTGCCAAGCACGTACTCAAAGGTTGGGTTGACGTCTTGAAATAAAAACTTACCATCGTCCTAGACGTCCAGTAAGATTTTTTCTTTTGAGTAAGTCGCAAGGCGGGAGATAATCTGTTTGGATATACACTGGATAACCGCAGATTATGTCTCTAAAATGTTTAAGAGGACAGACAGCTGCCAAAGCCTCCCAATCAGTAACACTGTAGTTATGCTGAGCGGCAGTGAGGGCAAGACTAGCACGCGCAATTTCGCGTTTCCTCTTTGCATGATCAATCTGCATCAACACCACACCTACCCCGGATCTGTACAAAGAAGAGGTTTCTTATAATCAGGGAATGCTAGGACTGGGGCATGAATAAGTTTTGTCTTCAGTGTTTCAAAGGCATGAGACTGGTTATTAGTCCAAAAAAAGGTTTAATTTTCTTATGAAATTTAGTACGAGGGGCGGCAATCTGTGCATAACCTTGAATAAATCACCTATAGTAGCCATTCAATACAAGGAACCTTCTTACATTATCAGTACTGGTAGGTTCTGGAAAGTTAGAAACGGCCATAAGTTTCTCATCTGAGGTATGAATTCCTTCAGCATCAATCACATGTCCCAGAAATATAATTCTTTTACTTAGAACGTTGCATTTACTGAGCTTAACCTTTAGACCTGCCATTTGGAAGCAATCAAAAATTTGTGTAGCTTGGCAAAATGATTAGGGATTGATTTACTCACTAGAATGAGTGTCATTTAAATAAGCAAAAGGGCATGACCAATCATACCACTGAATACACAATGGATAATCCTCAAGAATAATGATGGGCCATTTCTAAGACCAAAAGCAGGTCTTTTGAAATGACAGTGACCAAAAGAGGTACTGAATGCAGTTATAGGGCGAGACGACTCTTCCATTTCTACTTGCCAGTAGCCACTAAGTAAGTCAAGGGAAGTGAAAACAACGTTATTATCCCTAAGTCATCATCATTATCATTATCCGAACCTCCTTTCCCACCCTAGGGCAGGGTGAGGAGTAGCAGTGTCCAGACAGCCCAAATTTGCCCAGTCCAATGGGCCACGCTTCCATTCACTCATCATTCAAGCCCCCGGAATCCTGGCTCTATCGTATACGTCAAAAACATTCACCACATTCTGTAGCTTCACATAAACGTATCCAACTAAGTCGTCCAGACGCTGCCATGTTAAAAAGTGGTGCCAAATCCCTGATCATGCGCTTCTTCTCACAACATTCATCCATCCAGCTCGATGTCTAAGTGATTCCAGTGAATCTGTTAAGACTGGTAATGGGAATCGATCGGGTACAGTGACAGAGTTTACTTTACGATCGTCAGCTCCGGGTCTAAACTCACCTCTTTTTTGGTGGCTAGGAAAAGCGGACTATTCCACGGACTTGCAGAGTGTTCAGTGATGTCCTGATTAAGCATATCCTGTACTCTCTTGTCAGAGTCTTTTAGTAAGCTATGGGTAATCTATATGCCGGGACATAAATTGGTTGCGCATCAGGAATTAACGCATCAGGAATTAATTCATTGCGGTATTTTATCAAACTGGTCTTCCTCATAGGTTCACCAGGTATGGCCTCAACATCTCTATAGCTTTATAAATGATTAATTAATTGCTCTTTATACTGAGGGAATCTGCCCGTTTTTATGTGAAAGGTGAGATTAGTTGAAGGAGTCGCAGCAGAGTCCGTAGAGTTTTCAATGGTTTATAGTCCAGGTAAATCATCATCATCATCCTTACCAGTCACAGAGAATGGTATATCCTGGCACACCTTTATGGCCGATTGATACCCCAGGAAATCGCCAATCTTTGTACCACTTTTAACTTTCGTGGAGCATTGGTGACAATTAGTAGGTAAAGATAACACATATATACAGTAACATCCACCAATATGGAAGGAAGTTCTGACTTACATGTAAAACCATTCACACAACATGCTTCAGGTAAGACTAATACACTCACTACTTCTTTTGCACGTACAACACGGACAGAGACTTTCGTGAAGTCGTGTGGCAACAAAATCGCTCACCATATTGTCACTGCTCGTTTCATCTCCATATTTTACAAAATGTCATTCAGACTCCTCGAGGAGGTCAGATAAGACGTAGATGAGTCAACCTTCGTGTCGCTGTTAGAGTTGGTTTCATGAGATACTTAATTATCTTCATTACTCTCTACTGTTGTCTATGGAGTAGGAGTTACGGTAGGCAGTCACCAAATTTACATGTGAAAGGACAGGGTGTGGGGAGCTCATGACTGATACATAAAGTCCCTTTACTGTAATACTACCACAAGCAGGTATCATCAGTTCAATAAAATGTTGAGCTATGGTGTCAGTACCAATCAAAACATCTGCATGATACAGAGGTTTGGTTGTGACATAAAACTCAGCTACTAAAGGTTTTATTTATTCATCGAGTTGCATTTCAAGAGTTATCTTACCCTTCACATAAAATCCTGAGCCGTCAACACCACAGAGACGAATGACAGGAGGCTCAAGGATCCATACCTGTTTCATCATTCCTTTAATACTGTTTAGGGAGGACTTAGCTTTTAAGTTCACCAAAGAGTCAGTCCATAAAAAAAAAAGATGTAGGGACTCCTTCAAAATTACTTGAGATAACTACACAGGAGTGAGTCAGAGGACCAATCTGGTACATTTGGAGCTCAGAATTATGCGTCATTATGGAGGATTCTGTTGGTTCTGGCGCGGGGTTTCCCCCAACTGCGTATTGGCAAGGGCACGGCATTCGCTAGTTGAACGACAATATCTTGTATGGTGAGTACAGGACTTACTCCTAAGCGATCGTGAAGGTGATCTACTATCACGCCTGTGTCCTCGTTCATCTCCCAGCCTCTTATAACAATGAGCTGCGTGATGACCTATTCATTTGCGGAACCAACAAGCTGTCTTAATTCTGCTTGTATAGACCTGGCTCGGTCATGAGAAAAATTGCTTTGAGACGCAGGTGTTGCACTGGACATGGCTGGTGATCGTGGTGTAACGTTTTGTCTACTGAGTGGACGTGAACAGTGTTCTTGACCTTGTGACTGCAAAGACTGTGATGCAGAACTAGTACAGTAACTGGTTGAACTGTAGGTACTGTTTAAGTAGGTATGATACCGAGTTTCTCTTCTGTCTACTGTATATAGCTAACTTGATAATGTCATCCCTAGGAGAAAACTGAATCTCTAATGCAGCATCTAATTCATCCATGATAAGACAATTGAAGAATCTGAGATAACTAAATAACATTGCTGCATTTTTTAGTGTTAAAGTGTTTTTTCCCTTATCATCAGTTTCTGCCCACAGACTGTTTCGTAATGCCTCTGAGATTTACTTTTCTGTTGCTGCTGACACAGCTGCCACTTCTAACAGTGTATTTTGTTCTGAAGGGATGAACATATCCTGTCTCATATTTTGCAGTAATCTGTAAACGTTCATCAAGCATCCTGCTTTCTTGTGGTTACCAAAAAAAAAAAAAAAAAAAAAAAAAAAAAAAATCTACGAATCTTTTACTGCATCCAACAAAGGAATTAAACTTCTCAAAGAATCTACACCTTATGATAGATCCGACTTGGGAGTATCCATCATCTAATCGGTTCCGACGATAGGCAGTTTAGCACTGTCTGTCATAAGTCCTTTGTAACTGCAGACTGGACATCGCTAATGATTATCATTCACGCTAATCGCAGGATTTATTCCCGCAAATTTAATGCGCGATGCATCTCCTAAAATGATCTTTAGTTGAAGATAACCGAGAAATGTGTGATGCACTGGGGGTATGATATGACTGTAAGTTAGCTGACTGAATATTTTTCAACGGACAAGTCTTTCCACGTCTCAAACAAGTAAGACTGTCGTGTGAGCTTACAATCTGGGTCGGTTTTACTTTACCTCATGAAGTATGTGTATCGTGTTCAGATAAATGAATCTTCTTAAAGTAAGGGAAAGTAGTTAAGAAATGAATTGGAGAAAACGAAATAATTACAAGGAAAATATTAAGTATGCGAAAACATGTGAAGATATATTTTCTTTTTTAATTAAAATGAAGTATTATGTACAACAGTTAACAAAGGAGAGTGATATATATATATATATATATATATATATATATATATATATATATATATATGTGTGTGTGTGTGTGTGTGTGTGTGTGTGTGTGTAATTTTCTAAATGAAGTGTTCATGTGGATGAATATAGCAAAAAAAAAAAAATTTGCAAGTATGAAAAACAATCTGGGGAAGTTATTTTAAATACAGTTAAGTCAATCGTGTAAGAGATGAGAGAGAGAGAAAAAAAAATGCATAAAGATTTCTGGTCTGGAGATAATAGAAATAAAAGATTTGCTGGATGATTCTAACTCATGACCTACTGATACAGCATATATCATTGGGCATGGTGTAAGTTGGTACTGATAGCTGGTGGGAGGTGACGAGGGTGAGTTGCAGGTCACCGCGACACTGGAGGTTTGACAGCAGAATCGTGGTCGGGATGAAGGTTTGGTGACAGGCAGGCTTGGTGATAGACAGGGCTGATGACAGACAGACTCGATGACGGTCGGGCTACATGACAGACAGGGTCGATGGCGGACGAGCTCGATGACAGACAGGCTGGGTGACAGACGGGCTATATGACAGACAGGTCCTATGACAGCCAGAGTTGGCGACAGATGGCAGACAGTCTATTTACAGGCTATCGGATTTGACGGTAGACAGACTTGAAATGAGGCGTGTTCTTGACCTCAGTGCCACCAAAATGTGAGATGTGGGTCCGTAGATATACCATCAGGATTTCAGGTTATTTTTAAAGACTCCGTATTGGTACTTGATGCTTTATTGAGAGATCAGTGGTGTTAAATCCAAGGAGTCTAGCTGATATCTAACTCTTACACAGACTTTCAGGGTAAAGGTAGGGTGTCCGTCGTGTGTGTTGCCCAATGTCATGACTACACTGTGTACACATACAAATGTCTCCTTTGGTAAGAAGGCAGCTGGCCACTGCCGATTCATGACATTCTGCCAGCATTGGACTCATGACGAATAAGCAACAAACATCTGCTGGCTTACATTTCTGTATCTGAGCATCTCTGCCATTCACTCAGTTAGTCATTTAACCTCCCTATGTATCCATCTATCTTTCTATACGGTTTTTCTTGTCCTTACCATTGAACTACTTACTTGAATACATGGCTATAACTTTGTCCTTCTGTTAACGTATAGTTCATCCTAATTACTAGTGCATATGTTTGTATGTTTGTCTGTCTGTTTAGGCATCTACATATTAATCAGTATAGTTCATCCTAATTACTAGTGCATATGTTTGTCTGTCTGTTTAGGCATCTACATATTAATCAGTCTATCGAATAAGTTTTCAGTCTCCAAACGGACCAATAAAAATGTCCCTTGTCGAAACACTCATTTCCCACCCCATCTCTCTCTCTCCTTCTCTCTCTCTCTCTCTCTCTCTCTCTCTCTTACACACACACACACACACACACACACACACACACACACACACACACACACACACAAGACACTGAGTAACGACACCAATTTCCTGTGTAGAGCAATGTTGGCATAATCCAGCCACAGACAAATGACCACAACTTCCGACCAGCCACCTCCAAGGCAGATTACCCCATAACTCGGCATAATTGTAATGTAACTCTAATACAAATCTAGTATAAGGGACGGTGGCATCATAACCTTCATCTGATCTGTACGTTGTCTCCTGGTGCTAAAATGTGGGTGGGGTTTCCCGTAGACTTCACCTAATTTTTGAAGGGTGGATGAAATTGCCACCCCTTTTATGTTGAACGATGGAGAGAGAGAGAGAGAGAGAGAGAGAGAGAGAGGTGAATTGCGAATGAAAAATGACTCGATATTGTAAAGTCATTAACCACAAAGTAAGTCAATATCATAAACCTGTAACGAAGGGAGTTTATGATATTAGCGTAAAGTTGTCCATTTTAGACTCTCTCCTGTATGTTTCTTTGATCATTTTTGCCTGCTGTTCTACCACTACGTCTTTTAATGTTTATATCTCTCATCTGTGAATCTGTCTGTATCTAATTTAAACATATATATCTCTCTGTATCATAATCTACCTACCTATCTATTTATATATACCTACCCATTTATCTTTCTTTCAATCTGTCTATCTTTCTGTCTATCTATCTATCTGCACTTGCCATCAATTAATACATACATTTCTTTCCTAATCTACTGTCATGTGATCCACATACCTTCCTGTCTACCGAATCATACACTTTTCTACTTATTCACCTGTATAACTACTGTACACACGTAATTAATTACTTGCCTCCCAACCTACAAAAGTACCCACTTACCTACATATTTTTCTGGTTACCATTAAACTCCGTAATAGACCTACTGACCTACCTCACTGCCAACCTACCCTCCAAGCAACCTTAGTCAGTTAACTAACCAAATTTAATACCTACCTATTAATCTACTAACCGACCTACTTACCATCTTACCCGTCATACCTACCTCTTTTTAAATCTACCAGTCTTACAACAAAATAACCTATCAATCAACCCACTTAAGCACTACACCTCTTCTGGCCTACCCATCAGCCAGCCAGAGTACCTACCAATCTACCTATCTGTCTATCTACTTATCTGTCTTCCTACCCAATCACTTGCCTTCCTGTCTACCTACCCACAGATTAGCCAACCTAGTTAACCACTTACATACGTCCTATATATTCTCCTGCTTTCAGTTCAGCCACCTACTTCCCATCCAGTCGGCTACTTACCATCCAGTCACATACTTCCCGCATAGTCACAAACTTCCCTTACAATCAGCTACTTCCCATTCAGTCACATATTTTCCATTCAGTCAGGTACTTCCCATTCAATCATCTACTTTCTGAAGAAAGAATCCTATACCCTACATGGGAAAAATAATCCAATATATTGCCATTATGCCGGGAATCGATCCTGGGACACTCAGGTGAAAGCCAAGCAGCAATCAGCTACGCCATGACCAGGTAAAAGTTGTCTCACATTGTCACAATCTTGTAACCAATGTCCCTCCGCCCCCACTGTGGGCCTGAAGAGGCTGAGATAACCCCCTGACACTCGAACAAGTAAATGCATGTAATCTATCCCAAGCACTTACTGCAAGTCAGAACGAAGAGAGAAACCTGTACTTTACACAGGAAAAATATTCCAGTATATTACCAATAGGCCGGGAATCGAACCCGGGACTCTCAGGTGAGAGCCAGGCAGCAATCCACTACTACACAACCACTGCCAGGGGGTCGACTTCCCCTCTTCAGGCCCACAGTGGGGGCGGAGAGACATTGGTTACAAGACTGTGACAACGCGAGATAACTTATTCCTGGTCGTGGCGATTAACGTTGGCTTTATCTGATAAATTTTAATTGGGTGATTTTGGCTTTCCTTTGCATGTTGCAGTATGGAGTATGAGAGAGAGAGAGAGAGAGAGAGAGAGAGAGAGAGAGAGAGAGAGAGAGAGAGGAGTAGATATCCACGAAGAGAGAGTGGTTGTAAATCAAAAATTGGGAAGAACCTGTACATAGTGTAAAGTAATAAACCACAAAAGAAGTGAATGGTAAAACCCTTCAACAGTCAGCCTCTAGGACGCTTGACGCTAACATCAGGCCCTCAATTGTAGTCTCTTTTTCTGTATTTATCCTTATCTTGCAACTTTTGCCTGTTATTCTATCGTTATATCTTTCGGTGTTTCTGGATCTCATCAAGGAATCAATCTGTATCTATTATCAACTAAAATACCGGTCAGTCTACCTGACTACATATCTACCAGTTTCTCTATTCATCTGTCATTCCACCTATCTGCATCTATTATCTGCCTAGATATCTGTCAATGTATCTAGCTAGAAAGCTGATTTCTTTTCTCGCCCTTTCTTTCCTATTTACCTTCTGCTTTTGTATGGTTCTTTAATTTCTAACATTTTTCCACATTACTTCTCCATTTTTACCCTTCGCAACACTTTCCCGGGAGAGGTTATTATTAGCATCTACCTTTCCTCTGCCCACCTGCATGGATCTCTCTCTCTCTCTCTCTCTCTCTCTCTGTCAAAAAAAAAAAAAAAAAAAAAAAATGATCATAACTTCCGACCAGCCACCTCTAAGGCACAAGATCCCACAACTCGGCATAATTGTAATGTAAGTGTAATATAATTCCAGTATAAGAGACGGTGGCATCATAACCTCCATCTGATCTCCACGGCCGGTGTTCCTGCCCTTCCAGCACGTAATCACCTGATGCTGAAATGTGGGTGGCATTTACCGTAGACTGAACCTCATAAATTTTGAGTTAAATTGACTTCCTTTATCATATTGCACGATGGTGTATGAGAGAGAGAGAGAGAGAGAGAGAGAGAGAGAGTAGATATCTGAGATAATAGAGTATTTGTGAAGTAGGAAGTAGGAAGAACCTGTTAATACTGTATAGTTATTATAAAACAAATGAGTTTCTGAACCCTGAAACAATGAACCTTGTGAAGCTAACCTAATGCCTTCCATTTTAATCTCGTTTTCTGCATTTTTCTCTGACGACTACTTTTGCCAGTTACTCTTCCTTTATGTCTTATAGTGTTCCTGGATCTCATCTACGAATCTATCTGTGTCTGTTGTCGACATAAGTATCTGCCAGTCTAAGTACATATCTATCATTCTCTCCATCTGTTTATCTCCTTCTTTGTATCTGCATCTATTAACTGCCTATATATCACAGTCAATCAGTTGGTCAGTCAATCTGTTGATCTATCTATCTGTCTATGTATCTATTTAACACTTTTTTTAC
Source organism: Coenobita brevimanus (assembly GCF_032717465.1). Taxonomy (NCBI): domain Eukaryota; kingdom Metazoa; phylum Arthropoda; class Malacostraca; order Decapoda; family Coenobitidae; genus Coenobita; species Coenobita brevimanus. The sequence goes on along the minus strand of NC_136957.1, from coordinate 26,219,296 downwards.
ATACTTTCGTCCATATATACCCTATATTGATCAGTCTTTTTTGTGTCGTTTTTACTTTTTTTTTTTTCCAAACTAGTTCTCAACTTTTATCTCTCAAATCACTTGCCTGGGAGAGGTTACTAGCGTCTAGTCTTCCTCTACCCACCTCTCTCTCTCTCTCTCTCTCTCTCTCTTTCTCCGTCTTTTCACCTACCTGTCTATCAACGTATAGTTTAGGCTACATGTCTATTTATCTATCTATCTATCTATTCATTCATCTATCTATCCGTCTATCTGTTTTTCTCTGGGTGACTTTCTGTCAATCGCTCAGTCAGTCACTTTATGTGTGTATCTGTCTGTCTTTCTGTACGTCTGTTTGTTAACCTTAATATCGATGTAAATATCTTTCAGTAGCTTTACTTGTTGGTCTTTCAGTTCACTCATAGCTTCTTCAAAAATCTAGTGCATATGTATATCTGCCTGTCTGTCCGTTTATGCATATATTAAATCATCGAATTACTGTTCAGTCTTGTACCGTACCGGTACAAATGTCTAACTGTCAATACACTGATCTCTCTCTCTCTCTCTCTCAAGACACCGAGTAACGACACCAATTTCCTGTGCAGAGCAATGTTGGCATAATCCAGCCACAGACAAATGACCACAACTTCCGACCAACCACCTCCAAGGCAGATTACCCCATAACTCGGCATAATTGTAATGTAACTCTAATACAAATCTAGTATAAGGGACGGTGGCATCATAACCTTCATCTGATCTGTACGGCGGTGTTCCAGCCCTCCCAGCACAGTGACGCCTGGTGCTGAAATGTGGCGCGTGTTCCCGTAGACTTTAATTTTTTTTTTTTTTTTTTTTTTTTTTTTTTTTTTTTTTGGTGGTGGTGGTGGTGGTGGTTAAAATTGGTATCCCTTTCACTCTGTAGATGAAGTACAAGAGAGAGAGAGAGAGAGAGAGGGGTAAGTAGATGAGAGAGCTGTTTTGAATTACGAATGAAGAATGACTCGATGTATAAAGACACTAATTACAAATTCAGTCAATATCATAAACCTTTAACAAAGGGGCTTTATGATATTAGCGTAAAGTAGTCCATTTTAGTCTCTTTCCCCTATTTTTCTTTGATCATTTTTGCCTGCTATTCTACCATTACGTCTTTCAATTTTTATATCTCTGATTTGTGAATCTGACTGTATCTAATTTCAGTCTATATATCTCTCAGTTCAATAATCTACCTATCTATCTATCTATCCATCTATCTACCTACGCATCTATCTATATTTCTGTCTGTCTATCTGTCTTTCTATCTGTTCGTCCATCTGTCTATCTATCTACAGTTGCCATCAATTAACACATATTTTTCATTCCTAATCTACCGTCATGCTGCTCCACATACCTTCCTGTCTACCGAATCATACACTTTTCTACTTATTCACCTGTATAACTACTGTACACACGTAATTAATTACTTGCCTCCCAACCTACAAAAGTACCCACTTACCTACATATTTTTCTGGTTACCATTCAACTCCGTAATAGACCTACTGACCTACCTCACTGCCAACCTACCCTCCAAGCAACCTTAGTCAGACCTATGAATCAGCTAACTAACCAAATTTAATACCTACCTATTAATCTACTAACCGACCTACTTACCACGTTACCCATCATACCTACCTCTTTTTAAATCTACCAGTCTTACAATCAACCCACTTAAGCACTACACCTCTTCCGGCCTACCGATCAGCCAGCCAGAGTACCTACCAAGATACCTGTCTGTCCATCTATTTACCTGCCTTCCTACCCAATCACTTGCCTTCCTGTCTACCTACCCACCTATTAGCCAACCTAGTTACCCACTTACCTACGTCCTACATATTCACCTACATTCAGTTCAGTCACCTACACTCCATACAGTCACCTGCTTCCCCTCCAGTCACATACCTCCCATCCAGTCACATACCTCCTATCCGATCATCTACTTCCCATTCAGTCTACTTCCCATCCGATCATCTACTTCCCATTCAGTCTACTTCCCATCCGATCATCTACTTCCCTTTCAGTCTACTTCCCATCCGATCATCTACTTCCCTTTCAGTCTACTTCCCATTCAATCATCTACTTCCCATCCGATCATCTACTTCCCATCCGATCATCTACTTCCCATTCAATCACATACTTCCCATTCAATCATATACTTCCCATTCAATCATCTACTTCCCATTCAATCATCTACTTCCCATTCAATCACATACTTCCCATTCAATCACATACTTCCCATTCAATCATCTACTTCCCATTCAATCATCTACTTCCCATTCAATCATATACTTCCCATTCAATCATATACTTCCCATTCAATCATATACTTCCCATTCAATCATCTACTTCCCATTCAATCATATACTTCCCATTCAATCATATACTTCTCATTCAATCATATACTTCCCATTCAATCATCTACTTCCCATTCAATCATATACTTCCCATTCAATCATATACTTCTCATTCAATCATATACTTCCCATTCAATCACATACTTCCCATTCAATCATATACTTCCCATTCAATCATATACTTCCCATTCAATCACATACTTCCCATTCAATCATATACTTCCCATTCAATCATATACTTCCCATTCAATCACATACTTCCCATTCAATCACATACTTCCCATCCAATCACATACTTCCCACCCAATCACATACTTCCCATTCAGTCATCTACTTCCCATATAATCACCCACTCCCTGTTCAAGCACCCAGTCTGACAACCTAACAGCCTACCAAGCAAGCCACATATGTACTTTTCTTCCTGGCAAAGAATAGGCCATTCAAACTACCTACCAACGTACATGCCTATCTGTTTACTTAAATACCTGCCTAACTCATCCAGCGTATTATACCTACTTACCTAACAGCCTATGTACCTATCTCACGTCCATCACCAATCAGGCTACCTACATACATATCTATGCACACACCCGCCTACCCTACTAATACATGCATACATACATATATGCATATATACATACAGGCATGCATACATACATACCTACATACATACATACAAACACACATACATTAATGAAAGACAAGCTTTCGGGAGCCGAATGCTACCGTAATTCTATCTATCTATCTATAGCCCGACGCCCTAATACCGCAAAGGGTGGCCGCAGACAAAACGCCTCCAAGTCGCTCTGTCACCCACCATTTGACTACCCTCCCCCCAACTCACCCCCCCCTCCCTCATATACCTCTCAACTCCATCCCTCCACCTCATCCTCGGTCTGCCTCTCCCCCTCCCTCCCTCCACCTCACCTACATACACCCTCTTAGTCAGTCTTTCATTCTCCATTCTCTTAACATGTCCAAACCACCTCAGTGTATTTCTCCTAATCTTCTCAACCACATCCACATCCACCCCACAGCGTTCCTTCACTTCTTCATTCGTCAACCTGTCCCTCCACGTCACTCCACATGCTCCTCTCAAGTAACTCATTTCCACTGCTCTCACTCTTGACTTGTTCCCCTCTTGCAAGGTCCATGCCTCGCTTCCATACGTCAGGGTAGGGATCACAATACTATCATGCAGTGACTTCTTAACTTCCAAACTCACCTCCCTATTCCTCATCACTGCTTTCAGTGTACCAACAACCTTCCTTCCCTGCTGTACCCTTTCACGCACTTCATCCCCCAAAGTTCCATCCTTACTCATCACACTACCCAAGTACTTGAATGCACTCACATTCTCCGTATCCTCACCATCCAACCTCACTGCACACTCTGTGACTTCATTCCTCTCAAACACCATAACTTTACTTTCAGATTCCTCTTCTTACACACTGTCCCAAATTCATTCACCAAACCTTGCAACTCCCATTCATCTTCACTCAACAATACTGTATCATCAGCAAACAGCAACACCGGAAGCTTCCAAATCTCACCCTCATTCATTAGAGCCACCCCCACATTCACTGCCCTACCCTGCACCTCCTTTACAACCCCATCCATGTATATATTAAACAGCCATGGAGACATCACACACCCCTGTTTCAGTCCCACACTGAGATCAAAGAACTCACTCAGCTCACCATCCACTCGCACCGTAACCCTAGCTCCCTCGTACATACTCTTCACAGCACTCAACAATTTCCCCTCCACTCCATATATTCTTAATACCTTCCACATACCTTGCCTATCTATTCTATCATAAGCTTTCTCCAAGTCCATGAAGGCAGCATACACTTTCCTTCCCTTCTCTAGATACTTCTCCACTAAACATCTTAGAACAAATATCTGATCTACACACCCTTTTCCCTTCCTAAATCCCCCTTGTTCTTCTCCAACTAGCTCCTCTGTCATATGCCTAACCCTATCAATGAGTATTCTACCATATATTTTACCAGTCACACTAAGTAGGCAAATACCCCTATGGTTACCACATACTTCTCTCTCTCCTTTTCCTTTGTATAAAGGAACAATTATACCTGATTTCCAGTCCTCTGGAACCCTTCCCTCTTCCCAAGCCAATCTACACAACTTCCATATCCACTCCACAACAATCTCACCCCCATACCTAAGCATTTCACCACACACTCCATCAATTCCTGGGGCCTTTCCCAACTTAATATTCTTCATCGCTTCCACTACTTCTGCCCTACTGATCTCTTCCTCCCTCCTCTCATCTCTTCTTCTCCCAGCCATTCCCCAACCGCTTATACTCGCACTGCTCTCACTCTCCACATTCAACAAATCCTCAAAGTGCTCCTTCAATCTCCTCAGTTTCTCTCTCTCCTCCACCAACAATCTATTATTCCTATCTTTCACTCCCCTACTATTTCCCCTTTCACACTGCCTTACTTTCTTTACCTCCTTCCAAAACAATTTCTTACTCTCCCTCCATTTCACACTCAGATTCCTCCCAAACTCCTCATCCATTTTCTTTTTACTCTCCTTCACCAGTCTCTTAACCTCCCTTCTCCTGCTCACATATACCTCTCTCTTCTCTCTCTCATCTTCTCCCCTATCTCTACTCGCTAACCATTCACTATATGTCTTCTTCTTTTGTTCCACAGCTCGTTTCACCTCATCATTCCACCATGCTGTCCCTTGCACACCCTTGCATCTCCTCCTCACTCCACAAACCGCCTCACACGCTGCGCCTATCTCTTCCGTGAATATCTTACATACGTCTTCCACCCCTTCCATCTGCTCTAGCTCATACCTTCCCAGTCTTTCTTCCACTATGCTCTTATACTCTGTCTTATATATATATATATATATATATATATATATATATATATATATATATATATATATATATATATATATATATATATATATATATATACCTCTCCTTTCTACTCACATGCCTACTTTTCTACGTGCCTACCTACCCACCCATCTATACATCCACCTCTCTCCCTCGCTACTTACCTATCTACCTTCTCACCTAGCAATTATATACCTTCCTCTACCTACCCTTCCACTTACCTGCCAACCTACCTATAAACATAAATATATCCATACACACATACACATCTAGGTAATTTTCAACTCCACACCTACATACTATCTACCTTCCTACTTACCTCCATACCTACTAACACATCAAGCTACTTATCCCCGATAAACAGAAAGCTTCGTTACAGAACAGTATCAAATTTTATCCCCTCCTGCCCCCTCCTGCTCTATAATCCTCTTCCTTCTTCCGCTCACCTCCATCCTTCCCCCCTTTCTCCCCTTCCCTCCCGTCCATTCTCTTGCCTCTCCCCTTACCCATCCCTCCCCTTGCCTTCCCCTCTCACTCCCATCCCTCCACTTCTCCTTCCCCTCACTCCTTTTTCCTTCCCCTTACTCTCCACGACAATGCACTCTAATATTCCTTTTGCTGGAAGCACGGATGAGTGAAGGGAAGCTGGAAAGGATGATGAAGGAGGGGAGAGTGTTAATGATGACGAGACGAAGAAACATGTCAAGGAAGATGAAAAACAGAGGAAAGGGAATATGTAATGGCCGAATGAGGGGAACGAGAGACGATGATTGAAGGAGAGACGTGGGAAAGTGAAGATGGGAAAGGGAGAGAAGAGAAAAATAGAGCTCATTTTACTCCGAGATGCTTGGACATATTGCATTTAAAAGATTAGATGAAACAATTAACCGGAAAAACAAAGAAAAAGGATACCAGTAATTCCAGGGAGACAATGTGTTGGCACTGTGTGTGAAAGTCTGAGAGAATTTGTCATATCTTGCGGTAGGGAGGTGGACAACTATGGGATGAGAATATGGATGTGGATGGATGCTGCTGCCCACCGCAGTGGAGGGAGGATGCAGGCAAGGAGTTCAAAAGACCTCCCACAGGAATAGGAGAGAGAGAGAGAGAGAGAGAGAGAGAGAGAGAGAGAGAGAGAGAGAGAGAGAGAGAGAGAGATGCAATATTATGGTGAAAAAAAGAGAACGCTAAGTAAACCAGTGTGGGTGGGAAAACTGATGAAATGAAGCGCCTTTGCCTCCAGTGTTTAGTTGTACTATATGTGATCAGTGCCCCCCCCCCGCCCAGACACACACACACACACACACACACACACACACACACACACACACACAAGGGAAGTGTACTACACAAACGTAATTAAGCCCGCTGCAGAGTTAGCAGCTGTGAATAAAAGACACGGTTCAGCACATGTACGGTATAATAAAACTATAGTTTCGTAGAGCACTGTCTGATATCTGATACAAACAAAAGGTGTGAACCAATACTCTGATAGAGTCAGTGGATCGCCTAAGCATGAAGTTTAATTTATCCTGCACATCGACGCTATTATATATTTGTCTCCGACCAGAGGGACGTCGCCTGTACAGATATACACATGAACTAATTCACACCTCGTCATGTGGCATAATAGTTATGTTTATGTCCAGATGAATCGATGTATCTTAGGATAAACCTTCAAGCTTCAAGATTTAGGTACAACTTCATTGACTATTATGCAGGCTTTCCATTCGGTATTAAATAGTCTGGTGACGGTAAGAATGAACAAGAGGCTCCCCCAAGGGAGGAATTATACTAGCCTTGAGCAGATACATATCTAGCGCGGCTTGGAATATGACCTTGACCTTGACCTACTTTCACCAAGTTTCGAACTAGAAGGAAATTTTCATCCCTGTTGCACACCTATAAAATTTCGTGATGATACCTTGAGCGGTTGCGAAATTATCGTTGTAAGGGACACACCGACCTTGACCTATTTTAACCATTTTCGAACTCGGAGATCTTTTTTCCTCTACCACACACCTGCAAAATTTTGTGATCATATCTTGAGCGGTTATGAAGTTATCACACACACACACACACACACACACACACACACACACACACACACACACACACACACACACACACACACACACACACACACACACACACACACACACACACACACACACACACACACACGAACTGAAAACAATACCAGCTTGGCTATCGCGGCTGGTAACAACTATTAGTGTCACTGCACCAAAGAGATAAACAACTCTGCTTTGCAGGAAATAATATGATGACAACCTTGCCCATCCGAATGTTCCCAAGGAGTTATGATATAGGGCATTTGGAATGTAGAAGCTCCATGTTGGTGTTGTTGAAACTCTTGAATCCGTCCCCCCCCCTTCCCTCTCTCTCTCTCTCTCTGCTACCATTTTTATGGGAGATCTCTTGCAGTGAAAGAGTTAATGAAGAATTGATTTAACTCTTCCACTTCGAAACGTACGAGTATATCGTAAACTGATAAAGATTTCTGTATTAACAAGAGCTGAATAAAAAACGTCTTCGGACTAAATTGTATATGAGCTGGCGTTTGCTATCCGTGTTTCCGTCACAGTGTTCGATACATGGATCACATTCGTGCCACCCTCACATCCTAAATTAACTATGTACTGTATTTATTACCAGCTGCGACAGTGAAGCTGGTATTGTTTTCAATCTGCCAGTGTGTCCGTGTTTCTGTTAGCATGATAACTTCGCAACCGCTAAAAATATCATCACAAAATTTTAAAGGTGTGTAGTAGATATGAAAATCTATGAGTTCGAAACTGGTGAACGTAGGTTAAGGTCTGTGTGTCTTTTACAATGGTAACTTCGCAACCGCTGAAGATATCATCACAAAATTTTACAGGTGTTTAGTAGGGAAAAAATCGATCACGAGTTCGAAACTGGTGAAAGTACAGTAGTTCAAGGTGTGTGTGTATGTTAGCACGATAACTTCTCAACCACCCAAGATATCAAAAATTTTACAGGTGTGTAGCAGGGATGAAAATACAGGTATCCTAAGAGTTCGAAATTGGTGAAAGTAGGTCAAAGTCTGTGTCTGTTACCACGATAACTTCGCAACCACTCAGGATATCACAAAATTTTACAGGTGTGTAGTAAGGATAAAAATCTCCCACGAGTTAGAAATTGGTGAAAGTAGGTCAAGGTCAAGGTCGTATTCCGAGCCGCGCTAAATGTGTATCGTCTTCCCGATGGTGTGAGTCACCCTTTGGGTGGGCCTCTACTTGCTCTATGCTTGCGCTCTCCTGAAGATTTTGTATGGTTAAAGATAGTAATATCTTACTGGGGAGGTTATAACACAACCTTCCTTTACTCCTAAACTACCACCAAGCTCTGCTAAGCGTCCTCTAACCGGCTGGTTGTAACGAGAATAAACTAAGAAATATGTCATTGAATTCAAGAGACAAGTTTCATCTTATCCGAGATCCACATCCACAGCTCCATTACATGAGTAACTCTGCTGAAGGTGGGGATTTTTTCTACTACTACTACTACTACTACTACTACCACTACTACTACTACTACTACTACTACTACTACCACCACCACCACCACCACCACCACCACCACCACTACTACTACTACTACTACTATTACTACTACTACTATTTCCAGCCACAATAGGAAAGCTGGTATTGTTTTCAGTGTGTGTGTGTGTGTGTGTGTGTGTGTGTGTGTGTGTGTGTGTGTGTGTGTGTGTGTGTGTGTTAGCATGATAATTTCGCAACCGCTCAAGATATCATCAAAAAATTTTGCAAATGTGTAATAGAGAAAAAAATGATCACGAGTTCGAAATTGGTGAAAGTTGGTTAAGGTATGTCTGTTACCACGATAACTTGGCAACCGCACAAGATATCGTTACAAAATTTTATTACTCCGACGAGTATTGTTTTCAGTTTGCCTGTCTGTCTGTGTGTCTGTTACCACGAGAACTTCGCAACTGTTCAAGATATCACAAAATTTTACAGCTGTGTAGCAGGGATGAAAATCTACGAGTTCGAAATTGGTGAAAGCAAGTCTAGGTCTGTGTGTCTGTTACCACGAGAACTTCGCAACAGCTCAAGATATCATCACAAAATTTTACTGGTCTGTAGTATGGATGGGAATCCTCCAGTAGTTCGAAATTGGTGAAAGTAGGGCATGGTAAATGTCATCCTCTGAGCCGCACAAGGTACGTATCAGCTCACATCTGGCGTGATCCACCCCTCGGGGGGCCTCTAGTTAGTAATATCATTATTATCATCATCATCATCATCACCACTGTCATCATACAACCACCCATACGCAACGAGGGAAAATTGCTAGACTGATTAGGTGTCATACTGCTGTCAGCTTTGGAGTCTTTCTAACACCTCTGTCTTAACGGGTAACTTTGCATTAAACAACTTCATCTGATCTTTGTGTATGGAAAAATAAGTGAACGATATACATAAATCAGCTGGTCTTGAAGAGATGCCGAAGAACCTCCTTTTAAAAGTTGAAAATATGTCTCTAAGGAAGGGTTGTGAGATGGAAGAAGATTGGCGCAGAAGACCGTATGTGAAATGGAGGAAAAGAATACGTGGGGATATAGGTGAGAGTGGTCTGGGATAGAGAGAGGATCACCTGAGTGCAATATGGAGGAGAGTGTTTCGTGGAAATCCCCTCTGGGATTGAAACGTCTGGCTATAGACAGACAGACAGGAAAACCATCCATTACAGCTCTTACAACATGTCTCCACATTCGCTGAACTACATCCAACATTATCTCATGAGCAGGGGCCATTCAACGTTTGAGGATGATGTGGTGCTTACACAGAGTAACTTAATTAACTTCCTACTCACCCACGTAACATATGCACAAACACTTTCTGTTCCACCTCCTTGCTCGCATCTACAGATGCGCACACCAGGGAGCGTGGCTGCACCCTGACATCATGACACCCAAGGGGACATTTTCCTGAGGACTTAAGAGGCTTTTTATTGGATTTTTTTTACTAGAATGATTTTGCGTACTACTGATCAGTACTCTTTTGAATGGTATCTGTGCAATCAGTGGCAGCATTCAATTGATGTAAGTGATATAAAGATGTAATACGAACAACAAATAAATAAGGAGATATCAGCGAGCCTTCTAAGTCAACAAGAATAAGGCCCATGGTGTCAGCTGGATATCATTAAATTGTAACCCTACCACGTCTCCAGAGGCCTCCAGTAACGTGAGGAAGTAACTGACCTGGAGGTAAATGTTCGTCTCAACAGGGTTGTTTAAATTAGTATTCATTAACACTTACCTTATGTCCGGTAAACTGGGTTTGCATGATATATCTCTGCATTTGGAAAATCCGCGGCTTTAGCTATACGACCACCAGTTTCTAAAACAAGGAAAGAAGCGCCATCCAGACGCAGCCTAATGCATCTAACGTAACCATGAAGGAATATGCAACTAAAAACATAATATTGATGATCAATTCTCTTTACTCTCATGTTAGGGATGGTCCGCGAATCTCTTCCTTTGTCCGCCGGTAGGTGACGTTACCCAACCATAGGATATTAGGTTTGCATAGGAGCCTTCGTTGTGTATCTTCCTTAGTGATTTATTGTTTGTTTTACACCATGACGGTCTCTTTTATATTGTCTGCATAAATCTAATACTGGCATAGTTTGCCGCAGTGAAGTACTAGTGGATAAAAAGATGAAACATGCAAAATAAATTAGCTGAAGAAAAGCTGTCATGAAATCTCCAAAACCACTTAGAATACAACCCATTTCCTTCATTTCTGATCATAACCGACATCTATGAACAGCACACACTGCTGGGATGGACCTGCCTTCTCAGTCTCTGTTTCTTGCTCTAACCTGTGGAGTAGAGGGTATACATCTGAGGACCACACCCACATTTCTGTGGAGAAGTGGTGAAATGGTTGGCATTTCAAGCCTGCAACTGAAAGGACACGACTTCGATTCCTGGGCTGGTCAGACTTCAAAACAAAGAGTGTTTCCCCTATGTCCCTCTTCACCCAGCAATAGAGTGGATGCAGATTATATTGTTGCGTGTCGTATTACAGGGGATAATTGAGATTTAATAAATGCCTAATTCATAATGGCCCTTGTGTAGTTGATGAGCATATATATATATATATATATATATATATATATATATATATATATATATATATATATATATCGTATACTCCCTATCATGTTTCTCCATCTTCTCCATTATTACACTGTCCCCGTTCCCAAACTTTTATTCTCACTTCCTTTCTCCTTGCCTCAATTTTTCTTCTCCCCACCCTTCTCATTATATCCAGTAAATCACATCTCTCCCCTCAGTCTTAGTTCCCTCATCTCTCTCTCTCTCTCTCTCTCTCTCTCTCTCTCTCTCTCTCTCTCTCTCTCTCTCTCTCTCTCTCTCAGTAAGCTTCTTTACAACACACCTGTACTCTCTAACCTTCTCTCCCTTATTCCCTACCTTCGTGTGTTTACTTCTGTGTTCGTCCCTTTGTGTGTCTGTCTGTATCTTTGACTGTTTGTCCGTCTGTCTGGCTGTTTGTTTGTCTTGTCTGTCTCATTCTTTTTGTGTTAATCATATTCACTCCCTTTACACTCACGCCTTTTTTTTTTTTTTCATCCATTCTTCCCAGTTCGTTGTGCTCCCTTATTACCCCTTCCTCCTCCTTCCAGTCTTTACTTACCTCTAAGTACTGGTGGTCGTACATTTGATTTTATGTTCACTCTTTTTCTTTATTAGCTTTTCCTTTCATTTCCATTTCATTTCTCTCTCTCTCTCTCTCTCTCTCTCTCTCTCTCTCTCTCTCTCTCTCTCTCTCTCTCTCTCTCTCTCTCTCTCAAACACACACACACACACACACACACACACACACACACACACACACACACATATATATATATATATATATATATATATATATATATATATATATATATATATATATATATATATATATATATATATATATATATATATATATATATATATATATAGTAGAAGACACCAATTAACGACAAAAATATCCTCGTTCTAGAAAAAATGTTGGCTCAAGATTATCCAGCCACAGACAAACACCACTACATTGGACCAACCATCTCCAAGGCAGCTGATCCCATAACTCGGCATAACTGTACTGTAACCCTAATACAAATCTAGTATAAGAGTCGGTGGCATCATAACCTGCGTCTGATCTCTACAGGCGATGTTCCCTCCCTCCCAGCAGGTTGTCCACTGATGCTGAAATGTGGGTGACTTTACAAGATAAAGTTTGGTTCAGTGAAATTGCCTTCCTTTATGCAGGGTGTAGTATGAGAGAGAGAGAGAGAGAGAGAGAGAGAGAGAGAGAGAGAGAGAGAGAGAGAGAGAGAGAGAGAGAGAGAGAGAGAGAGAGAGAGGTGTAGATATCTGCGAAGAGCTAGTGGTTGAGAATATGGAATGTGGGATAGAATACTGTAAAGTGAATGATAAGAAAAGAAGTAAGTGGAAAACCTTGAAGCAATGAGCCTTATTGGCGCTAGCATAATGCGCTCCATTATAGTCTTTTTTTTTTTTTCTGTATATTCTTTACTTGATCACATCTCCCTATTACTCTTCTTTTACTTATTCCAGTGTCTTTGGATGTCATTTATGAAAATATCTGTATCTCTTATCCACCTAAATAACTGTCAGTCTGTCAACCTAAATATCAGTCAGGCTTTATCCATCAGGCGCTCTTTATATATGTATCTGTAATCTACAAAAATGTGTCAGTAAATTTGTCAGTCAATCTGTCTGTGTATCTATCTGTATATCTGTCTGATTTGTCTTTCAATCTACTTTTTTTCCTTTCCTATTTACCTACTGCTTTACCTGTCTTCGTTCCCTTTGTATGGTTCTTTAACCTTTTTACTTTTTCAAGCCTACGAGTAATTCTCAATGTTTACCATGCATAACACTTGTCCTGAAGAGGTTAAAATTAGCGTCTAGCTTTCCTCTACCCATATGAACGGATCTGTCTGTCCATCTGTCTGTCCATCTGTCTGTCTGTCTGTCTCTCTCTCTATGACACACGTGATCGCAAAAAATCAAATACCGACTGACACGAATATCCTGTTTCGAAAGCTTTTTGCTCAAGGTTACCCAGCCTCAGATAAATGATCACAAGTTCCGACCAGCCACCTTCAAGCCACAAGACCCAACAACTCGGTATAATTGTAATGTAAGTGTAATATAATTCTAGTGTAAGAGACGGTGGCATCATAACCTCCATCTGATCTCCACGGCCGGTGTTCCTGCCCTCCCTCCACCTTAGCACCTGATGCTGAAATGTGGGTGGCATTTACCGTAGACTGAACTGTGGTTAAGTTAAATTGATTTCCTTTACCATATTGCTTCCTTTACCATATTGCGCGATGGAGTATAAGAGAGAGAGAGAGAGAGAGAGAGAGAGAGAGAGAGAGAGAGAGTTAGCAGATATGAGATAAGGGAGTGGTTGTGAATTAGGAAAGAGGAGGGAGCTGTTAATACGGTAATGTTATTAATTATGAAAGAAGTGAATATCTGAACCCTTAAACAATGAGCCTTTGGGATGCTAACCTAATGCCTTCCATTTTAATTTCTTTTTCTGCATTTTTCTCTGACGATTACTTTTGCCAATTACTCTTCCTTTAGGTCTCATAGTGTCCCTGGATCTCATCTACGAATCTAAATGTATCTATTCTCCACCTAAGTATCTGCCACTCTAAGTACATATCTATCATTCCCTCTATTTGTCTATCTCTTTCTATGTATCTGTATCTATTAACTGCCTAAATATCGAAGTCAATGAGTTAGTCACTCAGCCAATCAATCTGTTGAAATCTGTCAGTCTATCTAGCTATTTAACCCTCATTTTTATTTTTTTTTCTTTGTATTTTCTTCCATATATACTTACTGATTGATCTTTCCTTTCCTTTCTCTGTGTGGTTTTTACTTTTTTTTTTTTACCATTTTCCAAACTAATTCTCATTTTTTTTCCATCAAAACACTTGCCCGGGAGTCTTCCTCTGCCCACCTGCATCTCTCTCTCTCTCTCTCTCTCTCTCTCTCTCTCTCTCTCTCTCTCTCTCTCTCCGTCTCTTCACCTATCTATCTATCAGCGTGTAGTTTAGTCTACATCTCTGTCTGTCTGTGTATCTATCTATCCATTTATCTATATATCCGTCCATCTATTTTTCTCTGAATATCTTTAAGTCAGTCGATCACTTTATGTGTGTATCTGTCTGTCTTTCTGTACTCCTCTTTGTTTACCTTAATACCGATGGACTCAAATTTATTGTAACAGCTTTATCTGGTGGTCTTCAGTTCACGTATAGCACCTCCTAATTGCAAGTGCATATGTATAGCTGACTGTTTGGCCGTGTATGCATATATTTTATTAATTATCGAATTATACTGTTCAGTCTTCTACCGTACCAGTACAAATGTATAATTGTCTAAACAGAAATAAAGAGAAGACTAGACCAATGTCAACGCTCTGCCCGACTCTAACACCTGTGGTTGTGAGGCGTAAAGAGAATTAAAGCTACACCGACCAGGAAAAACAAAAAATGCTGATTGACAGGAACAGCAAAAAGAAGGTTTAGGCATAACGTGTGTGATTAGCAAAGCCTGAAGAACAACGACCTATTTTGCTGAGCGTTTTTTTTTTTTTTTTGTATGTTTATTTCATTTTTTAGTAGTAATGGTTGTATGTACTGCATATAAGTTAATTTCATTATTTTAAGGTATCGTGCATAGTTTTTGTTTTGTTTTTTTCCGTAAGAAACGAAGATGATAGTTAAACCATAATAATGTTAACAAAGTAGTGATCTTACATGGTATTGATATTAGAACTACGAACATCATAATCCTCCACAATGCCCAGATTATACAACTACTTTGTGCCATCTTTGGTAACCCCATCACCTGTAAGTTTGAGAGAGAGAGAGAGAGAGAGAGAGAGAGAGAGAGAGAGAGAGAGAGAGAGAGAGAGAGAGAGAGAGAGAGAGAGAGAGAGAGAGAGAAGAACTCTATGAGCTAGACAATTATCGATCATAGGTCAGCTACCCGGGCAAGGCGCAAACTCTCGACTCTTCTGCCTCGAGTCAGGCGCTCTACCACTGAACCACCCTGCCTCCGAGAGAGAGAGAGAGAGAGAGAGAGAGAGAGAGAGAGAGAGAGAGAGAGAGAGAGAGTTAGGGAATATGAATGAGTGAAGATAGGGGAGAGACGTGCTTTAATGACTATAATGGATGAAGGTGAGGAGAGAAAAAAAAAATAAAGGAAAGGAGATAGGAAATGAGAATAAAGGAGAGGGGACGGTGTAATAACCGAGAAAGGGAAGAGGAAGGGCGGAAGAGTAAGAAATGACATAGGAAAGATGAATGGAAGGAGAATTAAAGAAAGAATATGTAAGCAAGGAAATAATAGAATTAACTGATAGAGTGAATATGGTATTTGGATAATAAGTTTGATAATTTCTGAAATCAGTACATTTATCATTACCATCATAACTATCAGTCAATATCCTCATCCTCATCTCCATAAGGCAACGTTTACAAATGCTTTCGTGAATTGGGGTTTTTCATTTCAATGGGTCATACATCAAAAGACAAAGGAAAGCCACAATACTGTCTCGTCAACACCCCTGCTTTTCTGTAGGAGGTACAGTGATGCCTGCAACACGAGTGCTGGGTGGTGGGGCTGTGCTACCACTACATCACTACGAAGAAGGAAAGTTTACAGCTATACTAGTACTCAGATTTATTTTGTCATCATTTTGGCACTCAGTTGGGTAATTATTATTATTATTATTATTATTATTATTATTATCATTATTATTATTATTATTATTATTATTATTATTATTATTATTTTTATTATCATTATTATTATTATTATTATTATTATTATTTTTATTATCATTATTATTATTATTATCATTAATATTATAATATTCCTCTCTGGCCAGTCCACTGGAGCACTGTCATGATGTTCGAACCATAAAACTATATCACAAGATTCGGGTCCAACGAGGGCATTGTTTGGTCAGTAGTCGTCTTGCAGGTCATGCTTCACAAGGGACAAAGAAAACTATGCACTTTCACCAGCTGCTGGTGAAGGTGCAAAGAATGAGGTCGAGTCAGCACCTCTGGACCTTCGCAGCCAGAACAGCAAGTTTGTGAAACCGTCTAGAGCCACCACAGATGTCAACCGGAAGACAACTCAGCAAGTGAAGGTTGATGCACACTGATGATCGACGACATAAAACACATCCCATTCTTTCACTTATATGTAATATAAAGAATGTTTACATTTTACAATAAGTTATTAGGTGGGGGCGCTCACCATCCACTCACTTCATGTAATGCTGCTCTCGGGTGTCTGCTCTTTCCTCTCTTCCTTACTTTTTTCCTTCCTTCCTATTCTGTCTTTATTTCCTTCATTTTTTCCTCCTCCTTCTGTCTACGGATGACTCTAAAGTGACTGGCAAGCCAAATGGTTTCCTGTACACCAGGAAACCATATTATGGCGCCTGGTGGTTTTAGTGGGTAATTAAGGCGCTCCAATCGGATTGAGTCTCTGCAGGTTTATATCCAAGGGGTGGTTGGGGTTTATCGCTCAAGTAATGCCACTCAGGGACGAGTGAGGCTGGTCACCCTCTTCTTAAATTTCAGGACCAACTTGCTAGCCCCGGGTTCCTACGCTCCTTATGGGGAACCACAGGACTGGATGATGATGATAATGACGATATTTAAAACGAAATACCTTTTAACCTACAAAACAGCTGACTGTGTAATAACCTACTATGACAGATGTTACCCATACCCAGTTATGTACATGAGTACGGCTTGAGAGAGAGAGAGAGAGAGAGAGAGAGAGAGAGAGAGAGAGAGAGAGAGAGAGAGAGAGAGAGAGAGAGAGAGAGAGAGAGAGAAAGCAAAACAATTCAAAAAAAGAAAGCAGGAAGAGATAGAGAGGAAAGGAGATAGGAAGCAGATGACAGAAGCTACCACAATACCGCAAAAATAGTGTGGAGAAGATGGAGAAAGAGGGGGAAATAGAATATGTGGAAAATAAGGAAAGGAAATGATGTGTGTGTGTGTGTGTGTGTGTGTGTGTGTGTGTGTGTGTGTGTGTGTGTGTGTGTGAGAGAGAGAGAGAGAGAGAGAGAGAGAATGACGAAATGAAGAACAAAAGAAAAGCAAAAACAGTAAGGAAACTAAAACAGAAACATAATGCTGCAAGGACAGAAAGAGGATAAAGAAAGAGAACGGTAAGGGAATGCGCAGATTTGGAAGGAGAAAGACAACATTTGAATGGAAAGAAGATGTGTAAAAAGGAACGAACGAATGTCTGAAGGAGAGTAAAGATCGGTAGACAAAGGAGCAAGAGAAAAAGCAAAAGAGGAGATAGGTGTTATAAATGTAATGGTGATGGTGGTGGTGATGATGATGATGATGATGACTGTATCGGAGAGGGAGTAGAAAAAAAAAAAGAACAGGAAGAAGGCTACAAACTAGTTAAACATACACTACAAGAGAAAGCGTGTAAAAAACTGAATGATCTGCATATACTCGTACTACTTTTCATAAATTAAGACTGCATCACCCAAGACTGTTTTTGCTTCAAGTTGCCTAATTTTTTGTCTTAAGCGTCTTGAAGTAGTCTGCTGTTGTGCCTCCCTGTCTTCCTGTACACCTCACTGTGGCAGGGTCTAGAGAGGGGACTGAGACACTTAGGATGTACTATTCATTATTCATGCTTCTACAGTGCTGAAGTAAGTTTTGGATCAGTGCTAAAGCAGTACCTCCTTACTGAAAGCAAAAAGCCTGTGTAGTTTGTGGGCACTTATAAAGTGAATCCCCCCTCCCTCTGTCTCTATGACATCCTTTTCCAAAAGCCTAGTGACTCCTTTCAGAGACAGCACTGAGGAGAGAGGGAGAGAGAGAGAGAGAGAGAGAGAGAGAGAGAGAGGACAAGAAGAAACTAGCTTACTTATTTTCCCCTCCTTGCATTTTCTGCACTCCTGCATTATTCTCTTCCCCTTCTCCTCTTGTTCCTATTCTCTCCCTTGTGTGTGTGTGTGTGTGTGTGTGTGTGTGTGTGTGTGTGTGTGTGTGTGTGTGTGTGTGTGTGTGTGTGTGTTTTATTGAATGTAGAGAAATTTCAGCAGATTAACAAGAGGCTCTACTATGTATTATACTAGAGTGCACAGAGGAGAGTAATAACCCTTCAGCCAGGATTTTTACTTTTTTTGTGTGGGGGGGTTATGGCTAGTTATCAGGCTTACGTGAGAACTTTTGAACTGGAAGAGTTATTGGCGATCGTCTATTATCCCTTCACTACGACACATCGTTTTTATTTAGCTATCTATTGCCAGACGCCTCAACCCAGAAGGGGTGGCCACATACAAGTCGCCTCCATGTCGCCATGTCCAACGAAATTTCAATAACTTGCTCCCAGCTCACACACCCCATTCATTATAAAAGCATTCAAATACTCGTATACCAACAGTCTGAAATAAAACCGCGCTATTCAAGTGACCATTCCCAACCCTCTAACTATCACTCAATTGCTTTAACATCCTGTTTCAAAATTTTTCGAGTCTATTCTTAACAGAAAAATTTTAAAACATCTTTCCTATCACGACCTTCTTTTTGATAGTATGGGTTCCGTAAGGGACGCTCCACTGGCGATCTTCTCACCTACTTTTCGGACTCCTGGTCATCCTCCTTTCGGGACTTTGGTGAAAGCTTTGCCATTGCACATGGCATCTCAAAGGCTTTCGATCGAGTCTGGCATAAATCTTTACTTTCCAAACTTCCCTCTTACGGTTTCTATCCTTCTATCTGTGCCTTCATCTACAGCTTTCTTTCTTGACGTTCTATAGCTGCTGTTGTTGACGGCCATCGTCCGTCTCCTAGATCTATCAATAGTGGTGTTCCTCATGGCTCTGTCCAATCACCAACTTTCTTCCTTTTAAACATCAATGACCTTCTAGGCTGTACATCTACCCTGTCCACTCATACGCTGATGATTCCAGACTTGACCTTTCCATTTGGCTATTGCAATGTCCATCTCAGCAGTTACTTCAACAAACAAGGGATGCGGCTATGGCACACATAATGTCTGACTTGGCTCGTATCTCTGACTGGGGAAGAATAATCTTGTTTGTAATGCATCAAAAACTCAGTTCTTACACCTATCAAACCGACAAAATCTTCCACGGGAGTACCCACTAATGTTTAATAATATCCAGCTTAATCCTACATCATCCTTAAACATATTTTGGGTTTCATTCTCTCGAGACTTATCTTGTAAAGATTATATTACATCTCTTGTAAAATCTGCTTCCAAGAGATCAGGTGTGCTAAGCCGACTCAGTATCTTCTTTACCCCTGCACAGTTGTTGACTTTATACACGGGTTTTATTCGCCCCTGTGTAGAGTACAATTCTCATGTGCAGGAGGCTCCCCACACACCGATCTTCTCAATAGGGTGGATTGAAAGGCTTTTCGTCTCATCAACTCTCCTCCTCTTACTGGCTCCATTCAACATCTGTCTCTTTGCCGCACTGTTGCATCTTTATCTCTTTTCTATCTCTTCTTCAATGATCACTGCTCCTGTGAACTGTCTGCTTGCATCTCTCCCACCTCTACGACGGGAGCGTAGCATCAATCTAGGAATAAACTCTCATCCCTTTTCTGTCCAACTCTCTAATTCAAGAGTTAACCGTTACTACCAGTCCCTCATTGATGCAACAGGTCATCTCTGGAACAGTCTCACTCTGTATTTCCTACTTAATATGATCTCCAGTCTTTCAAACGCAGTGTGCCCAGGCATCTCGAAGTGAACGGATCTTGAATTTTTCTCTCTTTCGTTTTGTTTTGTATTTTATCTTAGAAGGAACTGTTTTCGGGCTCCTGGCCTTTGGTTCCTTCTTCCTTGCATAAAAAAAAAAGTAAGGGAACTCTTGAAGGCAACGATGAAAATCATTCTCAGTAGAGTCTATTCGTTGGTGTGCACACACCTTGGCATTATAATTATACTGGCTACGCTGTTCGTCCGAAATAAGTCATGTATGTAGCTTTTTTTTTCTTTTTATTGCTGCAGACAGATAAATTTATATCACTGAGATGCAAACCAGACGATAATATGTATCCAAAATGTGCAATTATATTTAACTGGAGACTTACAGGTATTATTTGGTTAACATTTTTTTTTTCCATACATTTCCCCTCCCCTTTACTCTTCCTAATCTAGTCTTTCCTCTTCCTCTTCCTCTTCCTCCTATCTTTCATTCCTTAACAACCTCGAGAGGATCAAGCATTCTATACTATTCGCTTATCGTTGAACCCTCTTGTACTCTACTGTACTAAATCTTTCCTTTCTTCCCCGAGTTCTCCCTCCTTCTCTTCCCCTACTCCACTTCTCTTTCCTATTAGGCTACTCTTCCTCCTCTTACCTTCTTATTGCGATCCCCCTTTGTCTCTCATTCTCTCTTTTCTTTCCATCGCCTCTATCCTTCTGTTCCCCCCTGTCCTCACCTTCCTTCTCCTCCCGTCGCTTTCATTTCCTCCTTCCCCCTCCCTCTTCTGTTTTATCCACCAGCCTCTTCTCACACTCCTATGGCCTCACTGCTTTCCCTCTCCTAAGCCGTCCTTCTATCGTACATCCTTCCCCCCCCCCTCGCTGCCTAACCATTCACATTTCCTTTATACCGTTTATCCTTTTCCCTCCCACCTTCCCTTTACCACTTTTGCTCCTTCCCTGTCCCCTCTTCCTTCCATCAACATTCCCTCCTTCTCTCCTACCCGTTCACCTCGTCCTGTCAGTCACGTTCACCCCCTATTTCCATCCTTTTCCCCCCTCTTCCTCCTGTCTCTTTTCCTCTCTCTCTCTCTCTCTCTCTCTCTCTCTCTCTCTCTCCTCTTTCCCCTCTTTTCCTCCCTCTGCTTCTTCCGGTACCTTTACTTTATACAACAGAATCACTTCTATCTTCCCCTCCTCTCCCTCCCGTCCCCTAGACCCTCCTTCTCCCCTCCCTTCCCTCTCTACCCCTTCCTTAAGGCTGAGTGGAAGATCGGTACAGTGGCCTGGAGAGAGAGAGAGAGAGAGAGACAGACAGACAGACAGAGAGACAGACAGACAGACAGACAGACAGACAGACAGAGACAGAGAGACAGACAGACAGACAGACAGGCCGAAACAGACAGCTACACACACACACACACACACACACACACACACACACACACACACACACACACGGGGAGACGCGGGAAAGATGGAATGGTAAAGAAAGGACTGAGTAGGATGTAAAGGGGAGAAAGGGAAGGAGAGTAGATGGACGAGGAGGAGGAGGAGGAGGACGGAGACTAACGGGAGCTGGGGGCAGGAGAGAAAAGTTGAGTGGAGGAGGAAAGGCAGAAGGGGATAGAATGGATTCTTGGAGTTGTCGAAGAGGCTGAACACAGAGAATTGGGGGGGAGGGTAGGAGACTAAGAGAGGAAGGAGGGAGAAGAAGAGTGAGGTAAAATGGCAATACTGAACTGAATTAGACGTCGTATGGAAAGACGGGTCGAAGAAGGGAGGAAGAGAAGGAAGAGGAAGGGGAATTATGGAAAGTGAGAATCAGAAAGGTTTAATTAGAGAATAATTATAGCAGAAGGAGAGAAGAGGACGAGGTGAGGGGGGAAAAAAGGAGGACAGAGAATGGAAGATTGGAGTGAAAAAAAAGTCTGAAGAAAGGAAAAGTAGGAGAGAGCAGTGGAAGGGAGGGGTAAGAAAGGAAGACCAGAGTGAGAAGAAGGCTAAGGGACGGCAAAGGAAGAGAGAGAGAGAGGTTAGGTTTATATCTTCGAATTCATATTTCAAGGCAAGAATGATGTATAGCCAAGACCTGCCAATCACATGCTATTTTCAGAAGAAGGGTGATAATGATGATAAACGGGTGAGGATGTCTGACTGGGAGATGGACATCATTGCAGCACTTCATGTGGTAGGTGGGAACATCGACCACCACCTCACTGGATGTAATAAACCCTTCAAATGACTCTACACTCAGTGACAAGTCACATGATTTTCTGTAATCAATGAAACCATTTACAAAGTTGGATAACGGCCACATAAATGCTCTCCAGGTGGTGTGTGTGGTTAAGACTGGCTGCCCCAACCAGATGGTGCCCCAAAGGGTTTATATCGGAGGGTTGACTGCGTTTATTGCTGACGTAATAATCCCCCAGTGGTGAGTGAGGCTGGCATCTCATGCCTTAAATATCATAACTGAATAACACTGCGCCAGACCTCAACGCTCCTGGTGCGGTGAAAAAAATGATTGGATGAGAGGCAGATAGACTGTCTACTTAAAAATTGAAATATATCTTATGTATAATACTGTGCACTGCTCTCTCTCTCTCTCTCTCTCTCTCTCTCTCTCTCTCTCTCTCTCTTCTCTCAGTTATTTGCCAAGGAGTTGAAAGGTTAATGGAACCTAAGTGTTTGTGGTTGCCCCTGCTTCTCTATTAAACCTATATCCTTTAGCATTTCTTGTACGTGTATAATGTTGTTTGCAACCTTCCCCCCCCCCCTGGGACGGGGTACATATTCAATAACAAATACTGTACAACATTAGTACTTGGTGTCAACATTTTTTGCATTTATGTCGACTGGATTCCACAACAGTTTCATTCCATCCGTTTCAACGTAGATATGGCAGCCTGTCTTCTGCACCACAACATAAATTTACTTACCTGAATACAAAACCGTCGCTCAGAAGAACCTACCATTTGATTCTGATTACCTTTTTCTTACGGTAATCCCGCTACAAACATACAATTTTCTCAGCTTTCGGGGAACATTTTTCGATGAGGAAGAGTAAATGAAGGCTATACGTGCCTCATCCAATTTAACGCTGTATAAATTTGACCCGAGATAGCAAAACTCACAAAAATGTCATCATAGCGATGGTGTTTACTCCACAGCCATGCGATCAAGTTCCCAAATCAAGCTGTATATATTCAAAGTTATGGAACACTCCCAATCTCTTACAGAAAGCGTCTCTATTCACAATTTTAAAATGTTTATACAGCAAGACTCTGATACATAATACAATATCCATCATTCAGTTTCACACACACCTCTCGCGAGACAATCCTCTTTCCGGTTCGTAGGTCTATTTGGTAGCATGGTAAAGGATAAATTCTGGCTTACACTGATTCCTAGAAGGTCCAGTCCTGCAGAAAACCTCATATGTGATTATAAACATTAAACATTACAGCAGCTGCCACTAAGAACAATATGTTAAGCCAGATAATCAAATCATACATAGACTGCCATTATAAACAACAATATACTTAATATGATAAATGAATAATACAGAGGCAACCACTAAGAACGCTATATTTAATATGAAAAATGAATAATACAGAAGCGGTCACTAAGAATAATATACAAAACTTGAAGGAGAGCTTCAGAGGCTTGCTAACACCTCTTCCTTACCAGTTTTTATCCACATACACCATGTAAATATTCTCGTCTGTTAATAGTAAGTTCTTCAGTACAATGAGGAATATTCAGGCTTGTACCAGACGAGTTCAGTGAACTGAGAAAGGGTCTATAGTAGTACTCCCTCCTGTTGAAGCCTTGCTTCCTCTGAATAACACCCTTTGAAGATAACTAGTGTAAAATGACGTAATCATTATGAAGTAGTTATGCCAAGTATGCAATATTATCCAAAAGCAGTAAAAAATACTAAGGCACTTCAGAGGTGTATATACTTATGCGAGAACAAATCACTGCAGAGGATGAACATTTATATTCTTTTAGCTGCCAACAGGCGACTGTAGTAAGCATAGGAGAAGCGGAAAGCTATGTCTATAACTCCTCGAATGCAAAGCGTATCTCACAAACTAAATATAAAAGTAAAGCTAAGATTAAAATAAAAAGAGATCATCATAGTGAGTGGTTTAATGCGGCATAGGCAAAATTAAGTTGGTGATGAGGTGTTAGAAAGCTCTGAATTTCAAAAATCTGGTAATCTATTGTATTCTGTACCTTTGTATACTCGTCACAGTGTTATTAAGCTTAGATGTTTTGAAATGCATGGGTTAATTATATTTTTCGTTATCCTGTACAGTACTCGAAACCACTGCAACATAATATTAAATAATCTGTTCGTTAGCCAGAATCAAGCAACAAATACGCCATCAGAGTGAAAACTTAGGAACGTACAGTATTCGCCCCAGCTTACAGGCTCGCTGACACCTTTCATACCATATTTCACACACACACACACACACACACACACACACACACACACACATATATATATATATATATATATACTGTATATATATATATATATATATATATATATATATATATATATATATATATATATATATATATATATATATATATATATATTAGTAAGAGAGAGTAAGAAGAGAGTGGATGAGGAATTTGGAAGGAATTTGAGTGTAAAGTGGAGGGACTGTAAGAAAATGTTCTGGAGAGAAGTGAAAAGAGTAAGACAGAGGTGGAAGTG
Source organism: Coenobita brevimanus (assembly GCF_032717465.1). Lineage (NCBI taxonomy): Eukaryota > Metazoa > Arthropoda > Malacostraca > Decapoda > Coenobitidae > Coenobita > Coenobita brevimanus. The sequence goes on along the minus strand of NC_136957.1, from coordinate 26,194,427 downwards.
AAGTTAGCAGGGGAGTGAAAGATAAAAATGGTAGATTACTAGTGGAGAAGGAGAAAAAGTGAGCAGATGGAGAGAACACTTTAAGGAATTGTTGAACGTGGAGGATGGAAGTAATGCGAGTATAAGTGGCTGGGGAATGGCTGGGAGAAGGAGGGAGGTGAGAAGACAGGGAAGAAATCAGTAGGATGGAAGTTGTGGAAGCAATGAAGAAAGTTAAATCGGGGAAAGCCCCAGGAATTGATGGAGTGTGTGGTGAAATGCTGAAGCATGGGAGAGATAGTAGTAGAATGGATGTGGAAGATGTGCAGATTGGCCTGGGAGGAAGGTAGAGGTCCCGGAGGATTGGAAGTCAGGTATAATTATTCCCTTGTACAAAGGAAAAGGGGAAAAAGAAGTGTGTGGTAATCATAGGGGCATTTGTCTTCTTAGTATAATAGGAAAAGTGTATGGTAGGTTACTTATAGACAGAGTTAGAGAAAGAACAGAGAAATTAGTTGGAGAAGAACAGGGAGGCTTTAGGAAGGGAAGAGGTTGTGTAGATCAGTTATTCATTCTTAGATCTTTAGTGGAAAAGTTTCTAGAGAAGGGAAAGAAGTTGTATGCGGCTTTCATGGATTTGGAGAAAGCATATGACAGGGTGGATAGACAAGGATTGTGGAAAGTGTTAAGAATATATGGAGTAGATGGGAAGTTGTTGAATGCTGTGAAGAGTATGTACGATGGTGCGAAGGCTGCAGTGCGTGTGGATGGTGAACTAAGTGAATTTTTCTCTGTGAAAGTTGGTTTGAAACAGGGATGTGTCATGTCTCCATGGTTGTTCAATCTGTACATGGATGGGGTAATAAAGAGGTACAAGGTAGGGTAGTGGATGTTGGAGTGGCCCTAGTGAGAGAGGATAGTGTTTGGAAACTCCCTGTACTGTTGTTTGCAGATGATACTGTGTTGTTGAGTGAAGACGAAGGGGAGCTGCAAGGCTTGGTGGATGAGTTTGAGAGAGTGTGTAAGAAACGGAACCTAAAAGGTGAATGTAGGGAAGAGTAAAGTGATGGTCTTTGAGAGAGGTGAAGTCAGTGAATGTACAGCGAGGTTGGATGGTGAGGAATTGGAAAATGTGAGTACGTTTAAGTATTTGGGTAGTGTGATGAGTAAGGATGGAGGTTTGGAGGATGAAGTGCTTGAAAGGGTACGGCAGGGAAGAAAGGTTGCTGGTTCCTTAAAAGCAGTGATAAGAAACAGGGAAGTGAGCATGGAAGTAAAAAAGTTACTACATGACAGTATTGTGATACCAACTCTAACGTACGGAAGTGAAGCTTGGACATTGTTGGAAGGACACAAGTCAAGAGTGAGAGCAGTGGAAATGAGTTATTTAAGAGGAGCCTGTGGAGTCACGTGGAGAGACAGGCTGACGAATGAGGATATAAAGGAGCGTTGTGGTGTGGATGTGGATGTGATAGGAAGCGTTGTGAGGAACACACTGAGGTGGTTTGGCCATGTGGAGAGGATGGAGGGTGAAAGATTGACGAAGAGAGTGTATGTGAGTGAGGTGGAGGGTGGAAGAGGGAGGGGGAGACCGAGGATGAGATGGAGGGATGGGGTGGAGAGGTATATGAGAGAGGGGGGTGTGAGTTGGGAGCAGGGCAGTGAAATGGCGGGGGACAGGGCGACTTGGAGGCGATTTGTTTGTGGCCACCCCAAACGGGATTGAGGGCGTCTGGCAATAGATAGATAGATATACATATATAAAATGTATATGCAACAAATCGTAAAGGAAACGGAACTAGAAAAACTAAACACACGGGAATGCGATAGTAAGACTGAGATATGAAAAACAGGTATGGGCGGATAAAAGGCCATGGAAATCAGAAATACTGAATACATCACACGGTGGCAGAGAACAGAAGAAAGGAGAAGATGGAAGGGAAAAGAGGGAAAACGAAAGAAAGGGGGGGAAATATTGTATGTGCAGAAAATGGAAAGAATGAGAGAAGAAATGAAAGGGAGAGGAGGGAATGTTGATAAGAGATATAAAGAAGGGAAGGAAAGGAAAAAGGCATCGGAGAGGGAAGGTTCACTATGGTAAGGAGAAGGCATCCAGTGCACTGATGGGATATAAAGAATACAAAGAGGAATGAATGAAGAAGCAAAATGAAAAGAAAGAATGTCAGAAGCAAATGAAAGGAAAATGAACAAGATGGGAAAAATTTTAAGGCGAGAATGATACAAGAATGAGTGGGAAGAGAAAAACGGCGAAATGGAGATTGTTACTGGGCACTACCCAGCCACTAATCTCGGGAGTGACCTTGTAAAGCCACTAATCTTCTTTTGGGGGGACTAACCATGCGAGGTTTGGTCTTAGCCAAAACTAAGCTGACTCATGTGTTTAATCAGCTCTGATCTGGCCTGGCCGGTAGCCTATCGGATGTGATGAGAATCAACACGTGTCGAATTACAAGGTAAAGGAGGCGGAGCTGAATTCGAAAGATGAGGATTGCATACATAGAGTGCAGCAGCTAACCCCAGCTGAATAATTTTGTATGACCACTCTCTCGAAGTCAGTATTGGAAAGAGATTTACTGTGCTGTTAGATAGGTCAGTAGAGAAGATACGTGGCTACTGGCATAGGCTGTATCAAGAGTGGCTAGAGGTGGAAGACTCAGTACTCTAAACTCCAGCCTCCTCCAAGCACCTCTCATAGTTTGATAGTATTGTTTAATAAGTACTCCAAGATGTCTACTCCTAAGGTAAGACTTTGCATTTATGTTAACTTGTACATAGCAGCCTAGTAATGTAACTGTTCTCATTTAGTACTCTTTTACCAGGTGTGCCTGACTGATCTTGTTTGAGAAAGTTTGTAAGTGATACTATTTAGGTTAGGAGTGTCCCACTGTGCACCTGTTTATTATATAATAGAACTTAATTCTGGTATGTTCTATGTAGACATTTCGTAAGTAAAGCTAATTTGTTTGTGTCATTGGCTTTGAGTTTAACCTTCAGAGACAGAAACCTCCCTGCACGGTCCATAACGAGATAGACTTTATGAAGGTGAGTATGGAGACAGATGAGGGGGAAGATGCATAAATAGTAAGGAAAAGTGTGGATGAGGGAATAAGGAGAAAAGATGATGAAAATAATACCAAGGATAAAAAACGGAGAAGAATGGTCAGTACGGAAGCGATTGGCGAAAAACTGAGTGAAAGGAACGGAAGAAATGAGAGAAAAAGAGAAGAATATAGAGCTCATAACTGAATAGGAAGAACGAGAGAAAAGGAGAAGGCAGCAGAAAGGAAAGAAGACACTAGGAGGACAGGGAAGGTAAAAAGTGAAGAAATGAGAGCGGAAATGAGGAGCGAAAATGGATATGTTGATAGAAAGAACAACGAGAAGGGAATGTTAAAGAAGAATACAAAAACAGAAAGAAGGGAGAAAAATAAGAATGAAGGAGATGTAGGGGAACGAATAGACATGAAGCAAAGGGGAAG
>NC_136957.1:26092723-26190848 GCF_032717465.1 Coenobita brevimanus | reverse complement strand
ATCTGCTGAAGAATGTTAAGACGGTAGAAAATATTGCTGCTATCTGTTGCTTTTTGCTTTCCTTTGAACTCCTTTGTACTTTGTAACCTTCCTCCTCCCACTGACTCTCTAACACCTCTTGACTGCAGGTTGCATCTTTTCTTCTATCGTGCGCATCACCAGACTAGTTCCCTTTCTGTTCAAATTGTTAATCCAAGAAGTCTCTGGTACTCTTTTCGGCATCTTTCGCAAAATGCTAGAGAGCTCTGGAACTGTCCTACACATTCTATGTTGCCTACTAACTATGGCCTCCAATAAGTGCAATAAGTATGGACATCTGGAAATGAAAGCAACCGAAATCTGTATTCTTCGTTGTTCATCTATCTTTAGAATGGAGATAATTTGCAGGTTGCACGCTTTGATTTTTTATATTTTGCATAAAGTATGGGAAGAGAAATATACAGAAAACAGGAGATGATTTATAAACAGACAAACCATCAGGAAATTAATCTGTATATAAGTATGGGAAAGAGTCTCTCGGATTTCCTTTCCGAAGCTGGTGTTATAGGGGAAAGGATGTATATTACAGACAAGCAGGAAGAAAAGTGGAAAGAAAGTAGAGGATAAAATAAATATATAAACGGAAATTTAAATAAGGCATAAGAATATAAACACGTAAAAAGATATAAAACAAGTCGACATGCGGTTAAGCAAACTGGTATGCAGCTAGACAGTTAAATAATTCCACCGGGTCTGGCAACGATATCAGTGATGTCAACACCCCTGTTATTTATGAAGGTCCTCAGCACTGGATACACCTTTTTTTGTACTGCCTTTATATTAGTTCTCAAGGTAACAAACTAGAGGTTCATCCTGTGCAGAGGATTTACGTCAACACTACAGTGTTGACGACATCGCTGATGGTGCCAAACTTGGTGAAATCTGAGTATAGGTAGGCAAGTAGATAGGTAGATATATAGTTTAACAGAAAGGTGCACCAGAAATTGAATATAGGGTTGGTAGGTAGGATAGGTGGATATACAGACATATTTTGGTTGGCTGAATTACCGACTGATCGACTGACTGATTGTCAGACTGAGACTGAGGCGAAGATAGATAAACAAGATAATCAGGAGAGACAAACAGCTAGCTAGGCCAGTAAGTATAGAGATCGGTTACAGTGGAAAGCATCCCCAGTAAGGGTCGTTCCGTAAAGAATGTGTTGTGGGTTAGGCTATAGGCAGACGGATGAACAGAAAAGGCCGGATCCATCAGTCTGGTTACGGGGGGAGGGGGCTTGAGACACCTAGTGGAATTACCATAACTTTTGAATTCATGGTGATTAGCGTCACTACATTCCCCAAAATTCACTGCCAAGTCGCTTTTTCCACTGGTAATGACTTCTATGGTAACGTTTACTTAAGATATTTAATGCACAGATTTTGGTAGAGATGCATTGTATTGTATTGTATTATAGGTAATTCTTGGTCTGCCAAAAATAAGGCGGGCGTACGCTCCATCCCCCCCCCACTAAATCCGTGCCCGATGAAAATATAGTTAAACCGTTAGGTTAAAAAAAAAAAAAAAAAGATGCCTAACCCTACCGATATACTTGCAGGTAAGTAGGTAGGTTACAAGACTGTTAAAGAGTAAAGCAGGTGGGACATCCATGAAGACAGATATGTACATAGATAAATATTGGAGATGTAGCTAGACAGGCGAGTACGTGGACTGTTAGATAGACTAATGGAAAATCAGTGAGATGAAAGACAAAATAAGTGCATGGACAGGTATAGATAAGTAGACAGACAGACAGACAAACAGATAAACGGATAGACAAATATTGATAAATATAGATAATACTAAAACATAGGAAAGATAGTTGAACCGATTGAAATATGATGGACAGACAAGAAGCCAGACAGAAACATACAGCGACTAGAAAAGAAACAGAAAGAGGATAATTATAACCTCCAGATTAACTCTAATTGGCTGTTATTGTGGAAGACAGATAGACAGAAAAATAGATAGAAAGATAGGTAGATCAACTGATACATAGATGTACAGTCAGATAAAATCCCTCATTACCTCCCTAGAAATGTTCGATGCCAAACGAACGTTAGTTGGGGCTATGGAAGGCTTGTTCTCGCTGTTCGCCCCTCCCCTGACGAGTGTTGCCATATCACAATCCCATTACAAGAGTTAGAATAATGAGTAAAGAATGAGCATATATGGCAGGGAAATAAATAGGACGTGTTTGCGTTACCCTGATAATTCATATGGATTAATACGTAGCTCGGCACGTTTTATTATTTTTCTTCCCTGTTATTTAACACCTATTATCTATAGAGAATGGGACAACAAATAACTTATATTTTGCAGTAGGGTATTAAATCTATAGGCATCAACTTTTTTTCTTAATGATAGTCTAGCAGGTGTGCACGAGTTCATTTGTTTGCTTTAGATGAGTGGTTAAAATGCTTCAGATGCAGATGCTTCATAGACGTGTAGATGCAGGTGTTGGGTATACAAAATATTAAACCAATGAGACTGAACACGTATTATTATTTTCCTTCTACTCGACATTTATTATATGTAGAAAGCAATACATATCATAATTTCTTTGAAATTTACTAACTTGGCTTGTATCGGCTGAAGTACTATCATACGTCTGGCATGGGTGCACATACTCATTGCCCGTCTGCATGTGTGATGCAGACTCTACACCATTCTGTTATGTTTTTATTTAATGAATTCGGTGCCGGATAAAACATATTGGCTTTTTGCACAGAGGCCAAACGATCTAATTAGTTTTTATTACCTCTAGCACAAATTCTAATATCTGTGTCTCATACCCGACATCGACGGGTTTGCGATACAAACTTTCCTGTCCCGTCATTCCACAACACTTCGTCGTTGTGTCATACTGCAACAAGCTCTGAAGGGTAATGATAGATTTTTCTTATGACTGTACAGATAAATGGATAAGTAGATAGATAGACAAAGACAGATTCATAGATTTTACACTGACTGATTGATTGGCTAATTGACTGATGCATACATTGGAAGCAGACTGGCAAACAAATAGACAAGAAGTAGGTACACCAATGGACAAGAAGTAGCCAGGTAGGAATGTAGTAAAAAGTAGCCCTTCTGTTCACCTCACTCTCACAGGTCCTCTTGAGAGGAAGGCAGGTAGATAGACGGATACCCACAATTAGATCAGCCAGCAGATAGATAAAGAAGTACACAGATACATGGATACGTAATTAATTAGAATTAACACATAGGTAGTATTAGACCAATAACAAACAAACAGAGCCAGAGAAGACAAAGAAATAGACAAATACAAAGACAAGATAGCGAGACATGCAGGCAACGAGAGTGGGTATGAAGGACTGATCAAGAAAACAAGAAAATGAGTGGGAGGTAAAAACCCCTATACTACAAATGGATGTACACAGAAAAAAACACAAAGAAAGAGGTAGAGACAGATAGTTGGGATAGCTGGCGAGAGAGAGAGAGAGAGAGAGAGAGAGAGAGAGAGGGAGATATAGGGGGACATAGCCAGATAGACAGACTAGCAGACAGACTGGCAGGCAGATGGACAGAGGAAAGTGGTAGCTCCACTAATGATCTGCCCCGAGGTGTTTTGAGGGACGAAACACGATGCTGACATGTTTGTGACACGTGGGTAATACCAGCAACTGCCACAGCGTTCTTTTTCTTGTTCTTCTTCTTCCTTTGTCATTAATCTCATTGTCATCAGAGTATTGTTATAATAATACTGATAATAATAATATCAACAACAAGAACAACAACAGCAACAACAACAACAACAACAACAACAATAATAATAATAATAATAATAATTTTCATATTATTAATAATAATAATCTATCTATCTATCTATTGGCAGACGCCTCAATCCCGTTTGGGGTGGCCACAAACAAATCGCCTCCAAGTCGCCCTGTCCCCCGCCATCTCACTGCCCTGTTCCCAACTCCCCGCCTCCGCTCATATACCTCTCCACCCCATCCCTCCATCTCATCCTCGGCCTCCCCCTCCCTCTTCCCCACTCCACCTCACTCACATACACTCTCTTCGTCAGTCTTTCACCCTCCATCCTCTCCACATGGCCAAACCACCTCAGTGTGTTCCTCATAACACTTCCTATCACATCCACATCCACACCACAACGCTCCTTTATATCCTCATTCGTCAGCCTGTCTCTCCATGTGACTCCACAGGCTTCTCTTAAATAACTCATTTCCACTGCTCTCACTCTTGACTTGTGTCCTTCCAACAACGTCCAAGCTTCACTTCCGTACGTTAGAGTTGGTATCACAATACTGTCATGTAGCAACTTTTTCACTTCCATGCTCAATTCCCTGTTTCTTATCACTGCTTTCAAAGAACCAGCAACCTTTCTTCCCTGCTGTACCCTTTCAAGCACTTCACCCTCAAAACCTCCATTCTTACTCATCACACTACCCAAGTACTTAAACGTACTCACATTTTCCAATTCCTCACCATCCAACCTCGCTGTACATTCACTGACTTCACCTCTCTCAAAGACCATCACTTTACTCTTCCCTACATTCACCTTTAGATTCTGTTTCTTACACACTCTCCCAAACTCATCCACCAAGCCTTGCAGCTCCCCTGCATCTTTCACTTAACACAGTATCATCTGCAAACAGGAGTTTCCAAACACTATCCTCTCTCTCACCAGGGCCACTCCAACATCCACTACCCTACCTTGTACCTCTTTTATTACCCCATCCATGTACAGATTGAACAACCATGGAGACATGACACATCCCTGTTTCAACCCAACCTTCAAAGAGAAAAATTCACTTAGTTCACCATCCACACGCACTGCAGCCTTCGAACCATCGTACATACTCTTCACAGCATTCAACAACTTCCCATCTACTCCAAATATTCTTAACACTTTCCACAATCCTTGTCTATCCACCATGTCATATTCTTTCTCCAAATCCATGAAAGCCGCATACAACTTCTTTCCCTTCTCTAGAAACTTTTCCACTAAAGATCTAAGAATGAATATCTGCTCTACATAACCTCTTCCCTTCCTAAAGCCTCCCTGTTCTTCTCCAACTAATTTCTCTGTTCTTTCCCTATCTCTGTCAATAAGTATCCTACCATACACTTTTCCTATTATACTAAGAAGACAAATGCCCCTATGATTACCACACACTTCTTTTCCCCTTTCCTTTGTACAAGGGAATAATTATACCTGACTTCCAATCCTCCGGGACTCTACCTTCCTCCCAGGCCAATCTGCACATCTTCCACATCCATTCTACTACTATCTCTCCCCCATGCTTCAGCATTTCACCACACACTTCATCAATTCCTGGGGCTTTCCCGAATTTAACTTTCTTCATTGCTTCCACAACTTCTATCCTACTGATTTCTTCCTGTCTTCTCACCTCCCTCCTTCTCCCAGCCATTCCCCAGCCATTTATACTTGCATTACTTCCATCCTTTATGTTCAACAATTCCCTAAAGTGTTCTCTCCATCTGCTCACTTTTTCTCCCTTCTCCACTAGTAATCTACCATTTTTATCTTTCACTCCCCTGCTAACTTCACTTCCACCCTGTCTTACTCTTTTCACCTCTTTCCAGAACATTTTCTTACAGTCCCTCCACTTTACACTCATATTCCTTCCAAATTCCTCATCCATTCTCTTCTTACTCTCTCTTACTAATCTTTTCACCTCTCTCTTTCTACATATAACTCTATCTTCCGCCTCTCAACTTCTTCCACGTCCCTATTTCTCATCCATTCATTGTATGCTTTCTTCTTTTGTGCCACAGCCTGTTTCACCTTTTCAGTCCACCAAGCTGTTCCTTGCACCCCCCTCCGTCTTCTCTTCCTTCCACACACCACATCACATGCTGCACATATTTCTTCTGTAAATATCCTACACACACCTTCCACGTCTCCCATCTGCTCCAATTCATATTTGCCCAATCGTTCCTCCACTTCACTCTTATACTCTGCCTTTTTCTCATCCTCTTGTAATCTTTCCACTCTCCTTGCAACTACTCCTTCCTCTCGTCTTTCCCTTCTTCTATTCCTCCATCTTACTTGAATTCTAATTCTGGCCACCACCAAGTAGTGGTCAGAAAGCCCACTCCCCCAACCTCTATAAACCTCTAAAAAATAATACTAATTATTATTATTATTAATTATTACTGTAAATGTTATTATTATCATTACCATCATCATTAAATCCATATTTTTTTTTTTTATGTTTTATCCCAAATTTTCCTGATCCCCTTTCTGTGCAGCATTCGTTTCTTACTTATTCATGCTCTCTGTGTCCTCTTTCTCCAGGTACTCCTCGCTCCCTTTTGCTCCAACATATGTCGTGTCACTTTTCTGGCACACAGGCAGAAAATACGAAGAAAAGAACATGAGAACAAAGAAAATTGGAAAAAAGAAAATTAAGTGTATGATGAATAAAAAAAAGAAGCAGCAGAGGAAGTTTTTTTTTTTTTTTTTTTTACATGTCCGACTCTGGGCAAAGGCTTCATGGCCTATTTCCCCGGGGTAGTGACCCATCCCAAGGTCCAGCTGTCCCCCTACACCTCCACATGTCACCACTTCGGCGCTAACACCCACCGTCCATACTGAATACATGCTAGGGCTGTCTCATACAGGACTGGTGTACTGGTATTAGCAGGGGTGGTTTTACGACATATCGGCGAGTCATCTGGTAGATCAGGAAAGTCAGCTTTTAGGAAATTCAAATCTTTAAACAGGTCCCTGCCCCAGCCGGGATTCGATCCCGGGTCCATTAGGACTGCAGGCCGCCTCTCTACCGCTTCAGCCACTGCATAGAAATATGGAGAATAGACGAAATAACAGAAAGGATTGAAACAAAGGCATTCGGGGGCCGAATGTTAATCTCCCTCCAAAATATGTTGCTGGCTAAGGTACAAGCTACCTACAGACCATATCTGAAGATTCGATATTTTGCAACAGATACATACAGGCACAGAGACACACACATATACAAAAACTATATTGCCTTGTCTTGCTAAAAGCAGGAGATAAAATTTCGCAATGCTCTAGAGAAATCAGTTATTTATTTTACAAAAAGCAATCCAGATTAAGAAACAACATATGATGGCTTTCATTCAGTCGCCTCTGATCAAATCTTCACCAAAAGTAACAGACTTCTGCACATCCACATAGCCATTATTTCCTGAAAGTTTGGTGAAAATCGTCAACAACCATTTGAGATATTTTGGCAAATGATGCATACACACAGACACACACACAAACTAAACTATATGGCCTCGCCTTGCTAAAAGCGGGAGCACAGTCGCGCACGTACAGCCATAGAGGTCACAGGTCACGGCCTGACCGCTCTCCCGCTCACGCCACCATGGCGACCCAAGACGGAAATCGGCCTCGGTCCCCAACAACTCTTACTCAGCAGAGTGAAAATATCAGTGACTGTAACACCAACAGTGAAACTAACAGCGATGTATCTATCCAGGAGGAAAATCGGCAACGGTTCCCAACAACACAACCCCAGCAGATTGAAAGTACCAGTGATTGTTACAGCAACAGTGGAGCTAGCAACGATATACCTGAGAATGGATCTGACGCTGAAGATGACAACTTCACTTTAGTACAGCCAAGACACAAGAGTAGACGGGAAAAACAGCAGCAACTCTCACAATCTCAGCAAGTGGCCAGGCAATACTCCACAGAAAAAGGTACAGTACTATACTTTCCAGGGGATTGCAACCTCAATAAGGAAGAGAAAATAGAATGGATATCAAAGGCTTATCATTCAGGACTTAAAGTTAAAGCTCTTTTTGGCAAAACTAGCCCAATGATAGTTGGCAAAGATGCAAGCACGACGCAAAAACTTACAACGGAAGGCTTTAATGGCATAACTCTATATAAGCCTGCACCAAGAGTGAAGACAACAAAAATCATCATAAAGGGACTGCATACTGATATGCCACTAGACAATATTAACCAAGAACACCCATACATTAAAGGAGCGTCTTGGAACAAATGGAGTAAATACCATAAAGAGGTCATAGCTTGGTCCACAGGATATATATTATACCATCATCAATTTCACTGTCAATAATAGATCACGACCTAACTGTAGAGGAATATATCCCTAGGCCTTCCCCCTGTGGAGTATGCTGCAGCTGGAATCACAAAACTAGCGAGTGCAAGGGTACACCTAAATGTAGATACTGTGCAGAGAACCACTTATCATCAGTGTGTCTTGAGGAAATAAAGAAAGGTAAAAAAATCAACCGCAAGTGTGCAAATTGTGCAGGAGATCATAATGCAAATTCTACCAATTGCATGTACGTACCTAAGGGTGATAAGCCTGCACAAGCCTCTGCTGCAGCTCAAAATCCTGACACAGGACTCTCCCAACCCTCATATGAGTTCACTCTGCAAACATCAGCAACATCCCCGTCAACCACAACTCCCCATCCTGTCCCTCCTCCCACCACAACACCCCACCCTGCTGCCCAGCGCACCACAGCTCCCCAAACTGCCTTCTCTCCCACGTCTGCCCAACCCCCACTCTATAACCAGAACCACTTCCCGGCACCACCATGGGCAATGCAACCTGATGCAACATACTCCAGTATGAACAGCAAAATAGAAAGTATGTATGACGCAATTAAGCGAATTGAGGAGAACTTCACAGAGATGAATAACCTGAGGAAGAAAGCTGCTGACATGGAGATCACCATCGCCAACCTACAGAAAGGACAACACTCACGACGAAATGACAAGAATGAAAATGAAGAGGGCCCTACGGAGACGAACGATTTGAGGAAGAAAGTTGCCGACCAGGAAAGGACTATCGCAGACCTACGGAAGGAACGACACTCACAAAACAATGACGAAAATGAAAAAGAAGATGACACATCCCCAAATGAAGAACATTGCTCACGACACAGTGATAATGAGGATAAGCAAGACAGCACATCAGTATCCATCGCCCCTCTAGAATACACACCAGAGCAATGCCAGAAAGCCATTAACACTATAAACAGGAGGCTTCCCTGGCCAAAAGACTTATCAATGAAGGTTGTGAGAAGTACTCTGAAGCAAACATCGCTGCAACCAGACTCAGAATATGTCATAGCCATCACCAGAGTAGCAGAAGCAATTGACAAGCTCAAAGACCTCACTCATGCAGCACGCAGCACTGACCAGACACAGGATGACAGTGACCAATAACTCCCCACTCAAGATACTGACGTGGAATATCAACGGACTGAAATATAGGTACATCGAACTACAACAGTTTGTGCTAGAAAACAGCATCGATATCATCTGCCTCCAGGAAACTAAACATGATAATAATGACAAGCTGGACCTATCTGGATACCATCACTTCACTGTTGACAGCTTTGAGAGGTGATGCAGTGGCAACGCCTACACCAGACATCGGGGCCTAATTACCTACATCAAGAATACCATACCAACACGGCTTAACCCCATATTCTTTCTCGGTGATGACAGTCAGACACTCACAGTAGGCATCACAGATGAGAGAGGGAGAGAGCTCTTTCAGGCTGTCAATGCATATATTGGACAGGGTAAGCTCGACTTAGATCAGGCTTACATTCAAACAAGCTATGTACTTACGATAATTGCTGGAGATCTAAATGCAGTACATCCAAGGTTAGGCAGTAATGCTACTAGGCAAGCCAACCCAAATGGAGTCACCCTATATTCACACTTGACGAGCACACATACCGTAATCAAGTTACTCAGCCAACCAGAACCGACACACATGCAGGGAAATAGGCTTGATTATATATGCACAATCAATGACCCAGGACTGAATTACAGCAGTGAAGTTGTGGATACCCTTACCTCCGACCACTTTGGTTTGTATGCCGAAATAGAAATCACTACAGCCTTTAGGAGAATAATCAGACCTAAGAAATACATCACAATCCCCACCAAGCAGAAGGACATGATAAAGAGTAAACTGGAACTCTGATATGAGAACTACACACCTCTATCAACAGACCAATTCAATGAAGACCTTATAAGCAACCTAGAGTCAGCAATTACCATCAGTAAAAAAGGAGGGCCTAGAAGTCAGCCAAATGCGATCAAGAGATGGTACAACTGTGATGAGGCAATTAAAAGAATAAACAGGCAATATAAGAAAATAAAGAAAAATGGGAAAGTAATCCGAGCCCTGAAAACCTGACGATCTTTAAAAGAATGGAGAAACAGGTTCAGCAGGTCAAGCTCAAGGCAAGAGACAAATACTGGGCCAACTTCCTTCAAACCATCAATCATCAAACCCCACAACAAGAAATAGCGAGGAAGATCGATGTCATCCAAGGAAAGAAAAAAGCAAACCATTACACAGTAACCCGACGGCAAAAGCAAAGGAACTCATAAAACATTGGTCGTCTGTATCCTGCAAAGACAACCTACCACTTAAAGTAAGACATTCATGTAGAAAAAGAGTCAAAAGAAAGATAAACAAGCTACGTGATGCAGTAGGTAGGGCACATGAGATGGATTACAAACCTATCACTGAAGAGGAATTTAGGAAGTGTCTCAAAACAAAAGGATCAACAGCACCTGGGATGGACGGAATCACCTATGCAGTTATCAAGTTTTTAACTACCATCAAGGGCAATCCTGTACTTCGTCTGTACAACATGATCTGGATGGGTGGACCCATCCCCAAAGCATGGAAGAAAGCCATAATTGTTCCTATACCGAAACCAGGAAAGCCAGGCGAATATAGACCAATATCTTTAACATCGTGTCTCTGCAAATTCTTTGAGAGGATTGTGCTCAACAGGCTTTTGCACGTCGTGAAACCCAAACTAGCCAAGTGTCTCTACGGTTTCTTGCCTGGGAGGGGAACACATCAATGCATACACAGGGTTAAGGCAGGCATCACACAAAGATACACAGTTTTTGTAGACCTTAAAGGGGCCTTTGATAGAGCTAACCCAGATATAATACTCACCGAATTAGCATCAATGACACATGGGACACTTTTACGAATAGTACAGGAGTATTTAACTGACAGATACAGCTGTGTATACTTTGAAGGGGTGTACTCAAGATGGGAAGAAATGCAGTTAGGTACACCACAAGGAGGAGTCCTGTCACCTACTCTTTTTAACATCATCATGAATACAATCGGAAAAATAAACATCAAGGGAGTCACATTCACTATATATGCAGATGACATAGTAATACAGGCCAACACACGTAATCTAATGACAAGAGCTCTTAAGGAGTTCTCTAAAACATGCAATAGCATAGGACTGATAATAGCACCAGAGAAGACCAAAGTACTATAGTCTCACCAATCTAAAACCAAGGTTTGGGTGGAGTCCTGCCGGGGATTTCCCGGCGTACAGCGTTGGCTTGTTTCCTATACTCTGATTGGCTAGTGGCTGACCTGACACCGTTAGAGTTCGTCCGCTCCCATCTCGCCACCTGGCCTGACATGACTTCACCCACTTCTGTGTGTGTGTGTGTGTGTGTGTGTGTGTGTGTGTGTGTGTGTGTGTTTGTGTATGTGTGTGTGTGTAAAGACAAACTAGTTTAAGTTATAAATATAATCAAAATAATGAATTTAAAAGTCGCATTCTCTCTCTCTCATATAATTTATGATTTTTTACCTGGTTATAGCCTTTAAATTACACTCTACATATTTTCTTCATAACTTACACTCTACATATTTTCTTCATAACTTTTCTTAAAGTTTCACGGCCGCCGGGGTAAGAAAGGTTACTCTTCATTTCTGCGTGGATTTTTTCAAGAGTAGGGATTTCTTTTCTGTCATAGAAATTTAAAACAGTTCTGCGTAACACATCTTCATTGAAGTTATCAAAAAAGTCTGCAATTGGTTTTACACGTTGCCTTTTCTTGGGAGACGTAAATTCTGGAGAGTTGTTTTTCTTCATTATCTCTTGCTTCTCTGCGTATTGCTTCAATCCTGCTCTTGCTAAGTCCTGTTACTGTAGCTGTTCGATGAATTGCCCTTGAAACATCATCGAAAATTCCTCCGTACTGCTTCTCCTGCAGAAAATACTGGCTTACGTTGAAGGCCATTTCTTTGGCTTGACTATGTAGATGCGAGCGAGTTGGCGTAGCTGCCATTGTGTCTGCATCAACATAGAAAGTGAATAGTGGAAGCACCTGACAGAAGCTTAAATCTCCCTCCAATGGATTAACTCCCAGTATGGGCCTGGTGTTGCCGCTCGTGAGTGTTTTAACTTATTTATTTCTATTAAGAAAATAGCGTATGTTCTACTGATTCCTTCAAATTATATTATAAACGTAATTGTTACATTACTTACCCAACTTAGAACTACCGTGAAAGTCGGTAAAAGTAACTACATTTTTTTCAGCACCACTGTAAAATATGTATGCCACGTTTCTTTATTGATGTACAAGAGCCATATGCATTACAAGTTTACCTTCCTTTTATATGCTAGAATACTTACGTTTATATTGTATTAGTATGTGTGTACCTATCTGTGATGCCTATTACATATATAACAGAATCTACTCATCGCTCGTTAAGGAAGTATGGCATGGCTGCACCCAGCGCCAGACCCCACCCAAACCTGGGTTTAAGATTGGTGAGACTATACACAGGAAGGGAAAGAACAGGGGAAACCTTAGAATACAGGGAAAAGTCCTTGAGGAAGTTAGAACCTATCGATACATGGGCATTCTCCTAGGTAAAACCAACCAACACAGTGACGAAATAAGTAAGATTACACAAAAGATAAAGCCAAGACTAGCACTGCTTAAAAGGGTTGCAAGAGGCAATGATGGGTCCACAGTACCACTCGTAAGACAGCTGTACATTATGGTAAGATCAATCATAGACTATAGTGCCAGTTCTCTCCTCCCGTTGACTAAGACCAGCATCAAACGACTCGAAGTCATCCAAAACAAGGCTATAAGAGCCATATTAGGCTCCCCCATGTCAGCTAGACGAGAATTAATCAGGTTAGAGGCAGGATTTACAACGATTGAACATAGATTAGTCAGTATAGCCACCAAACAAGTCATCAACTCATTGAACACAACGGATGATGGTGCATTCTATAATGCAGTATTTCACTCAAGCCGAGTGCATTCAAATAATAAGTGAATTAGGACAATTAAGACATTGTTTTGTGAAACTAATGTACATGGCTATAATGATAACAATCGGCACACTGTAACACCCTCCCACCATGGCAAGCTCCGAAGATAAATCTCTCTCTAACGTATCCCTCCCACAAGAAAGCAGATACGCCTGCCCCTCTCCTCAGACAGGACTTCCTGCACAGGCTCAGTGGTCTCCCAGGGGATTCCACGATCTACTACACCGACGGGTCCCTCTTGGAAGATGGACGAGCGGGCTCCGGGGTTGCGTGGTATGGAGAGCAGAAGGAAGAGGGTGGTGCAATATCGATGCGTCTCAGTGACGGGAGCTCAGTCACCCAATGTGAGATGCTCGCAATAACCTGTGCCTTAGCAACGGCAAGAAGAAAAGATGAAGATGCTATTATAGTGTCTGACAGCCTCGGCGCTTTACAGGCTCTGCAGTCAAGATCACCTGAGTACCAACGTCTGGCTGACAGAATACGTGCACTGGTATATAAGATACAGAGAAATGGTAAATCAGTGGACTTCATATGGGCACCTTTTCATTGTGGTATCATAGGAAATGAACGCGCAGACGCTCTAGCGAGAGAAGGGGCACTGAAAGATAGTGTGGACTATAAATTCGCCCTACCTGTGAGTGGAATCCAAGCTAAAATAGGTTCTAGAGTTATACAACAGTACAGCCAACACCTAGAAAAGATAAAAAACACACACGTAACATTCAGAAATTATGTATCAATATCAAAGTACAAGGCACCTGACTATGTCAGTGTAAAACTTACTACCAGAAGGCAGCAAACAACCTACAGTAGAATTAGACTACAATATAGATATCTCTGGGAAATAATACGGTCAGGTAGCAATGTGATTAGAAACTGCAGAGTATGTGGAGAGACCGCAAAGCACAACTTAGAGCACTACATTGCTGAGTGTCCATATGTTAAACCATACAGAGAATTATGTTCCTCAAATAGTAGAGATGATCTATTGGTACACTTCTTACAGCCCTCTATCCTTAAAAAGGTGATCAATGAATTCCCAGGTTTCGCTTGTGCAGTGTAACACAATTCATATATTTTAATCCCACATCACCTCTATACGTCCTTGTATATAGGTATGTCTGTATATGTATGTGCATATATGTATATATGTATGTGTGTGTATATGGGTGGATGCAGTATGGGTATGTGTATGTATGAGTATATGTGTATATATGTGTGTGTATGTGTATATGTATGTATATGTGTATATATATGTATGTGTGTGTATATATGCATATATGTATGTGTGTATGTACGTATATGTATGTATATGTATATGTGTGTGTATATGTATGTATATATGTGTGTATATGTATGTGTATGTATGACATGTCTGTATGTGGGTATATGTTTATACGGTATATGTTTTTGTTTTGTATGCATATCTCATTTTTTATGTATATCTATATGTATGTATATAGGGACATATGTATGTGTGAAGGTACATGTTTTTATGTATATCTATATGTATGTATATAAGGACATATGTATGTGTGAAGGTACATGTACTCTTGCCCTGCTCAATCACTCTCTTCCTCCACCCTCTCTTCCCCTGGGAGCTCAGCCCATCCTCTCCAGAACACTACCCCCAGGCAGACCCCCCCCTTTACCCGCATTCCCCCTTTCCGCAGGGAATGCACCCCCCCCTCTCCCACTAATAATCCTTTACCTTGCTTTGTTCCCCACTCCCCCAGCTCTCCCTCCAGTCTCGACTCTCTCTCTCTCTCTCCACACCTGTGTTTGCCAACTTACCTCTCGTTTAAATCTTATAATTACTGACAGTTCTCAAACTAATATCCTCTGTAATTACTGACGTACCTCCTCCTCCTTCCCCTCCCTTGCTTCTCACCTATCTGTTATATCCCCACACAGCCGTTTCTGCTGCTCTCTCTCTCTCTCTCTCTCTCTCTCTCTCTCTCCACACCTTTGTTTGCCAATAATCTCCTCCTAAATCCCATTATTACTGATCTTCCTCTCCCCCCTCTCCCTAATGGGTATCTCACTGAAGTTCGTACCAGCTTACGATGTTATTTATTTGGACTTTAGTAAAGCTTTTGATAGGGTCCCACACGAAAGGTTATAGTAGCCGCAGCGAGAAATGAACGCTGTGGTGGGGCAGCCGGTCATCCGGGGATTCCCCCACTGTAGCCATATCTACATGTCACCGACCACCGGCCACCGCTGCAGCCCCGCTCCATGATCCTTACCCTGTGTCTCTGGCTTTCTCTTTCTCTCTCGGTTTTTATATAAACTGGTGTATTTCCGAAACTAATTATGAAATTATTATGACTTTTGTTCCACACCACCTTTGAGGTAAAAATCAAGGAGAGTTTTCTGTATAAAGGTTTCCCCCTCCTAAATGTGGCATATGAGCGGGAGTGCGGCCTTGCCGATACCTCCGCCTGACCTATAATTATACACTCGCCAGAACTGACCTGCCCTCAGACAAGGGGGGGGAAACCTTTATACAGAAAACTCTCCTTGATTTTTACCTCAGTGGTGGTGTGGAACAAAAGTCATAATAATTTCATAATTAGTTTCGGAAATACAGCAGTTTATATAGAAACTGAGAGAGAAAGAGAAAGCCAGAGACACAGGGTAAGGATCATGGAGCGGGGCTGCAGCGGTGGCCGATGGTCGGTGACATCCTACCTCTATGGTCGGTGACATGTAGATATGGCTACAGTGGGGGAATCCCCGGATGACCGGCTGCCCCACCACAGCGTTCATTTCTCGCTGCGGCTACTATAGTTAGAAAGGTTCGAGCACACGGTATAGACGGCGATATCTTAAAATGGATAGAATCCTGGCTGAAAGGACGAAAGCAGAGAGTATTAATAAATGGAACTAAGTCAGACTGGGGATTAGTAACTAGCGGTGTACCACAGGGTTCAGTACTCGGTCCCTTATTATTTATCATATATATAAATGATCTAGACTTAGGAGTCAATAGCAGCATCAGCAAATTTGCCGACGATACAAAAATAGGGCGTATCATTAACTCGACTGACGATTGCCATAACTTACAGAAAGACCTCGATACATTGTCCAAATGGTCTAAAACTTGGCAAATGGAATTTAACGTTGAAAAATGTAAAGTACTTAACGTAGGCAAGACCATTGGAGATACTAAATACAGCTTAGATAACAAAGAAATTAGCAAATCGGAATGCGAGAGAGATCTAGGAGTTATGATTAGTAACGACCTTAAACCTAGGCAACAGTGTATTTATGCGAGAAATAAAGCAAATAGGGTCCTAGGATTTATTTCGAGAAGCGTGAGCAATAGATTATCTAAAGTAATACTAAAACTTTATCTAGCATTAGTAAGGCCACATTTAGACTACGCAGTACAATTCTGGTGTCCTTACTATAGAATGGATATTAATTCGTTAGAAAATGTACAGAGAAGAATGACTAAAATGATACATGACGTCCGGAACCTGTCATATGAAGACAGACTGAAAAGACTAAGTCTGCATTCGCTAGAAAGGCGTAGAGTAAGGGGAGACTTAATTGAGGTGTTTAAGTGGATGAATGGTATAAATAAGGGAGATATTAACAAGGTACTTAAAGTGAGCATACAGGATAGAACTAGAAATAATGGTTTCAAACTAGAAAAATTCCGTTTCAGTAAGGAAATCGGTAGAAATTGGTTTGGTAATAGAGTAGTAGACGAATGGAATAAGCTACCTAGTAAAGTAGTTGCTGCCTCTTCCATTGAGAGTTTCAAGCATAGGCTAGATAAGCATATGACAAATAAGGGGTGGATATAGAATAAAGAAAATCTTATAACCAATACTAATTCAAAAAATTTTTCTTTTCAGGTTACACTATGATAGTCTCTATTCTCCTTTCACACTTTCCTGTAAAATGTCCACGCCAGTTTTTCTATACGGCGTGGTGTTCTTTCTGACTTTTTCCTGCCGGCTTCGGCTGGAGGGTTTGGAGGGCGGGGGAGAGCCTTCTTCTTTGCTGTCCTTATCTCATTCTAGTAGTTCAGTTACTCTTCTAGGAGCTGCCTAGCATGGGCCAACCGGCCTACTGCAGTTATCCTCTCTTCTTATGTTCATATGTTCTTATATGTACTTATCACTAAGTATATTGCATTAAGTCTACATATTTAGATATTATACAGTATTTGGTACTATATTATGATGTACTACAAATTGTAACAATGTAACCGCACGACAGTTTTGTAACAGTATCACTCAATATTTATTTAGGTAACGTCATGTCGTCATACTATATTCTTGTAACTTAATGTCTAATGCTATCATTCTTTTTCAACAACAGTATGCAACCACGCTCTCTCTCTCTCTCTCTCTCTCTCTCTCTCTCTCTCTCTCTCTCTCTCTCTCTCTCTCTCCACCTGTGTTTGCCAATTTACCTCTTCTCTAAATCTTATAATTACTGACAGTTCTCAGACTAAAGTCCTCTATAATTGCTGACCTACCTCTTCCTCCTTTCCCTCTTTTTTTTTTTTTTTTTTGCCTATCGACCATTGAGGCCGAAGCCTCTGGTCATTAAGGCAAATATATATATATATATATATATATATATATGTATATATATATATATATATATATATGTATATATATTGACACATATATACATATACTGTATATACAAACATATATATATACATATACTGTATATACAAACATATATATATACATACATACATACATACACACATCCATGCATATGAACATACACACTTTCATGCACACGTACATATATATATAATAATTTTTATTTTATTATTTTTTTGTAGTTTTATTTTTATTATTTTTATTTATTTTTTATATTTTTAACCTTATATTACTTATAAACAAAATACCTAATTTAAAGACCCTAAAACTAACCACCTAACAGACAAATCGCTAACCTATACTAAATCCTAAGAGACAAATAACTAGGCCTACACTAATATTCAAAAAGCCTCGACCAAGAGAACACCATCGACTGCAGATATGTAATGCTTTTCTACATTACATACCTGCACTCATCACCTGATGACTGTCAGTCGAGGCACAACCTAATATAGGGGACATCAATATATGAAAGGGAACCAGACGAGTCAGGAACATTTCCATATACGTCAGCTGTCGTCCCTAATTAGAATAACTTAAGCAAGATAATATAATGTATTTACATAATTTATACAAAAATTGAAGAACCTCGCCCAGCAGACTACCATCGACTGCAAGTGCCCAATACCTTCCTATATTGCACACTTGCACTTATCAGCTGGTGACTGTCAGGCAAGGAACTTGGCTTAATGTAGGGGACATCTATATTAGAAATAGATCGGTGGGAGGAGGAACTATTTAAAATATGTCAACTGTCAACCCTAATTAATATTACAATATATACATATTTATTGTTCATAAAAACCATAACCACACAGTAAAAAAGTCACATCACTCTGATCAGTCCGGTCTCTCTCAAGAAAGCCATCAATTTATCAGTCATAACAATGTCCCCATCACCCAGGATGGTGGAGAGGGTGAAGGGGACGTCTACTGCGCCGCAGTAATTCATAAGTGAAGCGCGTTCACGAATAAATCGCCGACAGCGCAGGATGATATGACTGATAGATAACACCGCATTACAGATGTCACAGTGCGGTGGGAAGCGTCTTTCCATATATGGTTTTATGTGGGTTAAAACGGTGGCATTCAGCCGTAGCCGTGCCAACACTTTTTCTTCTAGGCGACTGGGACGGTTGGCAGTGTCCCAGTCGCCCAGGTATGGCTTACAAGTTGGAATATTTAGTCTGGTCCACTGACCTTGCCACAGAAGATTTATTGATTTCTTTCCGAGAGATAGACTCGACCGTAGATCACGAGGAACGTCCCAAGTCTCCTCGAGCTCCACAGCCGACTTTGCAAGTAAGTCAGCCTGCTCATTGCCGTAGATACGACAATGACCAGGCACCCAGATCAGCGTGAATGACTTGTTGCATGAATGCAACTTATTAACGATGCGGCCCTGGATCTCATGAGAGTCCGTAGTGCAAGATGCAATTGCCTGAAGGGCTGATTTTGAATCTGAAAATATGACAAATGAGTCATGTCTAGAATTGAGAGCATAGTCTATGGCTTTGTCAATAGCAAAAAGTTCTGAAGTAAACACAGATGTATGAGTCGGCAACCGATACCTGAGGGCACATTCAGTCGACCACACACTTGCACCCACACATTCACTCGACTTGGAGCCGTCGGTGTACAATTGATGGGACCCCAAGTGACGAACAATGATGTTACGAAACAAGTGGTGGACCTCCGCCTCCGGCGCCTTGGCCTTTGGTGCTGGGAGCCACGTAACATCGACTGTAAAGCCGGGTGGCTCCCAAGGCGCTATATTTTTAAGCACCAACTTGTCACAGTCACTGGGGTCCACATCAAGCTCCTGAGTCAGTAAGTGGAGGCGAGCGGCAAGTGGCCGACGCACCCCCACAGAAGGTGGTGGTATTGACGCAGGGGTACAGGCCACATTGCCGATATTACTTTTTCTTAATGTCCTTATGCCGTAGGACAAGGCCAGGTGGTCACGGCGAATACGGAGGGAGGCACATTCGCCTCCACTTCCATACGAGCCACACGGGTACACCGTACAGCTCCAAGACACATTCGCAAGCATTTATTCTGTAACACATCCAATCCTTTCAGCGTGGCATCAGATGCCGAGCCATACACCTGTGCGCCATAGTCTAGCTTCGATCGAATAAGGGACTTATACACCATTAATAAAGATTTTCTGTCGGCACCCCAGGTAGTACCCGCTAGGTACTTGAGGACATTTAATGGTTTATCACAACGAGCAAGCAAAGTATTAACGTGAAGTTTAAAATTCATTCTACGATCAAAATGTATTCCTAAAAATTTTACAGAATTTTGAAAAGGTACCGCCTGATTATCCAAAGTTAAGCACAAATTAGGTACGTTACGATTAGTGAAAACTATAGCGGCACACTTACGTACAGAAAACTTAAATCCCCACTGCAAGGCCCATTGGTGGACGGAGTCAAGGGCTGCTTGAATCCGCCCAGCCGAAAATTGTGCATTACGGGAAGAGTGCCATATTGCACAATCGTCAGCATAGAGTGAGTATTTAAGATTCCTCGGGATGGGAGCTGATGACAGAATATCATTGATCATAATACTAAATAAGGTAGGACTAAGCACACTTCCCTGCGGCACCCCGTTTTCCTGGATAAATATATCCGATGTTACGTTACGGGGCAATTTGACAGAGAAAGTTCTGTCCCTTAAGAAATTTGAAATAAAAACAGGCAAATTTCCTCTTAAACCATAAGCATAGAGCTTCATTAGTACACCGTGTCGCCAGGTCATGTCATAGGCTTTATGGATGTCCAAGAACACCCCTATCATGAATTCTTTATTGGCAAATGCCTCTGCAATACAATGCTCCAAATTCATTAAATGATCTAGTGAACTTCTGTATTTACGGAAGCCACATTGTTGATCATTTAACAAATTCTTCGACTCTAAAACAAAAAGAAGCCTATTGTTAACCATACGCTCCATGACCTTACATAGACAAGAAGTCAACACAATAGGAAGAAATGAAGTGGGATTCATAAGACGACCAGCCTCTTTGGGTATCGGTATGACGTGCGCAAAGTGCCATGAGTTTGGGAACGTTCGAGACGCCCAAATCTCATTGTACAATGCTAACATCTTAATCAGGTTGTCCTGATTAAGATGCTGGATCATACCGTACGTGATGGTGTCTGGTCCAGGGCTGGTGTCTTTACAGGATTTAAGGGCAAGGAGCAGTTCATCTAGCGTAAACTCTTGGTTGTACGGGGAGTCTACGTCTTCTGTGGCAAAGTCTAATATCTGTAGCTCAGCCGTGCGTTTATGATGTTGGAAACGCAGGTCATAATTGGCTGAGCTACTTACATGAGAAAAACTCCTGGCGAGGATGTTAGCAACGTCCACGGGCTTGTCATAGGTGGTGTTATTCACCTGCAAGGTGGTGACAGGGAAGTATGGGCGTTTATTATTTAATAATCTTATAGTGGACCAGACTTTATTTAATGGTGTTGTACGAGTCACCGTGGACACAAAGGACCGCCAGGAGTCACGTTTAGCCCTTCTTATTATTCTCCTTGCCTC
Source organism: Coenobita brevimanus (assembly GCF_032717465.1). NCBI lineage: Eukaryota > Metazoa > Arthropoda > Malacostraca > Decapoda > Coenobitidae > Coenobita > Coenobita brevimanus. Next base: position 26,169,489 of record NC_136957.1, on the reverse strand, counting down.
AGCCCGTGCCTGTTTGTATGCAATAAAATTTTCCTCAGTGGGCTGACTATCAAAAATCCTGTATCTCCTATTGCGTTTTCTTAATGCTTGTCGGCAATCCGGCGTCCACCAATGTGCTCTATGCTTCGCATGAACTGTAGAAGTCTTGGGAATAGCAGCCTCAGCTGCGTGTAATATGGATTGGGTTATATTTTCGACCTTAACATCTATGGTCTCCCCAGATATATCTAAATTGGCGATCCTTGAGAAGGATCCCCAATCTGCTTTCTTATAGTTAAATTTTGGAGGTGGAGGGTCCGAAATGATGTCGCGTGTATAAGAAAGACAGATGGGTAAATGATCACTTCCCAAGGAGTCGTCGTAAGGGTCCCATGAGAGATCTTGATGTATACCAGGGGAGGCCAAAGATAAGTCAATGGCCGAAAAGTTACCAGTACGATCATCTACACGAGTCGCTCTACCATCGTTCAGAAGACAGAGGTTGGACTGTAGTATTAGGTCGGCTACTTGCTCCCCACGACCATCAATCCTCAAGCTACCCCATTGATAGTGATGGGCGTTAAAATCGCCCAACACTAACCTATTTCCAGGCAGATGTTCAACTAGTGAATTTAAAGCATCACTATCAATGGGGCCATGTGGGGGACAGTACAGAGAGGAAATAGACAGATATGTGTTATTAAATTTTACTCTGCACGCGACAGCTTCCAGAGTAGAATTTAGAATCACTTCCGTTTGTGGGTGTGATTTGTGTGTGTAAATGGCAACTCCGTGACCTTCATATCTTCTATACGAGCGGTAGTGTCTGAACTGTGAAGGATCAGGATGATCCTCCAGGCACGTCTCCTGTAAACAAACAACGTCTGGCCTGTGTAGTGAAAGCAAGATAGCTATATTATGTAACTTATTCCCAATACCTCTACAATTCCACTGCAGTATAGTGAATGCGGCGGTTTAAGATTTTCGAGGGTGGCCAGTGTGCTTAGTCTTTTTATGCCCCCCGCGACCAGGCGAGTGGCTACCGGGGGACCTATCCCGGTGCTTGTTTGTGGAGATCTCCATAGTCTCATCAATAACGAGGCTCCCAGATTCCATCGAGGAAGAGCTATTCTTTCTCTCCCTTGCTGGACCAGGAGCAGGAATGACATGAGGACGTGACTGTTTGGTGAGGGTGGTCAAGTTAATTTTATCTGACTTGTCAGGCTTCTGTTTTGACCGCACTGACTGCGAAGGAGCAGTGGCAGCCTGTGAGTATGAAGTGGCAATAGGGATGTCTGTCAGAGAGTTGGAACGTACAGGAGGCTTAGACTGAGAGGTAGGGCGTGGGGCATGAGGAGCGAATGTTAGGTCAGTCTGTGTTTCAACGGTGCACATCACGGGACGGGACACAACCGCCGATGCATAGGAGACATTAGGCTTGGGAGTTGCATGCAACTCCTTCACCTTCTTCCTTGCATCGTAAAAGGAAATGCCCTCGGTCGCCTTCACTGTGCAGACCTCTTTCTCCTCCTTCCACTTGGGACAAGCCCTCGAGGAAGTGGAGTGAGAATCCTTACAGTGGAAGCAACACTCCGTCTCAGATGTACAGTGTTCAGCAGAATGTCCCACATTCGCGCACCTACCACACACTGGCTGGGAAGCCCTACAAGCCTTTTCATGATGCCCATAAATCTGGCATTTTAAGCAACGCAAGGGGTTCGGGATGTATGGTCTGACGTTAAGAATTTCATAACCAATTCTGATGTTTGAAGGTAAAGCAACTTTGCCGAACGTTAGGACAACTGTGGCGGTCTTCGTCTTCCTGCCTTCCGAGAATCTAGTTATGAAACGGGCCTCTATAACATCCTGCTGAGCAAGTTCTTGTACGATCTCTTCCTCCTCCATGACCACAAGATCTCTGCAGGTGATCACACCTTTGCAGGAATTCATGGAGTGAGGGATCGTGGTCTGAACATCATAACAGTGGAACTTGCTCAGTTTTAGCAAATCCTTTACCTGACTTGAGTTCCTAGTTTTAACGAGAAGATCTCCACTCGCAAGTTTTTTCACTTGTTCCACTTCACCTGCACACCCATCAATCACCTTCTTGATGATAAAGGGATTGAGGCTGGACAGGGGAGTGGGACCAACCGCATGTATCTGTACAAACTCAGCATTTCTAAAATCAATGTCAAGACGGGTACGTGTCTGGGGCCGTTCAGTCTGGGGGTAGTCAGTCCGTGAGACAGTCGGGGGTCGGTCAGGACTACCTCCCCCCCTGAAGGGGAGGGAGGCAGCAGTGGCGTCCGCCATAGTTACCACTTCCCCCTCAGGGGGGAAGTGGGAAGAGAGAGAAAAACGACCAAGGGAGAATTGCCCGGGGAACACACACCTAATCTGAGATTACCCTCTCAAACCACTCTCGGGAGGACGCGCCCGTGTGTAACTCACACCCCAGAGCGATCAGTGGGGGGTACACTCCAGAGGTGAGTAAGCAAAGGCAATCTCAGGAAACAGATATAGACACTTACTATATCTCTAAAGGGCTGGGAGGAGAATTAGTACTAGCTAACCTAACTTTATTGAAAAACGCCCTAGTGGCGGAGAAAACAAAGCTAAAGCCGGTGAGGCAACCCTGCAGCTAGAGGAGAGCCAGAGAAACACGTCTGCACACTCCACGACCATGCATCAAAGTCCTCCATTTCCCTCCCTTGCTTCTCACCTATATGTTATAATCCTCTCTCTCTCTCTCTCTCTCTCTCTCTCTCTCTCTCTCTCTCTCATTACACTGTGACCATACCAAAATCTCCACAATCTTATAATAGGAAATTTACCACTGCCTGTTTCTTGTTAAGAAACAATGTGTATATAAACATACTATATTGGTGTAACTTTGTATCTGTGATTATTAATCTATTTCTATGTTTATTACAATGGTTCAACCCATCAAGGCAATCCACCCGACGTATAGGTTACTAGGGGGGGCGCCATTTGTGTCATTTTTATTATGTAAACCTTACACAATAAAAAAAAATGTAAATCAAAAGCGGGAGAAAATGAAATGAAAAGGAGTGAATATGATCAATCAGGAGAGAAAGAAAGAAAGGACAAGCAGCAATACAGACAGGTAGAAAAAACAGACAGACACACACTGGGATAATTAAAACGCTAAAGGCTGGGAGCGAGTGTGAGAAGGGAAGAGAGTCAGTTGTAATGAGTCTTTAGGGTCAGCGAGAGAGAGAGAGAGAGAGAGAGAGAGAGAGAGAGAGAGAGAGAGAGAGAGAGAGAGAGAGAGAGAGAGACAGACAGACAGGCAGGCAGACAGACAGACAGGCAGACAGAATGTGTGTGTGTGTGTGTGTGTGTGTGTGTGTGTGTGTGTGTGTGTGTGTGTGTGTGTGTGTGTGTGTGTGTGTGTGTGTGTGTGTGTGTGCTAATTACACAGAATGCAAGTACAATGCAGATTACAGAGATACGCAGTACCAGAAGAGGTGGATCGGCCCTGATGCTAATAGACAGCCATATTCTGTTCGCAGAAATAAAGAGAAGACTAGACCAATGTCAAGGCTCTGCCCGACTCTAACACCTGTGGTTGTGAGGCGTAAAGAGAATTAAAGCTACACCGACCAGGAAAAACAAAAAATGCTGATTGACAGGAACAGCAAAAAGAAGGTTTAGGCATAACGTGTGTGATTAGCAAAGCCTGAAGAACAACGACCTATTTTGCTGAGCGTTTTTTTTTTTTTGTATGTTTATTTCATTTTTTAGTAGTAATGGTTGTATGTACTGCATATAAGTTAATTTCATTATTTTAAGGTATCGTGCATGGTTTTTGTTTTGTTTTTTTCCGTAAGAAACGAAGATGATAGTTAAACCATAATAATGTTAACAAAGTAGTGATCTTACATGGTATTGATATTAGAACTACGAACATCATAATCCTCCACAATGCCCAGATTATACAACTACTTTGTGCCATCTTTGGTAACCCCATCACCTGTAAGTCTGAGAGAGAGAGAGAGAGAGAGAGAGAGAGAGAGAGAGAGAGAGAAGAACTCTACGAGCTAGACAATTATCGATCATGTAGCCCCGCAAGGTGACGGGAGAGAGCTACCTCTCAAAGCAGGGCAGCTACCCGGGCGAGGAGCAAATTCTCGACTCTTCTGCCTCGAGTCAGGCGCTCTACCACTGAACCACCCTGCCTCAGAGAGAGAGAGAGAGAGAGAGAGAGAGAGAGAGAGAGAGAGAGAGAGAGAGTTAGGGAATATGAATGAGTGAAGACAGGGGAGAGACGTGCTTTTATGACTATAATGGATGAAGGTGAGGAGAGAAAAAAAAATAAAGGAAAGGAGATAGGAAATGAGAATAAAGGAGAGGGGACGGTGTAATAACCGAGAAAGGGAAGAGGAAGGGCGGAAGAGTAAGAAATGACATAGGAAAGATGAATGGAAGGAGAATTAAAGAAAGAATATGTAAGCAAGGAAATAATAGAATTAACTGATAGAGTGAATATGGTATTTGGATAATAAGCTTGATAATTTCTGAAATCAGTACATTTATCATTATCATCATAACTATCAGTCAATATCCTCATCCTCATCTCCATAAGGCAACGTTTACAAATGCTTTCGTGAATTGGGCTCTTTCATTTCAATGGGTCATACATCAAAAGACAAAGGAAAGCCACGATACTGTCTCGTCAACACCCCTGCTTTTCTGTAGGAGGTACAGTGATGCCTGCAACACGAGTGCTGGGTGGTGGGGCTGTGCTACCACTACATCACTACGAAGAAGGAAAGTTTACAGCTATACTAGTACTCAGATTTATTTTGTCATCATTTTGGCACTCAGTTGGGTAATTATTATTATTATTATTATTATTATTATTATTATAATTATTATTATTTTTATTATTATTATTATCATTATTATTATTTTATTATTATTATTATTATTATTATTATTATTATTATATTCCTCTCTGGCCAGTCCACTGGAGCTCTGTCATGATGTTCGAACCATAAAACTGTATCACAAGATTCAGGTCCAACGAGGGCATTGTTTGGTCAGTAGTCGTCTTGCAGGTCATGCTTCACAAGGGACAAAGAAAACTATGCACTTTCACCAGCTGCTGGTGAAGGTGCAAAGAATGAGGTCGAGTCAGCACCTCTGGACCTTCGCAGCCAGAACAGCAAGTTTGTGAAACCCGTCCAGAGCCACCACAGATGTCAACCGCAAGACAACTCAGCAAGTGAAGGTTGATGCACACTGATGATCGACGACATAAAACACATCCCATTCTCTCACTTATATGTAATATAAAGAATGTTTACATTTTACAATAAGTTATTAGGTGGGGGTGCTCACCATCCACTCACTTGATGTAATGCTGCTCTCGGGTGTCTGTTCTTTCCTCTCTTCCTTACTTTTTTCCTTCCTTCCTATTCTGTCTTTATTTCCTTCATTTTTTCCTCCTCCTTCTCTCTACGGATGACTCTAAAGTGACTGGCAAGCCAAATGGTTTCCTGTACACCAGGAAACCATATTATGGCGCCTGGTGGTTTAGTGGGTAATTAAGGCGCTCCAATCGGATTGAGTCTCTGCAGGTTTATATCCAAGGGGTGGTTGGGGTTTATCGCTCAAGTAATGCCACTCAGGGACGAGTGAGGCTGGTCACCCTCTTCTTAAATTTCAGGACCAACTTGCCTAGCCCCGGGTTCCTACGCTCCTTATGGGGAACCACAGGACTGGATGATGATGATAATGACGATATTTAAAACGAAATACCTTTTTAATCTACAAAACAGCTGACTGTGTAATAACCTACTATGACAGATGTTACCCATACCCAGTTATGTACATGAGTACGGCTTGAGAGAGAGAGAGAGAGAGAGAGAGAGAGAGAGAGAGAGAGAGAGAGAGAGAAAGCAAAACAATTCAAGAAAGGAAAGCAGGAAGAGATAGAGAGGAAAGGAGATAGGAAGCAGATGACAGAAGCTACCACAATACCGCAAAAATAGTGTGGAGAAGATGGAGAAAGAGGGGGAAATAGAATATGTGGAAAATAAGGAAAGGAAATGATGTGTGTGTGTGTGTGTGTGTGTGTGTGTGTGTGTGTGTGTGTGAGAGAGAGAGAGAGAGAGAGAGAGAGAGAGAGAGAGAGAGAGAGAATGACGAAATGAAGAACAAAAGAAAAGCAAAAACAGTAAGGAAACTAAAACAGAAACATAATGCTGCAAGGACAGAAAGAGGATAAAGAAAGAGAACGGTAAGGGAATGCGCAGATTTGGAAGGAGAAAGACAACATTTGAATGGAAAGAAGATGTGTAAAAAGGAACGAACGAATGTCTGAAGGAGAGTAAAGATCGGTAGACAAAGGAGCAAGAGAAAAAGCAAAAGAGGAGATAGGTGTTATAAATGTAATGGTGATTGTGGTGGTGATGATGATGATGATGATGACTGTATCGGAGAGGGAGTAGAAAAAAAAAAAAAGAACAGGAAGAAGGCTACAAACTAGTTAAACATACACTACAAGAGAAAGCGTGTAAAAAACTGAATGATCTGCATATACTCGTACTACTTTTCATAAATTAAGACTGCATCACCCAAGACTGTTTTTGCTTCAAGTTGCCTAATTTTTTTGTCTTAAGCGTCTTGAAGTAGTCTGCTGTTGTGCCTCCCTGTCTTCCTGTACACCTCACTGTGGCAGGGTCTAGAGAGGGGACTGAGACACTTAGGATGTACTATTCATTATTCATGCTTCTACAGTGCTGAAGTAAGTTTTGGATCAGTGCTAAAGCAGTACCTCCTTACTGAAAGCAAAAAGCCTGTGTAGTTTGTGGGCACTTATAAAGTGAATCCCCCCCCCCCCACTCCCTCTTTCTCTATGACATCCTTTTCCAAAAGCCTAGTGACTCCTTTCAGAGACGGCACTGAGGAGAGAGAGAGAGAGAGAGAGAGAGAGAGGACAAGAAGAAACTAGCTTACTTATTTTCCCCTCCTTGCATTTTCTGCACTCCTGCATTATTCTCTTCCCCTTCTCCTCTTGTTCCTATTCTCTCCCTTGTGTGTGTGTGTGTGTGTGTGTGTGTGTGTGTGTGTGTGTGTGTGTGTGTGTGTGTGTGTGTGTGTGTGTGTGTGTGTGTTTTATTGAATGTAGAGAAATTTCAGCAGATTAACAAGAGGCTCTACTATGTATTATACTAGAGTGCACAGAGGAGAGTAATAACCCTTCAGCCAGGATTTTTACTTTTTTTTTTTGTGTGGGGGGGGGTATAGCTAGTTATCAGGCTTACGTGAGAACTTTTGAACTGGAAGAGTTATTGGCGATCGTCTATTATCCCTTCACTACGACACATCGTTTCTATCTAGCTATCTATTGCCAGACGCCTCAACCCAGAAGGGGTGGCCACAAACAAGTCGCCTCCATGTCGCCATGTCCAACGAAATTTCAATAACTTGCTCCCAACTCACACACCCCATTCATTATAAAAGCATTCAAATACTCGTATACCAACAGTCTGAAATAAAACCGCGCTATTCAAGTGACCATTCCCAACCCTCTAACTATCGCTCAATTGCTTTAACATCCTGTTTCAAAAGTTTTCGAGTCTATTCTTAACAGAAAAATTTTAAAACATCTTTCCTATCACGACCTTCTTTTTGATAGTATGGGTTCCGTAAGGGACGCTCCACTGGCGATCTTCTCACCTACTTTTCGGACTCCTGGTCATCCTCCTTTCGGGACTTTGGTGAAAGCTTTGCCATTGCACATGGCATCTCAAAGGCTTTCGATCGAGTCTGGCATAAATCTTTACTTTCCAAACTTCCCTCTTACGGTTTCTATCCTTCTATCTGTGCCTTCATCTACAGCTTCCTTTCTTGACGTTCTATAGCTGCTGTTGTTGACGGCCATCGTCCGTCTCCTAGATCTATCAATAGTGGTGTTCCTCATGGCTCTGTCCAATCACCGACTTTCTTCCTTTTAATCATCAATGACCTTCTAGGCTGTACATCTAACCCTGTCCACTCATACGCTGATGATTCCAGACTTGCCCTTTCCATTTGGCTATCGCAATGTCCATCTCAGCAGTTACTTCAACAAACAAGGGATGCGGCTATGGCACACTTAATGTCTGACTTGGCTCGTATCTCTGACTGGGGAAGAATAATCTTGTTTGTAATGCATCAAAAACTCAGTTCTTACACCTATCAACCCGACAAAATCTTCCACGGGAGTACCCACTAATGTTTAATAATATCCAGCTTAATCCTACATCATCCTTAAACATATTTTGGGTTTCATTCTCTCGAGACTTATCTTGTAAAGATTATATTACATCTCTTGTAAAATCTGCTTCCAAGAGATCAGGTGTGCTAAGCCGACTCAGTACCTTCTTTACCCCTGCACAGTTGTTGACTTCATACACGGGTTTTATTCGCCCCTGTGTAGAGTACAATTTTCATGTGCGGGGAGGCTCCCCACACACCGATCTTCTCAATAGGGTGGATTCAAAGGCTTTTCGTCTCATCAACTCTCCTCCTCTCACTGGCTCCGTTCAACATCTGTCTCTTTGCCGCACTGTTGCATCTTTATCTCTTTTCTATCTCTTCTTCAATGATCACTGCTCCTGTGAACTGTCTGCTTGCATCTCTCCACCTCTACGACGGGAGCGTAGCATCAATCTAGGAATAAACTCTCATCCCTTTTCTGTCCAACTCTCTAATTCAAGAGTTAACCGTTACTACCAGTCCCTCATTGATGCAACAGGTCATCTCTGGAACAGTCTCACTCTGTATTTCCTACTTAATATGATCTCCAGTCTTTCAAACGCAGTGTGTCCAGGCATCTCGAAGTGAACGGATCTTGAATTTTTCTCTCTTTCGTTTTGTTTTGTATTTTATCTTAGAAGGAACTGTTTTCGGGCTCCTGGCCTTTGGTTCCTTCTTCCTTGCATAAAAAAAAAGTAAGGGAACTCTTGAAGGCAACGATGAAAATCATTCTCAGTAGAGTCTATTCGCTGGTGTGCACACACCTTGGCATTATAATTATACTGGCTACGCTGTTCGTCCGAAATAAGTCATGTATGTAGCTTTTTTTTCTTTTTATTGCTGCAGACAGATAAATTTATATCACTGAGATGCAAACCAGACGATAATATGTATCTAAAATGTGCAATTATATTTAACTGGAGACTTACAGGTATTATTTGGTTAACATTTTTTTTTTCATACAATTCCCCTCCCCTTTACTCTTCCTAATCTAGTCTTTCCTCTTCCTCCTATCTTTCATTCCTTAACAACCTCGAGAGGATCAAGCATTCTATACTATTCGCTTATCGTTGAACCCTCTTGTACTCTACTGTACTAAATCTTTCCTTTCTTCCCCGAGTTCTCCCTCCTTCTCTTCCCCTACTCCACTTCTCTTTCCTATTAGGCTACTGTTCCTCCTCTTACCTTCTTATTGCGATCCCCCTTTGTCTCTCATTCTCTCTTTTCTTTCCATCGCCTCTATCCTTCTGTTCCCCCCTGTCCTCACCTTCCTTCTCCTCCCGTCGCTTTCATTTCCTCCTTTCCCCTCCCTCTTCTGTTTTTTATCCACCACCCTCTTCTCACACTCCCATGGCCTCACTGCTTTCCCTCTCCTAAGCCGTCCTTCTATCGTACATCCTTCCCCCCCCCCCCTCGCTGCCTAACCATTCACATTTCCTTTATACCGTTTATCCTTTTCCCTCCCACCTTCCCTTTACCACTTTTGCTCCTTCCCTGTCCCCTCTTCCTTCCATCAACATTCCCTCCTTCTCTCCTACCCGTTCACCTCGTCCTGTCAGTCACGTTCACCCCCTATTTCCATCCTTTTCCCCCTCTTCCTCCTTTCTCTTTTCCTCTCTCTCTCTCTCTCTCTCTCTCTCTCTCTCTCTCTCCTCTTTCCCCTCTTTTCCTCCCTCTGCTTCTTCCGATACCTTTACTTTATACAACAGAATCATTTCTATCTTCCCCTCCTCTCCCTCCCGTCCCCTAGACCCTCCTTCTCCCCTCCCTTCCCTCTCTACCCCTTCCTTAAGGCTGAGTGGAAGATCGGTACAGTGGCCTGGAGAGAGAGAGAGAGAGAGAGAGAGACAGACAGACAGACAGACAGACAGGCCGAAACAGACAGCTACACACACACACACACACACACACACACACACACACACACACACACACACACACACACACACACACACACACACACACACACACACACGGGGAGACGCGGGAAAGTTGGAATGGTAAAGAAAGGAATGAGTAGGATGTAAAGGGGAGAAAGGGAAGGAGAGTAGATGGACGAGGAGGAGGAGGAGGACGGAGACTAACGGGAGGTGGGGGCAGGAGAGAAAAGTTGAGTGGAGGAGGAAAGGCAGAAGGGGATAGAATGGATTCTTGGAGTTGTCGAAGAGGCTGAACACAGAGAACTGGGGAGGGGGGGAGACTAAGAGAGGAAGGAGGGGAGAAGAAGAGAGAAGTAAAATGGCAATACTGAACTGAATTAGACGTCGTATGGAAAGACGGGTCGAAGGAGGGAGGAAGAGGAGAAGGAAGAGGAAGGGGAGTTATGGAAAGTGAGAATCAGAAAGGTTTAATCAGAGAATAATTATAGCAGAAGGAGAGAGGAGGACGAGGTGAGGGGGGAAAAAAGGAGGACAGAGAATGGAAGATTGGAGTGAAAAAAAAAAAAGTCTGAAGAAAGGAAAAGTAGGAAAGGGCAGTGGAAGGGAGGGGTAAGAAAGGAAGAACAGAGTGAGAAGAAGGCTAAGGGACGGCAAAGGAAGGGGGGTGTATTATAATTACAAATCATAATAGATAGATAGATAAATAGATAGATAGACAGCCCTATGCGAGCCTGGGAAAAGGAAATGAGCTTGCAAGTTACACTGAGGAAAAGCTGACGACAGATTACGAAGTAGCCAGTCAGGAGATGATGCAGTTAGTTGTCAGCAGTCCAACCGTGAACAAAGACCTAGTGACCATACACACACATACACACATACTCACACACAGGCTGCTAGAACTTTCCACTCACAAGGAACACACGTGACACACCCCTGCTACACCAGAATTTAGGAAAGAGAGCTCAGAAGGAGACAAGCGATACAAGAGGCTGGTCGCAGGGGAAGGGCTTGGCAACTTGAGAGAGAGAGACAGAGAGAGAGAGAGACAGAGAGATAGCTAGCAGGACTGGACTCTATACTCCGCTCTGTGTGAGAGACTTGTTAATATTTCCAAGACAAATAAAAATAGTCCCATACTATTCTTTACCTCTCCTGTCACTACTTGACACATGGGAAGCTACTCCAAGATATAAAAACCGCTCGTCCACAACTCTAATATATAAATATATAGAAAACTCCACTACAAGTAAACACAAAGTCTTTTATGACAGGGGGAGAGAGAGAGAGAGAGAGAGAGAGAGAGAGAGAGAGAGAGAGAGAGAGAGAGGTTAGGTTTATATCTTCAAATTCATATTTCAAGGCAAGAATGATGTATAGCCAAGACCTGCCAATCACATGCTATTTTCAGAAGAAGGGTGATAATGATGATAAACGGGTGAGGATGTCTGACTGGAAGATGGACATCATTGCAGCACTTCATGTGGTAGGTGGGAACATCGACCACCACCTCACTGGATGTAGTAAACCCTTCAAATGACTCTACACTCAGTGACAAGTTACATGATTTTCTGTAATCAATGAAACCATTTACAAAGTTGGATAAAGGCCACATAAATGCTCTCCAGGTGGTCTGTGTGGTTAAGACTGGCTGCCCCAACCAGATGGTGCCCCAAAGGGTTTATATCGGAGGGTTGACTGCGTTTATTGCTGACGTAATAATCTCCCAGTGGTGAGTGAGGCTGGCATCTCATGCCTTAAATATCATAACTGAATAACACTGCGCCAGACCTCAACGCTCCTGGTGCGATGAAAAAAATAATTGGATGAGAGGCAGATAGACTGCCCCTCCCCGGAAAACAACTAACTAAAAAAACAAACAATAAGCCTCGGACAAGGACTGACCAAACGATGACGACCAAGGACCGGACAAAGGACATTGTAATTGGAACCTGGAATGTAAGGGGAGCGAATGATGAGGTGAAAGAGAGAGAGATTGTCCAGGTGCTTGAGGATGCGAAAGTGGATGTATGTGGAATAACTGAAGCAAAATGGAAGGAGAAAGTGTGAGAGAATGGGAGTATGGATGGGGTATATGTGCAGGAGTAGGTGAGAATGAGAGGGCAAAGGAAGGAGTATGTATAGTTGTGAGTAAAAGATGGAAGAGGAGCATAAGACAGTATGGATCAGTTGGGTCAAGGATTGTGTGGGTAAAGTTGAAAGTTGGAATACAAATGTGGGCGATTGTGTGCGTGTATGCACCAACGCAAGATCGTGCTAGAAGAGTGAGAGAAGAGCTCTGGACAAATGTAGAAGTGTGCATGGAAAAGTTTGGAAGGAATGAGAGAGTGTTTTTGATTGGTGATATGAATGGTAAAGTTGGGAATATGAAGGTGGATGGAATAGTTGGTGAGTGGGGTGTGCCTGCTGAGATAGATGAGAATGGGAGTGCGTTAGTGGACATTTGTGCTGGGAGGGGGTTGGTGATAGCCAATACCCTCTTCAGGCATAAAATGATTCACAGGTATACATGGCGAGTGATGAGAAGGGTGGGTGGTGAACTGAATGAAAGGAAGGCAATGATTGATTATGTGTGTGTGGATGAAAGGATGCGAAGATGTGTAATGGATGCAAGAGTGTATAGAGGTTGGGGGAGTGGACTTTCTGACCACTACTTGGTGATGGCCAGAATTAAAGTACAAGAAAGTTGGAGGAATAGAAGAAGGGAAAAACGAGAGGAAGGAGTAGTTGCAAGGAGAGTGGAAAGGTTACAGGAGGATGAGAAAAAGGCAGAGTATAAGAGAGAAGTGGAGGAACGATTGGGCAAATATGAATTGGAGCAGATGGGAGACGTGGAAGGTGTGTGTAGAATATTTACAGAAGAAATATGTGCAGCATGTGATGTGGTGTGTGGAATGAAGAGAAGACGGAGGGGGGTGCAAGGAACAGCGTGGTGGACTGAAGAGGTGAAACAGGCTGTGGCACAAAAGAAGAAAGCATACAATGAATGGATGAGAAATAGGGGCGTGGAAGAGGTTGAGAGGCGGAAGAGAGAGTTATATGTAGAAAGGAAGAGAGAGGTGAAAAGATTAGTAAGAGAGAGTAAGAAGAGAGTGGATGAGGAATTTGGAAGAAATTTGAGTGTAAAGTGGAGGGACTAAGAAAATGTTCTGGAGAGAGGTGAAAAGAGTAAGACAGGGTGGAAGTGAAGTTAGCAGGGGAGTGAAAGATAAAAATGGTAGATTACTAGTGGAGAAGGGAGAAAAAGTGAGCAGATGGAGAGAACACTTTAAGGAATTGTTGAACGTAGAGGATGGAAGTAATGCGAGTATAAGTGGCTGGGGAATGGCTGGGAGAAGGAGGGAGGTGAGAAGACAGGAAGAAATCAGTAGGATAGAAGTTGTGGAAGCAATGAAGAAATTTAATCGGGGAAAGCCCCAGGAATTGATGGAGTGTGTGGTGAAATGCTGAAGCATGGGGGAGAGATAGTAGTAGAATGGATGTGGAAGATGTGCAGATTGGCCTGGGAGGAAGGTAGAGTCCCGGAGGATTGGAAGTCAGGTATAATTATTCCCTTGTACAAAGGAAAAGGGGAAAAAGAAGTGTGTGGTAACCATAGGGGCATTTGTGTTCTTAGTATAATAGGAAAAGTGTATGGTAGGATACTTATTGACAGAGTTAGAGAAAGAACAGAGAAATTAGTTGGAGAAGAACAGGGAGGCTTTAGGAAGGGAAGAGGTTGTGTAGATCAGATATTCATTCTTAGATCTTTAGTGGAAAAGTTTCTAGAGAAGGGAAAGAAGTTGTATGCGGCATTCATGGATTTGGAGAAAGCATATGACAGGGTGGATAGACAAGGATTGTGGAAAGTGTTAAGAATATATGGAATAGATGGAAAGTTGTTGAATGCTGTGAAGAGTATGTACGATGGTGCGAAGGCTGCAGTGCGTGTGGATGGTGATCTAAGTGAATTTTTCTCTTTGAAGGTTGGGTTGAAACAGGGGTGTGTCATGTCTCCATGGTTGTTCAATCTGTACATGGATGGGGTAATAAAAGAGGTACAAGGTAGGGTAGTGGATGTTGGAGTGGCCATGGTGAGAGAGGATAGTGTTTGGAAACTCCCTGTACTGTTGTTTGCAGATGATACTGTGTTGTTGAGTGAAGACGAAGGAGAGCTGCAAGGCTTGGTGGATGAGTTTGGGAAAGTGTGTAAGAAACGGAATCTAAAGGTGAATGTAGGGAAGAGTAAAGTGATGGTCTTTGAGAGAGGTGAAGTTAGTGAATGTACAGCGAGGTTGGATGGTGAGGAATTGGAAAGTGTGAGTACGTTTAAGCACTTGGGTAGTGTGATGAGTAAGGATGGAGGTTTGGAGGGTGAAGTGCTTGAAAGGGTACAGCAGGGAAGAAAGGTTGCTGGTTCCTTGAAAGCAGTGATAAGAAACAGGGAAGTGAGCATGGAAGTGAAAAAGTTACTACATGACAGTATTGTGATACCAAGTCTAACGTACGGAAGTGAAGCTTGGACGTTGTTGGAAGGACACAAGTCAAGAGTGAGAGCAGTGGAAATGAGTTATTTAAGAGGAGCCTGTGGAGTCACGAGGAGAGACAGGCTGACGAATGAGGATATAAAGGAGCGTTGTGGTGTTGATGTGGATGTGATAGGAAGCGTTATGAGGAACACACTGAGGTGGTTTGGCCATGTGGAGAGGATGGAGGGTGAAAGACTGACGAAGAGAGTGTATGTGAGTGAGGTGGAGGGGGAAAGAGGGAGGGGGAGGCCGAGGATGAGATGGAGGGATTGGGTGGAGAGGTATATGAGAGAGGGGGGTGTGAGCTGGGAGCAGGGGAGTGAAATGGCGGGGGACAGGGCGACTTGGAGGCGATTTGTTTGTGGCCACCCCAAACGGGATTGAGGCGTCTGGCAATAGATAGATAGATAGATAATACTGTGCACTGCTCTCTCTCTCTCTCTCTCTCTCTCTCTCTCTCTCTTCTCTCAGTTATTTGCCAAGGAGTTGAAAGGTTAATGGAACCTAAGTGTTTGTGGTTGCCCCAGCTTCTCTATTAAACCTATATCCTTTAGCATTTCTTGTACGTGTATAATGTTGTTTGCAACCTTCCCCCCCCCCTGGGACGGGGTACATATTCAATAACAAATACTGTACAACATTAGTACTTGGTGTCAACATTTTTTGCATTTATGTCGACGGGATTCCACAACAGTTTCATTCCATCCGTTTCAACGTAGATATGGCAGCCTGTCTTCTGCACCACAACATAAATTTACTTACTTAATATTACCTGAATACAAAACCGTCGCTCAGAAGAACCTACCATTTGATTTTGATTACCTTTTCCTTAGGATAATCCCGCTACAAACATACAATTTTCTCAGCTTTCGTGGAACACTTTTCGATGAGGAAGAGTAAATGAAGGCTATACGTGCCTCACCCAATTTAACGCTGTATAAATTTGACCCGAGATAGCAAAAATCACAAAAATGTCATCATAGCGATGGTGTTTACTCCACAGCCGTGCGATCAAGTTCCCAAATCAAGCTGTATATATGCAAAGTTATGGAACACTCCCAATCGCTTACAGAAAGCGTCTCTATTCACAATTTTAAAATGTTTATTTAGCAAGACTCTGATACATAATACAATATCCATCATTCAGTTTCACACACACCTCTCGTGAGACAATCCTCTTTCCGGTTCATAGGTCTATTTGGTAGCATGGTTAAGGATAAATTCTGGCTTACACTGATTCCTAGAAGGTCCGGTCCTGCAGAAAACCTCATATGTGATTATAAACATTAAACATTACAGCAGCTGCCACTAAGAACAATATGCTAAGCCAGATAATCAAATCATACATAGACTGCCATTATAAACAACAATATACTTAATATGATAAATGAATAATACAGAGGCAACCACTAAGAACGCTATATTTAATATGAAAAATGAATAATACAGAAGCGGTCACTAAGAATAATATACAAAACTTGAAGGAGAGCTTCAGAGGCTTGCTAACACCTCTTCCTTACCAGTTTTTATCCACATACACCATGTAAATATTCTCGTCTGTTAATAGTAAGTTCTTCAGTACAATGAGGAATATTCAGGCTTGTACCAGACGAGTTCAGTGAACTGAGAAAGGGTCTATAGTAGTACTCCCTCCTGTTGAAGCCTTGCTTCCTCTGAAAAACACCCTTTGAAGATAACTCGTGTAAAATGACGTAATCATTATGAAGTAGTTATGCCAAGTATGCAATATTATCCAAAAGCAGTAAAAAATACTAAGGCACTGCCGAGGTGAATATACTTATGCAAGAACAAATCACTGCAGAGGATGAACATTTATATTCTTTTAGCTGCCAACAGGCGACTGTAGTAAGCATAGGAGAAGCGGAAAGCTATGTCTATAACTCCTCGAATGCAAAGCGTATCTCACAAACTAAATAAAAAGGTAAAGATAAGATTACAATCAAAAGAGACCATCATAGTGAGTGGTTTAATGCGGCATAGACAAAATTAAGTTGGTGATGAGGTGTTAGAAAGCTCTGAATTTCAAAAATCTGGTAATCTATTGTATTCTGTACCTTTGTATACTCGTCACAGTGTTATTAAGCTTAGATGTTTTGAAATGCATGGGTTAATTATATTTTTCGTTATCCTGTACAGTACTCGAAACCATTGCAACATAATATTAAATAATCTGTTCGTTAGCCAGAATCAAGCAACAAATACGCCATCAGAGTGAAAACTTAGGGACGTATTCGCCCCAGCTTACAGGTCGCTGACACCTTTCATACCAGATTTCACACACACACACACACACACACACACACACACACACACATACATACATATATATATATATATATATATATATATATATATATATATATATATATATATATATATATATATATATATATATATATATATATATATATAAAATGTATATGCAACAAATCGTAAAGGAAACGGAACTAGAAAAACTAAAGACACGGGAATGCGATAGTAAGACTGAGATATGAAAAACAGGTATGGGCGGATAAAAGGCCATGGAAATCAGAAATACTGAATACATCACACGGTGGCAGAGAACAGAAGAAAGGAGAAGATGGAAGGGAAAAGAGGGAAATCGAAAGAAAGGAGGGGAAATATTGTATGTGCAGAAAATGGAAAGAATGAGAGAAGAAATGAAAGGGAAAGGAGGGAATGCTGATAATAAAGAGAAGGAAAGGAAAAAGGCATCGGAGAGGGAAGGTTCACTATGGTAAGGAGAAGGCATCCAGTGCACTGATGGGAAATAAAGAATACAAAGAGGAATGAATGAAGAAGCAAAATGAAAAGAAAGAATGTCAGAAGCAAATGAAAGGAAAATGAACAAGATGGGAAAAATTTTAAGGCGAGAATGATACAAGAATGAGAGGGAAGAGAAAAACGGCGAAATGGAGATTGTTACTGGCCACTACCCAGCCACTGATCTCGGGAGTGACCTTGTAAAGCCACTAATCTTCTTTTGGGGGGACTAACCATGCGAGGTTTGGTCTTAGCCAAAACTAAGCTGACTCATGTGTTTAATCAGCTCTGATCTGGCCTGGCCGGTAGCCTATCGGATGTGATGAGAATCAACACGTGTCGAATTACAAGGTAAAGGAGGCGGAGCTGAATTCGAAAGATGAGGATTGCATACATAGAGTGCAGCAGCTAACCCCAGCTGAATAATTTTGTATGACCACTCTCTCGAAGACAGTATTGGAAAGAGATTTACTGTGCTGTTAGATAGGTCAGTAGAGAAGATACGTGGCTACTGGCATAGGTTGTATCAAGAGTGGCTAGAGGTGGAAGACTCAGTACTCTAAACTCCAGCCTCCTCCAAGCACCTCTCATAGTTTGATAGTATTGTTTAATAAGTACTCCAAGATGTCTACTCCTAAGGTAAGACTTTGCATTTATGTTAACTTGTACATAGCAGCCTAGTAATGTAACTGTTCTCATTTAGTACTCTTTTACCAGGTGTGCCTGACTGATCTTGTTTGAGAAAGTTTGTAAGTGATACTATTTAGGTTAGGAGTGTCCCACTGTGCACCTGTTTATTATATAATAGAACTTAATTCTGGTATGTTCTATGTAGACATTTCGTAAGTAAAGCTAATTTGTTTAGGTGTCATTGGCTTTGAGTTTAACCTTCAGAGACAGAAACCTCCCTGCACGGTCCATAACGAGATAGACTTTATGAAGGTGAGTATGGAGACAGATGAGGGGGAAGATGCATAAATAGTAAGGAAAAGTGTGGATGAGGGAATAAGGAGAAAAGATGATGAATATAATACCAAGGATAAAAAACGGAGAAGAATGGTCAGTACGGAAGCGATTGGCGAAAAACTGAGTGAAAGGAACGGAAGAAATGAGAGAAAAAGAGAAGAATATAGAGCTCATAACTGAATAGGAAGAACGAGAGAAAAGGAGAAGGTAGCAGAAAGGAAAGAAGACACTTTACGTTTCTGCCCGGAATCGTGCTAAGTCTGTTCTTCGCTCTACTAAAAATAATTTCATCCATACTAAATGCTCTCAACTCTCCAACTCGAATTCTTCCCGCTCCTTCTGGCATCTTGCCAAAAATCTTTCTAACAACTTTACCTCATCATCCTTCCCTCCTCTTTTCTACTCTGATGGTTCTGTAGCTATTTCTTCTACTGATAAAGCAGATCTCTTCGCACAGACTTTCTCCTCCAATTCTACCTTAGACAATTCCGGTGCTGTTCCTCCATCACTTCCCCCCTCTGACTTCCTCATGGCTGACATTAAAATTTCTTCAGTTGATGTATTTTCTGCCATCACTGGCCTCAGTACTAACAAGGCATATGGGCCTGACGGGGTCCCTCCTGTTGTTCTCAAGAACTGTGCTTCTGTGCTTACACCCTGCCTAGACAAACTCTTTCGTCTTTGTCTGTCAACTTGTACCTTTCCTTCTTGCTGGAAGTTTGCTCTCATTCAGCCAGTCTCAAAGAAGGGTGACCACTCCCAACCCTCCAACTATCGTCCAATTGCTTTAACGTCCTGTATTTCAATAGTTTTCGAGTCAATTCTTAATAGAAAAATTTTAAGGCATCTTTCCTATCACAACCTTCTTTCCGATCGTCAGTATGGGTTCCGTCAGGGACGCTCCACTGGCGATCTTCTCACCTACCTTTCAGACTCCTGGTCATCCTCCTTTCGGGACTTTGGCGAAAGCTTTGCCATTGCACTTGACATCTCGAAGGCTTTCGATCGAGTCTGGCATAAATCTTTAATTTCCAAACTGCCCTCCTACGGTTTCTATCCTTCTATCTGTGCCTTCATCGCTAACTTCCTTTCTGGTCGTTCTATAGCCACTGTTGTAGACGGCCATCGTTCTTCTCCTAGATGTATCAACAGTGGTGTTCCTCAGGGCTCTGTCCTATCACCAACTCTCTTCCTTTTATTCATCAATGATCTTCTTAGCTGTACATCTAACCCTATCCACTCATACGCTGATGACTCCACCCTTCACCTTTCCATTCGGTTCCCGCAACGCCCATCTCAACAGTTACTTCAACAAACAAGGGATAAGGCTATGGCACACCTAATGTCTGACTTGGCTCGTATCTCTGACTGGGGTAAAAATAATATGGTTGTCTTTAATGCATCTAAGACTCAGTTCTTACACCTATCAACCCGACAAAATCTTCCACAGGTATACCCACTAATGTTTAATAATATTCAGCTTAATCCTGCATCATCCTTGCACATGCTTGGGGTTTCATTTACTCGGGACTTATCTTGGAAAGATCATATTACATCTCTTGTAAAATCTGCTTCCAAGAGATTGGGTGTGCTAAGCCGACTCCGCTCTTTCTTTACCCCTGCGCAATTGTTGACTCTATACAGGGGTTTTATCCGCCCCTGTGTGGAGTACAACTCTCATGTGTGGGGAGGCTCCCCACATACAGCTCTTCTCAATAGGGTGGAGTCAAAGGCTTTTCGTCTCATTAACTCTCCTCCTCTTACTGACTCCCTTCAACCTCTGTCTCTTCGCCGCACTGTTGCATCTTTATCTCTTTTCTATCGCTACTTTAATGGTCACTGCTCCTCTGAACTGTCTGCTTGCATTCCTCCACCTCTACGACGGGCGCGTAGCACCCGTCTGGCAGCAAACTCTCATCCTTTTTCTGTCCAACTCTCTAATGCAAGAGTTAACCGTTACTCCCAGTCGTTCATTTATGCAACAGGTCAGCTCTGGAACTGTCTCCCTCTGTCTGTATTTCCTGCTGCCTATGATCTCCAGTCTTTCAAACGCAGTGTCTCCAGGCATCTCAAAATGATTGGATCTTGAATTTGGCTCTATATTGTATTTTGTTTTTCTCTTGGAGGGAACTGTTACTGCGGGCTCATGGCCTTTGGTTCCTTCTTCCTCACATTAAAAAAAAAAAAAAAAAAAAGAGAGAAGGTAAAAAGTGAAGAAATGAGAGCGGAAATGAGGAGCGAAAATGGATATGTTGATAGAAAGAACATCGAGAAGGGAATGTTAAAGAAGAATACACAAACAGAAAGAAGGGAGAAAAATAAGAATGAAGGAGATGTAGGGGAACGAATAGACACGAAGCAAAGGGGAAGGAAGGAAAGGAAATGTATATAGAGAAAAAAGGGAGGAAAGGAAAAGGAAGAATACGGAACGGAGAAACAGGTATAAAGGGAAGGTGTAGCAGGCATCAGAAGGGATATCTTCAAAAATGGAGAGAAGGGAGAGGCAGCAAGAAAGTACAAAAGGAAAACAAAAGGTTAAGAAAGAATGGAATGGTAAAAACAAAGAAAGAGGACGGGAGATTCACTTAAAAATGTGAAAGCAGATTTGAAATCAATGAAGAACAGGGGATGGACGTAAGAGTTATGAAAAGGGAGAATATGGATCATCAGGACAAAAATGAAGGATAGGAAATAAAGAATGTAGCTATACAGTTGAAGAATGGACATAAGGGACACAAATAATAGAAGATGAGTACAAAAGGGGGAATGTGATGGGTGAAAAAACATGGAAAAGAAAGAGGGTTAAAGGGAAAGAATATGCTTAAGAAAACTGATGAAAGAATGGGTAAGAAGAAGGCAGAAATAAAGTGAAACACTAAAACACTGGGAAGAAGAATGAAAAAAAAAAGAAGGAAAATGGTGGAAGTGAAGGAGGAGAACGTGATAAAAGCAAACAATACAGAGGAAGGAAAAGCCAAAATGATACAAAAAAAAGAAAAAGAAAAAGAAGACCATGAAAGAGAGGAGAACGACTTGAATTTTGAAGAGAAGGAAAAGATTGATGAAAATGAGAAGCCATGTAAAAGAAAGCAATGAGACGAATATGGAAGAGCAATAAGGTGTATAGAATAAGAAAAAAAGAAAACTAGGAGCGACATTTAAAGGCTGAAGAGAATGGAGAAACTGAAGAAAAAGGAGAGGAGAGGAAAGGATACGAATAGCTGCAATATGGAAAGAGCAATACAGAGTAAGGCAGGGGGAGGAGGAAGATTTCATAAAGAAGAAACGCCTGAAGAACGTAAGGATGGGAGATGAAAGGAAACAAAAATCTGGGAAAATATAGACAGAAAATATGGAGATATAAATATAAAAAGAGAAGACGGGAGAAAAAGTAATAGCGACGAAGAAGAAGGACTGGGGAGGAATGATAGAAAGTAAAGAGAAGCGATAGGAAAGATAAAAATATAACAATGAAAAAGAAATGAGGAGGGAAGTATAACAAACAAAAAGAATTGTGGAGGAAGAGAGAAAAGAGAATAAAAGACAGAATGGGGGAGTGAAAAGGAGGAATAAATCAAGCAATATGATAAAGGTATGGGGAAGAGAAAGAAAGACAGTAATAAAAAAGAAATAGGTGGTAGGAGAAGGAAAACAGAAAAAATAACAGGGAAAAGGAAGGGGAAAGAAAGAAAGAAAGATAAAGACATTGTCAGAGAAAGAAGGGAGGGGGAAGAAGTAAGGAAGACAGAATGGTAGCAAGAAAGAGAACGAAGGAAGGAGGAGGAAGAGTCAGACAGGAGGGAGAAGGAAGGAGAGTTACACAGGCCGACAAAACCCACAAACTTTACCGACCCATTGATGTGATGAACCCAAAAGTTAACTGGAAAACTTTTCCATTGTGGCTGAAGTAAAACAAAAGGATACTGCAGTGGAAGACTCCCCACCCCTTTCCAAACCCTTTGGCCATGAACCCTCTAGGGGGGAGCTGAAATATTTTGTTCGATTGACATGGTTGTGGGAAATTTTATAGGAAGAGTAGACACTGTAGTTTATTGGCTTTTATCCATGGAAACTGGGTCACTTCTGAAAATTAATACCAAGTTGTGGCTGCGTGAAGTTCAAAGAGCCTTAGTTCTGCAGTGGGAATCAGTAATTTTGGCCATCTGTTTTAATGATGTTTGACCAGCGCCTGAGCTAAAGGGCAATGCATTTTTGTTAGATAAGGACAAACGAGCTATTGCACAGATAACGGAATTGTTGACAAAGCAAAGTTCAGGTTAATGTAAAATTAGATATATATACTTGGGTTGCACTGCCATTAATGCATGCAAGTGATAATAACAATAATCATCATCACCATCATCATCATCATCATCATCATTATAATAATTATCATCATTATTATTATTATTATTATTTTATTATTACTATTATTATTATTATTATTATTACTACTACTACTACTGCTACTACTATTATTATTATTGTTATTATTATTATTATTATTATTATTAAGGCCTCCACATTCTGTGGAGTTCTTACTGATATTATAGATTTCTTGTTTTGTTTTATTGGGGAGGAGATCTAGAAGTCTGGCATTCCAAGACCGTTCGAGATAAAGACTTGAAATTTTCAGGATTGATGTATCTTGGTTGCAGGCTTCTTTTGGCTCAATTTTTTTTCCTAGCGCTAGCAATGCACATGCTTTCTCTACGGTATTTTTTTCAATTTTTGCTCTCTTCTGCAGCAAAAACTACTGAACTGATTGTTTTGCAAATGTTCTTGCATGTAATTGCCAACATATACTAGCGCAGCTGGGTTCTGATACAGAGATCCAACAAATACTTTTTGAGATATTGAAGAAATCAAAATGGCTGCCTCATGCCTGAAAGTGCTAAATAGGAAAGATTTTGGTCAATTTAAACCTAACTGGGTGGAAATGTAGTGGGTCATGAGTGAACATGATATGCATCGTATGAATGACCCTGACCTTGATATCAAGGTCACAGGTCAAAGTCCGTAAAAAAATTTGAGTCAGTCCCTTAATATTAGGCCAACAATGATAACAGTATTTTGATCTGGAAAGTGGAGTTTTTTGAATAATGCTTCAGCAATTCAAAATTCGAGTTATTATTATTATTATTATTATTTTTTATTATTATTATTATTGTTGTTATTATTATTATTAAGCTTTGCCATATATATGGCAAATATTATTGTTTTTGTAAGTATTATTAAGTTTCGCCATAAATATGGCGAAGCTTATTGTTTTGGTAAGCATTATTGTTTTTCTCTGCATTTTTTTTTTTTCTTAGATCTTGATGATATTATACAGCAAGGTATCCAAGTGTAACCCTAGTTCTTGTGCCAAATATAAATGACCTGGACCTATTTTTTAAGGTCATATACTCATTATTGGTGGAAAAATTGCATTTTTAAAACTGAAATACCTCAGAAACTAATTGAGATATATATAGGTATTTGGTTGAAAATCCTGTGATAAAAAAGGTTGGTTGCTGAGACTTTTGACTGAATATCTTTATCTCTTTTCTATCTCTTTTTATCTCTTTTCTATCGCTACTTTAATGGTCACTGCTCCTCTGAACTGTCTGCTTGCATTCCTCCACCTCTATGACGGGCGCGTAGCACCCGTCTGGCAGCAAACTCTCATCCCTTTTCTGTCCAACTCTCTAATGCAAGAGTTAACCGTTACTCCCAGTCTTTCATTGATGCAACAGGTCAGCTCTGGAACTGTCTCCCTCTGTCTGTATTTCCTGCTGCCTATGATCTCCAGTCTTTCAAACGTAGTGTGTCCAGGCATCTCAAAATGATCGGATCTTGAATTTGGCTCTCTATTGTATTTCGTTTTTCTCTTGGAGGGAACTGTTACTGCGCGCTCATGGCCTTTGGTTCATTCTTCCTCGCATAAAAAAAAAAAAAAAAATAGCCTGGCGGAAAGTACCAAATTCAAATCAACTTTTTTTTTTTTTTGTGTAACACGTTTTAGAGATAAACGCAAAAGCTGTAACGCTATAACGTTACAGATATATTGTTGTGGTTCCTCTCATTATCTGAAAGGAATATGGTTACAGTGAAGCATACTGTACAGTTAGCCCGTTATTGAGACAAATGTAAACTGTACCCAGGCTTACAGAGACAATCAATTCCTTAAATAGATGTGGCGAAGCTTCATTACTTTGACTACACGATAAGTGAATAGGTAACTAGTTACAATTTTTCTCCCCAATAAGGAGAGTATGTTTTCATCCCTGTTTGTTTGTTTGTTTGTCTGTCTTTTTGTCTATTAACTTGATTACTCAAAAACTAAACGAGAGCTTTGGACCAAGTTTGGTGGGTAGATAGCCCATGTCCCAGGGAACAATCCAATAAATTTTGGGACCAATCCCTTGGTGGTGTAGTGGTTAGAATGCCCCGATCGGAAATACAACCTTGATTGCACGAATTTTTGATTCCCAAGGGATGACTGAATATATTTCTTTCCGACAAGGAGGGTATGCTTCCACCCTGTTTGTTTGCTTGTTTGCTTGTTTGGTTGTCTGTTCACAGGGTTATTAAAAACTTAGACAGAGATTTGGACCAAATTTGGTTGGTATATAGCCCATGTCCCAGGGAACAATTGATCACCTTTTGAATCCGATACGAATCGTACTACAGATTCTGGACCTGGAAAACACTTTTTGCGAAACCCTAATCAGTGATGAGAAAACCTAATCCATTATGAGGAGTGGTTTGGAGATTACGTTGCCCTTGTGGGAGAGATGCGCTCCCCTGAGTGCCCTTTTAAAGTAGCCACAGCGAGAAATGAACGCTGTGGTGGGGCAGGCGGGATGACCGGGGATTCCCCCACTGGAGCCATATCCACATGTCACCGACCATCGGCCACCGCTGCAGCCCCGCTCCATGATCCATACCCTGTGTCTCTGGCTTTCTCTTTCTCTCCCGGTTTCTATATAAACTGGTGTATTTCCGAAACTAATTATGAAATTATTATGACTTTTGTTCCACACCACCACTGAGGTAAAAATCAAGGAGAGTTTTCTGTATAAAGGTTTCACCCCCCCCTCCTAAATGTGGCATATGAGCGGGGGAGTGCGGCCTTGCCGATACCTCCGCCTGACCTATAATTATACTCGTACAGTCGCCAGAACTGACCTGCCCTCAGACAAGTACAGTCTCGCTATGGATCGTTCTCCTGTTTCAAGCTCGCCATATGGCCACCTTCACAGCCAAGCTAAGGCTGTTACCTACAACGTAAGCAGGTTCTTCTTAGAAGAAAAGGAAAATTGAGCACCTTTAATGCCACTCTCAAAAGCAGTTGCACGCACAGCTATGGCCACCAAGACAAGCGAATCAACAGTCAGAAGAATTTGTTCTTCATCTCAAGCTGCACCACAGAAACCCACGTTCACCTCACCAAAGAAGAAGATTCGTGCTGAACCTGTTACAGGTTTTGATGACTTTGACAAGTGTGTATTGAAAAGAACTGTCTTGGGGTTTTATGAGAGGAAAGAAATTCCAACTGGGTACAAAATAAAAGAAGAGCTCAGTGAAAAAATCGGCTACTGTGGTAGCGAAACTTCCCTTCGCAAGGTCCTGCTCAAAACAGGATTCAGATTTGCAAAGGTTGATGGCCGAAGATTCCTTATGGAAAGAACTGATGTCGCTGCAGCTCGGTCAAGATTTTTAAGAGAAATGCGGCAGCTTAAACAGTCCAGCCACACCTTTGTTTACCTTGATGAAACTTTGGTGAACCAAAACTACACAGTTGGAAAGTGCTGGACTGATACTTCATCTCAAGGAGCAACAGAAGTTAAGCCACCCACAGGAAAAGGAGCACGACTGATTATTCTCCATGCTGGAACAGCAGACGGTTTCATCAATAATGGTGAGCTGGTGTTTCAAGCAAATAATGATGGTGATTACCACCATCAGATGAATGCTACAGTTTTTGAAGAATGGTTCCGTATGCAGCTGCTACCCAACATGCCACCAAACTCAGTCATTGTGATGGATAATGCATCGTACCATAGCAGACAAGTGGAGAAATTGCCTACATCTTCATGGAGAAAAGCCGACATCAAGGACTGGCTGATGCAAAAGGGAGTTGCAGTCAGTGATGCTTTGTCAAAAGCTGAGTTATATGAGCTGACAAAGACTTACCATACGGACACGAAAAGATATGTGACAGATACAATTGCTATAGAAGCAGGCCATCGCGTCGTGAGATTACCACCGTACCACTGCCAATATAATCCCATAGAGCTGATCTGGGCTCAAGTGAAGTGCTACATAGCGAAAAGGAACAGCTTTAAAATGGTTGACCTCAAACCTCTGGTTACAGGAGCCATAAGTGCCGTCACTCCAGAAAACTGGAAACAAGCAGTCAGACATGCCGAAGAACTTCAGGAACACGACACGAAGCAAGACAGAGCAATTGAAATGTATGTGGATTCATTCATCATACACATTTCAGAAAGCTCCGATGAATTCTCCGATGAATTTTCGGACTAAATATCAAGAGAGAGGATTATGCCTCATGGGGAAACCTAAAAAAAAAAAACGCGCCTAGACTTTTACCTCAATGGTGGTGTGGAAAAAAGGCCAAAATAATTTCGGAAATACACTACTTTTCAGAGAGAGAGAGAGAAAAAAATACGGAAGTGTGTGTGTGTGTGTGTGTGTTGCTACCTCTATCTATCTATCTATCTATCTACCTACCTACCTACTTCCCTACCTACCAACTTACCTACCTACCTTCCTACCTACCTACCTACCTACTTTTCAGAGAGAGAGGAAAAAAATTCGGAAGTACACTATTTTTCAGAGAGAGAGAGAGAGAGAGAGAGAGAGAGAGAGTGCGAGTAAGGGGCGAGGATGGAGAGCGGGCTGGTGACATGTGGAGACGTGGCAAGACTGGGGGAATCCCGGTCAAGCCCCTGACCACGCCCTGGCGTTCATTTCTCGCTGCGGCCACTATAGTTATAGTTATTATTATTATTATTATTATTATTATTATTATCATCATCCCTTTTTAATATCTTCCTTTAGACGAAATAGAAGTCAGAAGTACAGTGACTTTACAGTAATTTGTTTAGCATCTACCAGATGATTGTATTCAATGTTGGGGAATTTCATGTAGTTAGGAAGCTAAAAAAAGAAAAAAAAAAAAAAAAAAAAAAAAAAAGACGTCTTCAGTAACCACTTCACTGTGATGTCTTTTATATTCTTCCTTTTGGTACAGTCGCCCCAAGAAGTGATGGCAGAGTTTCAGATTACTTCGGTCACTCTGCAGTGCCATACGTTCAATGAAACAGTGAATATATGGTAAATATTCAATGCCTTCATCACTTCATATCAAATAAAATAGATATTATATCACGCCAAGAATGATGTAAAATGAATAACAGGAGGCAGTGATATATTAGAAGTTAACACTTATATAGTTACCTTTCCCGATTTGAATGAATGTGAAATGTATTACTCCGCGCGCGGTGGGCAGTAGGCCTATAACTCCCTGTTCCTGATTTATTTGTTTCCCATGTTTTCAAATACAGATGCTCTAGTTTTGAAGACCAGTTAAGGAAAATTCTTGTGACTGCAATACACTGCCTTATCTTCAAATGCTATGGTGATGAAACAGCAACAATAAGGATGTCATAACAATGAAATTATTATTCGTAATGATGCCCTACCTGCGGTAGCAGCATGACTGTACTGCCTTTTTTTCCGTTTTTCTCTCACCAATAATAATTATAACTAGCAACTTTATTCCCAACTGATGCAAAATTATTTTTACTTGTAAGGAGGTATGACAGATTCTGCCTTTTTCTCTTACACTAGGCAATAAACAGGAC
Organism: Coenobita brevimanus; assembly: GCF_032717465.1. Taxonomy (NCBI): domain Eukaryota; kingdom Metazoa; phylum Arthropoda; class Malacostraca; order Decapoda; family Coenobitidae; genus Coenobita; species Coenobita brevimanus. The sequence continues at coordinate 26,141,208 of NC_136957.1, read as the reverse complement.
CAAAACATGAGTTCATAAACTTTTGCAATGCAAAAGCACGCACTCTTAACTCGATCTTTTAACCTTAATTGTCTTTTAAATAAACTGTAATGTCCTGCTGAACAGAAAATGCAGAATTGGAAGTTTTGAACTCAATGATTTGTTTATGAACCTCTGCATTTTATTACTCTTGCTAATCGATTATGCACTGAGGATATCAGACTATGACAGAAGTTAGCATTCTCCAAGGAGCTCCGACTCTAGGGAAATTTCGAGGTTCTTTTTTCATACTTCTTTCACCGATAGCCCTCTGGCATATATTAAATAATCCAGAAATTTTTCTTGATGGAAAACTGGCCAAAGGCAGTGTAATAACCTCATATCTTTGAGTAAATGTTTTCTCCTTTCGTGCGTGTTGATCGAAACATTTAAAATAGCTTACTGGCTTGCGCCGCCTTCCCGCTTTCTGTCGTCGTCCATGAAGACATTGGAAACGGAAATAAATGACTTTAAATTATTCCCTAGTATTGTAACGGAAATTATTTTACAAACAATAATTATTAATTTTAATTGTTTATTGAGGCACTCTTTTGTTCATTCTTACGCTACTATGAAATTATTGCGTGTTACCATACTATAATAGACATGAACTCCACAAATTATTCCTGACTGTCCCTGAACGATAGTTGTGAAATTTCAATTAGTTCCGTTTAGGATTTCCTATTATCGTAACTAAAGAAATGCTTCCCACAGTTTTGAAATATACAGGTACTTTAGCATTGATTTATTGTTTTTTGTAACAGTTTTACGTATTAAGTTTCACCTCGTAGAGATATAAGCAAGAGTATGTGCACTATCGCTGACCGAAAACTTCTGGATACTCCGCCGTCACTTCTTAGGCCGACTGTACCACCAGACGATTTTAACTAAGTAGATTTGGACTAACCAGTAATAGTGAAGCAATGACATCCAGTGCCAGTGAGGCATGGCTCTAAAGCAAGTGAATGTATCAGCCAACAATGGCATCAAAGTCGCTTGAGTGAAGCCAGTATAATTATTCAGGTAATACCGTTAATGTTAAGCATTTACTTCTGTGTTTATGAGGTCCACTGCAGGAAGGGAAACTGACGGCAAGAATTTGCTATTCCTTATGCTGGTCAAGTACAAACCAGGACAAGCTGTGTGCAGTTGTGTCAGTGTATATGGAAATTGAACTGCTGTACTGGCTCTCTTAATGTGTCTGAGTCGTACAAAGTGGCATTGGTACGAACTTGGAGAATGTGAATATATGCTAGCACATGAAAGGATGTACTGCAAGAACGCACTTCTAAATGCCTACTTGGCAACGAAGATCAGTAGGCAATACCTATAACCATTAGGCCATAATAATGCCATCAGTTTAGTTTGTTTTTCGATATCAGAGGAAGTTCTGCGTACCAGATAAATTACGAAGTATATTGTCTTTTCTGCAATATAATTTAAAAAGAAATTATGTAACTGCCAATGATTTTTATCGTTATCTCTGATCTTCTTTATCGATCTGGACTGGGAGGAAAGATGTCGATTTAGGGAAGCTTTACATATTAACTTACTGTAGTTAAATACATTTTATTACTTTACGGAAATTAATTGGCTTCTCCACTGGCAGACGTTATTACAGGGAAGAAAAGTCAAAATTTTCCGAAAAATAATAAATAAAATCTTTGTGGTGCATCATAGTGTCATTTAATTCCCGTATTTTTAAATAATTCCCCATTTTATAACTTACGTTCACTGAAGAAGGGCAGACGCCAACTTTCATCTGCTTTTTTCTCATACTTCAATAAGGCAAAATTCAAACATTTTACAGCAACATCGTAAATAACGAAACAGGAGCAAAACAAAAATGCGAACATTACAGTGGCGTCTTAAAATCAATGAATAAAAGTAATAAGCATTGTATTATGTGACTGACAGTGATGCTCGTTTTTATTATCCTCACATACCCAAATTTCGTGATGAATGTTCCTTTCGGAAGTCAAGTAATTCCTGTTCTAAAAAGAATATTTTACTCAGTAATCATTCCGTGATATTATGCCTTGCACAGATTATCTGATGTGGCTGTGTTTCATAGCCTTACAGTATCTGATAATGATAAATAGAATTTTTGCTTACCACATTAGTGCGGGAAATTTAGATGATCAAAAACACCATCCCATCACAGTTCGCCGAGGAATCTCTTAGTTTCCAATCTTCTTGTTTACACGTGTCTATTCACAGCATCTCGTTGTTGTCTGCACTGTAACTAGTCATTAGTTTCTTCTACATTCCTGATGTTTCCAAAAGACAAGCCTGGCTCCCCATGAATTCCAAGAGCCAATCAAATTTTCCGTCAAAAAAAAAAAAAAAAAAAAAAAAGGCCCCCAAAGGAGGAATCACCAGCCGCAAGCCGATGCATATCTAGCACGGCTCGGAATATGACCTTGACCTTGACCTACTTTCGTCAATTTCGAACTAGTAGGAGATTCTCATCCCTAATACAAACCTGTAAATTTTTTTAATGATATTTTGAGTAGTAGTGAAGTTATCGTGGTAACAGACACACAGACCTTGACCTAATTTCACCAAGTTCGAACCTGTGATCCATTGTTTTACCTACTGCACACCTGTAAAATTTTGTGATAATATCTTGAGCGGTTGCGAAGTTACCGTGCTAACACACACACACACACACACACACACACACACACACACACACAAACTGAAAACAATATCAGCTTCGCTATCCAGGCTGATAGAAACTTCCAGAAAAAATAGAAGAAAATCCCCAGGCAACTCCAGGAACAAGTCACGATCCTTACCAGCAACAGGAACAAGTCAGATATCTTGTCAGCTCCCCCCACCAACCTCGAAATTCCCCATCAACCTCCTGAGCCATTGGGTGCTCACTTGCATTATCTTTTTACTGCCACTGGAAAATTTTATTCAGCTTAGCAGTGACCTTTAAACGTGCAAGATCAGACACTATCTCCATTAGTACGTAGGCTCTCTCCAGTACAAGAAATCTCTCCCAATTTGAACAAAAGCACCTGGTAATCATGTGAACAGAACATGAAGAGCGTCACTGTACCGAAATAAATTATCTGGGGAAATAATAAGTAATACCGTCTGTAGGCTAATTACAAGTAAGATAGATTAACCTTTTCACTACCGTGACACGTCTTGTATATTAATCCTGTGCTCTTCAGATTTCAGGGCTGAGAGGCTTACATACTTCAGGAGCTAAATGTCTAGCTTCATGAACACTTTCACTGCGACCATGGTCCCCTAAACTGAATAAAACTGTTTGAGGTGAGTTAAAACACTGTCAGTAAAATGTTCGCGAGATGAAGGGGGTAAATAGAGAGAGAGAGAGAGAGAGAGAGAGAGAGAGAGAGAGAGAGAGAGAGAGAGAGAAGGAATAGTGGAAAGTATAATGAGAGGGAGGAAGAGGGAGGAAGGCGATAGAAATAAAAAAGAGAAAGGGATGGAGAGGAAAAAGAAGTTGAAAATGGAGAGGGACGGATGAGAGAAAAAGAAGGAAAGGAAAGGAATGTAGGGAGAGAATAGGAGGTTAAATGAAAGAGAAGGAGGAAGAGAAAAAGAAGAAGAAGAAGAAGCGATCAAGGAAAGAAATGAGGGCGATGGGGAGAAAGAGAAGGCATGGGAAGGAGAGAAGTGGAAAGAGGAAGAAAGAGGGAGAGAGAAGGATGGCAAGCACAAAGTAAACAGATCTAGGCCTAATGGTTCTTTCAAGTAGCAAGGAGGAAGGGGTGTAGAGGAAGGAGGAGGGTAAGCAAGAGTGAAGAGGAAGAGGGAGACCGAAAGAGAGAGAGAGAGGGATAGAATGAGAGAAAATGAAGGAAAGTGAGAAAGGAGAGAAAGAGAGAGCAAACGAGGAAGAGGGGAGGAGGGAGTGTCAGCCTCAGCGATATGGGCAGCAAGATCATGTTTACAGTCTCCCTTGTCTTACCTTTCCTTCCTTCCTTCCTTCCTTCCTCCTTCCCATCCACTCCCTCTACTTATATCCCTCCCTTCCTCTTTTCACCCTTTCCTTTCTCTCATCCTTTATCCCTGTCACTCTGATTATCCCCTTTCATCTCTTGTTCATTTCCTTCCATCCATCCTCTCCCTCCCTTCCTTCCTCCCTCCCTCCTTCCATGTATCCCTTCTCTCTCTCTCTCTTTCTCTTAGGATCAGTAACTTATCATAAACACGATGAAGAAGAATAAAAATACAAATAAATGAGAAAGTATAAAAAAGAGGAAAGAATAAGAAGAGATGAGAAAAGAAAGATGGAGATTAAATAAAAACGGAAATAAAGGAGAGAACGTGGTAGAAGATTGACCAGGTATTAATGAAGGTAAATTAAGGAGCGGGAAGGTTGGAATAATGGGACGTAAACGAGACAGAACAGGAAGATAAAAACAAAGCGAAAGAAATACAGATGTACAGAGAAAAATGAAACAAAAGAAAGAAGGAAGAAAGGAACAGGGAATGAAAGACGAAAAAACAGATAAGACAAGAAAAACAAGAAGAATTGAAGAAAAAGAAAGAAAGGAAAAGGGAGGAGGAAGAGAGGCATGTAATTAGACACGAGAATCAATGAACACAGCTTATAAAGAGAGAGAGAGAGAGAGAGAGAGAGAGAGAGAGAGAGAGAGAGAGAGAGAGAGAGAGAGAGAGAGAGAGAGAGAATACAGAAAAGAGGTGAAAGAGAGAAAGAGCGAAAAAGGACGAAGGAAAGGAAAAAACCTGAAAACAGGGAAGAAACAGAATTAGAGAAAAGAATAAAAAAGTAAAGGAAGAAATGAGCAAAAAGTGGGAAAAAGGAGGGAGAGAAGAGGGAGGGAGGAAGAAAAGAAAGAAAGGGGAGAGAAATGCAAACGGAAAGAAACTAGAGAAGGGTTGAAGAGATGAGGAGAAAGCAAGAAGGAAAACCAAAATTGGAACACGAAGCAGAAAATTAAGACAAGCAAACGAGAAGAGCGAAACAGAACAAAGGGAACAGAAGATGGGGGAAGGAAGAAGGGGAAGAAGAAAGGAACGATAAGACAATAAGAAAAAGTAAATAAAACAGATGAGTAAAATGAAGTAAAGGAGAGAAAGGGAAGGAATAAAATAAGGATGAATAAAGGAAGAACGGAAACCAGATGAAAAAGAAGCAAGAAGGGAAGGGACTAGGTGAGAAGAAAACAAATTAAGAAAAGTGTAATGAAGGAAGAAGAGAAAAGGAAGGATGATAAGAAAGAAAGGAAATGGAGAGGAACGATTAATGATAAGAAAAAAGAGAAAGGAGTAAGGGGGAATAAAAACTGAGAACAAAGAAATAAAAGAAGAAGGACGGCAAAAAAGACCTGAAGAACGAGAAGGAAGCCAAATGAAGACGAAAAATGAAATTATGAAAAGAAGGGAAAAAGTGGAATACGGAAAACCAGAAAAAATGAAGTAGAGGAGAAACAGAAAAGTAAACGAAGAAAGGTTAGGAGGATAGAGAAAAAGAAGGGAGAAACGAAGAGAAGGTGAAAGAGAAAAGGAAGAACAGGAAGAATAAGAACGGAAAGATAATGAAGAAAGAATAAAATGAATGAATAAGAGAAGGAAGGAAAGAATATGAATCAATTGTACCCAAGTCATCATTTTATAGCGGCCTGATTCAGCACAAACCGTCTATGCACTCTCTCTCTCTCTCTCTCTCTCTCTCTCTCTCTCTCTCTCTCTCTTCAGTCACCTTCTTACACTCGTATCCCTCTCTTTCTCTATAACAGCCTTTCAGTTTATCATTCTGCAGGACTGTACATATCTTTCGGTTTATCTCTGTGTATACCCTCTCTTTCTCAATAACAGCCTTCCAGTTTATCATTCTGCAGGACTGTACACATCTTTCGGCTTATCTCTGTGTTGTCAGTCTACCTATCAGTTAGTCAGTTAAACAGTGAACCAGTAAATCAATCAATCAATCTTTCTATGTATGTGTGTTACTCTAACTATGTATCTGTTTATCCATACGTCTATCTACCTTTATGTCTGTTTATGTGTCCGTCACTTGATCTGTCTATCCATCAATCATTAAGTCAATTTTTCTATCCGTAAATCTGTTAGTTTATCTATCAGTTTGTCTATCTATTTCTGTCTATCTATCAATCAATCAGCCAGTCTATCTATATATTTATCTATCTATCTGTCTATCTGTGCTGTAGTATTCTCTTTATATGTTTCTTTGACTAGGATGTAAAGCATTCTTTAAAACTGCCGAATCACCTAGCAAGGACCGTAAGTCGACAATAGTATCTCTCTCTCCCCCCCCCCCCTCTCTCTCTCTCTCTCTCTCTCTCTCTCTCCACAAGTAAGAGCGGTACAGAGACCTTTCTCAAATCGTCTTCAATAATGGGTACATTAAATAAAGCTATCTATGTATCTATGTGTTATTTTCATATCCATGTATATCTTCATAAACCTAACCGTCTCTCTGTCTTGCTGTCAACACATCTGTATCTGTCTATCTCAGCCCATGTATATCCATGCATATATTCAAAGGTGCAGACTTATATATTTCCATGCAACTATGTACATTCTCTGTCTGTTTACTGTCTCTATGGCTGTACATTTCTTTAGCCATTTTTCTAATGACTTGTACTGTATGTCTTTTATTAATCTGTTCACCTCCTGCTCCTCCTTCTCTTCTCATTTCTTCTGTTTTTCATTTTCTTCAGAATACTTCAACTACGTTCATTGTAATAGAAGAGAATGTATAGAAGTTGGGGAAAAAAATGGAAAGAGACGGAGAAGAGAAAATGAGAGCAACGCCTGGCCAGACACCAAAGAAATCTTACACGGACCAGAAAAGAATTATCATAGCGACCCATCCAGATGTGGGAGTATACCATAATTATTAAAATGGGATAACAAGAAAATGGAGGGATGGCGCTGGTAATGAATTGTAATGGATGGAATATCTCAAATTTGTTAAATGCTGATGATGCAGTGCTACTTGCAAATACCGGACAAAAACTTGGTAGGCTAGTGCCGAGTTTTGCTGATGTCTGTGAGCGTCATGCCTTGAGAGTAAAATGTAGAAAAGAGTAAAGTGATGGAAATCAAGAGAGAAGGTGACTCCCAGTGTGATGTTACAGTGAATAGAGAGAGGCTGGAACTGGTGAGATAGTTCAAATACCTGGGTACAATGCTAGAAAAGAGAGGAAAATGTGCAAAAGAAGTGGAAGGTAGAGTGACACAAAGAAGGAATGTAGCTGGTGTTATGAAAACCTTGATAAGAAACAGAGGCTTGAGTGTTGCAGCTACACGAGGCTTATATGAAGGAGTGTTAGTGTCAACTTTAACATATGGATGTGAGGCTATGGTGTGGCATGGAAATGAAAAGTCAAGAGTGAGAGCAGTGGAGATGGGACTGCTGAGGAATGTATGTGGAGTAGAGAGTGGATAAGATACGAAATAATGTAATTCGTGAAAGATGTGGAGTAAGGAAGTCTGTGAACACAAGAATCGAAGAAAGTGTATCGAGATGGTATGGTCATGTAGAGAGAATGGATAACAATAGAATGGTGAGAAAGGTATATCTGAGCAAATCTGAGGGAGGGAGGAGGCGAAGTAGGCCAAGGAGAAGGTGGAGGGATATGGCGGATGAGTGTATGAGGAAGAGAGGTATGGAAGTCGGTGAGACTAGGGGACTGACAAAAGACCGAGCCGGCTGGATGAATGTTGTGAGAAGTGCATGATCAGGGATTTGGCACCCTTTTTTAACGTGACAGCGTTCGGATTGATTCTATCGGATACGCTTATGTGAAGCTATAAAATGTGTTGAAAGTTTCTGGTCTATCAGATTCAGCCAGGATTCCGGGGGCTTGAATGATGAGTGAATGGAAGCGTGGCCCATTGGACTGGCCAAACTTGGGCTGACTGGTCAATCCAACTCCTCACCCTGCCCTAGGGTGGCAAAGGTGGTCCGGATGATGAGGAGGAGGAGGAAAAGAAAATGAGAGGATATTTGTCTCACTTAAACGTCATAATCCTTACTCACAGCACAATATGCCGGTAACTCTTAGATGGTGAAATATAATTTATATGATAATATCATCTATTCACTCATTCAGAGCAACTTTCAATTCTCTCTACACTCAGTGACAAGAAAACGACATCCTGTAATCCAGCTAACCATTTAGTACGTTGAGTGATAACCATATAACCTAATTATCGCCAGGTGGTGTAGGGGGTTAGGGAGCAACAAGCAAATTGATCCATGTGGGTTTCCATCTGATCGGTGGAGCTTAATGCTCACAGTCGCTCTCGTGAGGTCAGTCTGCTCAGACATCCTGTGATAGTGTTGTTAGTGACCTGTGATAGTATTGTGCTAGTGTGTTTTAGTGACCTGTGATAGTGTTGTGTTAGTGTGTTGTAGTGACCTGTGATAGTGCTGTGCTAGTGATTCATGGTAGTGTTGTGCTAGTGTGTTATATTGACCCGTAGTGACCCGTGATAGTGCTGTGCTACCTTTGTGTGAATTTGTGTGTGATGGATTCCTCTGCAGAGAGTTGTGTCCCCACTGCAGGTATTGAAAAGGACTACCTTGAATTAATGGAGGAACTTCTCGAACTGAAGCGGGAGGTACAAATTCTCAGGCAGCAGAAGTCACAAATAAGGGAATTGTTGGAGAAGATGTTGGAGAAGAGAGAGAATAAGGCTGAAGGTTGGACACTTGTTCGTAAGGGTGCAACGAAGTTCACGCTTAAGAGGCAAACGGAAATTATGACCACTAATGTCTTCGATGCAATACGGGACGAATGTGAAGGGAAGGCAGAGAGGGAAGTAGAGGAGAAGGACGGTGAGAGAACTTCCAGTACAGGTAAGTATAGTCAGAACAAGAAAGGTAGGAAAATTGTTGCTGTTGTTGGAGACTCCCAGGTGAGATATCTTAACAGAGCCATGTATACGCCACTCAATAAACATGTGTGTCTTCCAGGGGCCAGGATGGCTAATGTGATAGAGAAAATTTCAAATATCGTGATGGACAGTGGTGACAAACCCACTGTGTGCCTCAGTGTAGGAGGCAATGATATAAGTAGCCGTAAGAGTGAGGTACTATGGCAGAAGTATAAGGTGATGTTAGAGAAGGTTAGGGAGAGAGGAGGAACCCCTGTAGTGCTCGGTGTTTTACCAAGATGGCGGGTTGGAAGGGAGTGGTTGAGCAGGGCAATAGGGTTTAATTGCCGCCTTGAAAGGTATTGCAAAGATAATGCAATACCTTTCACAGACAGCTGGGACCGGTTTTATGGACGGAGTGCCTTGTATAGTTGGAATGCGACTCATCTTAGCAGGCAGGGAGTTACTGTTTTAGCTGGAATGATAGACGGGGAGTTAGAGGGTTTTTTTCAAGGTTGAGAAGTAGACGTACAGAAAGTTACAGCAACTGCGCTCTGAAATCATTATTATCATGTTTGGATAGATGCATCAAGACTTGCAAAAGTAAGAACAAAAGTTTAACCATTACTGTAGATACATCCACTCAGGCACCTCAGATTGAGCAGGCGATGATAGAGGACAGAACAAGCGATGATAGAAGGGCGATAAGTGATAGTACAAAAAATTGTTATATTAGTAAAGCAAAGAGTTTCCCAGTTAGTAATGAAATAAAAAATAGTAAATCCCAAGGTAGAGGCATAACTACTCATAATTATCTGAAAGTGTACTACACAAAAAGCCAGAGCTTATGTAATAAAATGGATGAAGTGAGGGATATAATTTGTACAGAGAAAATAGACACTGCCATTATTAGTGAAACTGGGATGAAAAAAGGCAATCGAGAATCTTTAGCAGAATATCAGATAATGGGCTATAATATTATTGTGTCAAACCGTCAGGGAAGAAAGGAGGGTGGGGTAGCTATTTATGATTCTTTAAACTGTTACAATAAAGCAGACATTAAAGTAAACAGGGACACAGAAAGTGTCTGGGGTGAAATCAGTAACAGGGAGAAATTAGTCTATCTATCTGTCTATCTATCTATTACCAGACGCCTCAATCCCGTTCGGGGTAGCCACAAACAAATCGCCTCCACGTCGCCCTGTCCCCCGCCATTTCTCTGCCCCGCTCCCAACTCACACCCCCTTCTCTCATATACCTCTCCACCCCATCCCTCCATCTCATCCTCGGCCTCCTCCTCCCTCTTCCCCCCTCCACCTCACTCACATACACTCTCTTCGTCAGTCTTTCACCCTCCATTCTCTCCACATGGCCAATCCACCTCAGTGTATTCCTCCTAACGTTTCCTATCACATCCACATCCACACCACAACGCTCCTTTATATCCTCATTTGTTAGCCTGTCTCTCCATGTGTCTCCACAGGCTCCTCTTAAATAACTCATTTCCACTGCTCTCACTCTTGACTTGTGTCCTTCCAGCAACGTCCAAGCTTCACTTCCGTACGTTAGAGTTGGTATCACAATACTGTCATGTAGTAACTTTTTCACTTCCATGCTCACTTCCCTGCATCTTATCACTGCTTTCAAGGAACCAGCAACCTTTCTTCCCTGCTGTACCCTTTCAAGCACTTCACCCTCCAAACCTCCATCTTTACTCATCACACTACCCAAGTACTTAAACGTACTCACATTTTCCAATTCCTCACCATCCAACCTCGCTGTACATTCACTGACTTCACCTATCTCAAAGACCATCACTTTACTCTCCCCATACATTCACCTTTAGATTCCGTTTCTTTCACACTCTCCCAAACTCATCCACCAAGCCTTGCAGATCTCCCTCGTCTTCACTCAACAACACAGGATCATCTGCAAACAACAGTACAGGGAGTTTCCAAACACTACCCTCTCTCACCAGGGCCACTCCAACATCCACTACCCTACCTTGTACCTCTTTTATTACCCCATCCATGTACAGACTTGAACAACCATGGAGACATGACACATCCCTGTTTCAACCCAACCTTCAAAGAGAAAAATTCACTCAGTTCACCATCCACATGCACTGCAGCCTTAGCACCGTCATACATACTCTTCACAGCATTCAACAACTTCCCATCTACTCCATTTATTCTTAATACTTTCCACAACCCTTGTCTATCCACCCTGTCATATGCTTTCTCCAAATCCATGAAAGCCGCATACAACTTCTTTCCCTTCTCTAGAAACTTTTCCACTAAAGATCTAAGAATGAATATCTGATCTACACAACCTCTTTCCTTCCTAAAGCCTCCCTGTTCTTCTCCAACTAATTCCTCTGTTCTTTCTCTAACTCTGTCAATAAGTATCCTATCATACACTTTTCCTATTATACTAAGAAGACAAATGCCACTATGATCACCACACACTTCTTTTCCCCTTTTCCTTCGTACAAGGGAATAATTATACCTGACTTCCAATCCTCCGGGACTCTAACTTCCTCCCAGGCCAATCTGCACATTTTGTGCGTCCATTCTACTGCTATCTCTCCCCCATGCTTCAGCATTTCACCACACACTCCATGAATTCCTGGGACTTTCCCCAATATAACTTTCTTCATTGCTTCCACAACTTCTATCCTACTGATTTCTTCTTGTCTTCTCACCTCCCTCCTTCTCCCAGCCATTCCCCAGCCACTTATACTCGCATTACTTCCATCCTGTATGTTCAAGAATTCCTTAAAGTGTTCTCTCCATCTGCTTACTTTTTCTCCCTTCTCCACTAGTAATCTACCATTTTTATCTTTCACTCCCCTGTTAACTTCACTTCCACCCTGTCTTACTCTTTTTACCTCTTTCCAGAACATTTTCTTACAGTCCCTCCACTTTACACTCAAGTTCTTTCCATATTCCTCATCCGCTCTCTTCTTACTAATCTTTTCACCTCTCTCTTTCTTTCTACATATATCTCTCTCTTCCCCTCTCAACTTCTTCCAAGCCCCTATTTCTCATCCATTCATTGTATGCTTTCTTCTTTTGTGCCACAGCCTGTCTCACCTCTTCATTCCACCACGCTGTTCCTTGCACACCCCTCCGTCTTCTCTTCATCCCACATACCAGATCACATGCTGCACATATTTCTTCTGTGAATATCCTGCACACACCTTCCACGTCCCCCATCTACTCCAATTCATATTTGCCCAATCGTTCCTCTTAGGAGCAATTTACAGATCTCCAAAATTAAGTAGAGCTGATAGTAAATACCTTTGGGAGGAAATTAGGAAAGCATCACAGTCCATCTTAGTAATAATTGTAGGGGACCTTAAGCTGCCAAGGATAGAGTGGAGAAATCAGACAGGGGATGCAGAGTCGGAGGAATTTCTATAGGTAGTATAGGATAATTTCCTTTATCAGCATATCAGGGAGCCCACCAGAGGTAATAATATACTAGATTTGGTTTTAACTAATAAAGAAAATATCATTAGTGATACAGAGGTTGGTGGACGACTTAGTAATAGCGATCACGAAGAAATTAAGTTCAGATTTATTTGGGATGTCTGTTCCACTGAAAATACCTCCACTGTTCCTAATCTTCGTCTAGGAGATTTCGATGGATTAAGAGCTTATTTCAGAACGGTATTCCACAGGGAGAATAGCTATTTTAGGAAGTGCCAGGTCAGTGGGGAACCCCAGGTCATAGGTGAGGGGCAGGAAACAGGTGGGAATGTGCACCAGGTGTCTGTGGAAGGTGAGGTGGCGGGTGGGAGTGTAGTCCAGGTGGTGAGGATTAACTCAGGTCCAGTACCAAGCAGACGTTCGACCAGTGAGAAATATAACGAGTTAGTAAATATAATACATGGAAGCCAAGATAGACAAATCCCTTCAAAACCGTTTAGAACGAATATCTCAGATTTAACAACAGATTAAAATCTCTCATAGGCAAAAGGAAAGGAATATATAGAAGAATAACACGTGGAGAGGAACACTTACGACGGTACGTGATTTTAAATAGAGAACTAAAGAGGAAAATACGAAAAGCAAAGAGAAGTTATGACATTAAGATTGCTAGTGAATCGAAAGAAACCCCCAAGTTTTTTATCAAATGTACCGTAGAAAAAATAAAGATAGGATAGGACCACTCAGAACAGAATCAGGTGACATTACCAGTGAAGATAAAGAAATGTGCTCCATCCTAAATAATTATTTCATATCAGTATTCACCAAGGAAAATCTAGACCTGGTCCCTCAAGCAGCAAATGTTTACGATGATAACACGGAAAATATACGTAGTAGAATAACCATTCATAAGTAGGACATATTGAAAGAAATTAATAAGTTAAAACCTCAAAAATCGCCAGGTCAGGAAGATATATATGCAAAAATTATAAAAGAAACCAAAGAAGAATTATGTCAGCCACTTTCAACGTTATGTAATGACTCTTTAGTTTCAGAAGTTCCAGAGGTGTCGAAGACAGCAAACGTAGTGCCCATATTTAAAAAGGGTGGTAAATCAGCTGCGTCGAATTATCGTCCGATAAGTCTAAAGTCAATAGTAGGAAAAATGTTAGAGTCAATTTGGCAAATAAGATTAGAGAACACCTAGAAAGATTTAATCTTATAAACGAAAGTCAGCAAGGATTCAGGCAAGGACGATCCTGCCTCACAAACTTGTTGTCATTCTACTCGGAGGTCTATGAGGCAGTAGATAGCGATAAAGCTTACGATGTTATTTATCTGGACTTTAGTAAAGCTTTTGATAAGGTCCCACACGAAAGGTTAGTTAGAAAGGTTCGAGCACACGGTAAAGACGGCGATATCTTAAAATGGATAGAATCCTGGCCGAAAGGACGAAAACAGAGAGTATTAATAAATGGAACTAAGTCGGATTGGGGATTAGTAACTAGCGGTGTACCCCAGGGTTCAGTACTCAGTCCCTTATTATTTATTATATATATATATATATATATATATATATATATATATATATATATATATATATATATATATATATATATATATATTGTAAATGATCTAGACTTAGGAGTCACTAGCGGCATCAGCAAATTTGCCGACGATACGAAAATAGGGCGTATCATTAACTCGACTGACGATTGTCATAACTTACAAAAGGACCTCAATATATTGTCCATATGGTCTAAAACTTGGCAAATGGATTTTAACGTTGAAAAATGTAAAGTACTTAACGTAGGCAAGACCACTGGAGATACTAAATACAGCTTAGATAACAAAGAAATTAGCAAATCGGAATGCGAGAGAGATCTAGGAGTTATGGTTAGTAACGACCTCAAAACAAGGCAACAGTGTATTAAAGCGAGAAATAAAGCAAATAGGGTCCTAGAATTTATTTCGAGAAACTTGAGCAACAGGTCATCAAAAGTAATACTGCATCTTTATCTACCGGTAGCATTAGTAAGGCGACATTTAGACTATGCAGTATAATTTTGGTGTCCTTACTATAGAATGGATATTAACTCGTTAGAAAATGTACAGAGAAGAATGACAAAAATGATACATGATGTTCGGAACCTGTTGTATGAAGACAGACTGAAAAGACTAAGTCTGCACTAGCTAAAGAGGCGAAGAGTAAGGGGAGACTTATCTGAGGTATTTAAGTGGATGAAGGGTATAAATAAGGGAGATATTAACAAGGTACTTAAAGTGAGCATACAGGATCGAACTAGAAGTAATGGTTTTAAACTACAAAAATTCCGTTTCAATAAGGAAATAGGTAGAAATTGGTTTGGTAATAGAGTAGTAGACGAATGAAATAAGCTACCTAGTAAAGTAGTTGCTGCCTCTTCCATTGAGAGTTTCAGGCAGAGGCTAGATAAGCATATGACTAAAAAGGGGTGGATATATAAAAAAAAATCTTATAACCAATACTAATTCATACTTTTTCCTTTTCAGGTTACACTACGATAGTTCCTGTTCTCCTTTCACACTTTCCTATAAAATGTCCACGCCAGTTTTTCTATACTACGTGGTGTTCTTTCTGACTTTTTCCTGCCGGGTTCCGCTGGAGGGTTTGGAGGCCTGGGGAGAGCCTTCTTCTTTGCTGTCCTTATCTCAGTCTAGTAGCTCAGTTACTCTTTTAGGAGCTGCCTAGCATGGGCCAATCGGCCTACTGCAGTTATCCTTTCTTCTGATGTTCTTATGTTCTTATATTGTCTCTCTGGGGAAAGAGAGGCCGGTCACCTTTGCCTTAAATATCAGGACGAACTAGCCTAGTCCTGAGCCTCGACGTACCTGTGGGACAAAAAAAGGACTGGATAAAAGATGGAGGAATATTATCATCATCATCATCATCTCCATTTTTTTTTTTTTTTTTTGTCGTGGAAGCTATTTTTGTACTTATATTACTTTTTTATATATATCACAATGAAACTTAACACCATCTTCATGCTACTCTTGTCTTTGCTGAGATGTCTCAGTTATATTTCGAAACAGTACCATGAAGTTTAACTTTTTTTTTTTTTTTTTCCGTGACTTGAGTGTATGTGCTTTGGTTCTACCCATCTCTTAACAAGCAGTACACATAATATCATGGATTTCGCGTTATACTTAGGAGGCGACAGCAATATAACATACATGGGTCATCCCATTTCCCACTCACACTCCCGCCTCCAGCTGTTACTGATACACCAAGCAGTCGTGCCTAATTGTAAACGATGCTCTAGGAATTATGCCACTCACTTCGTCTGGCGTTTACAAAATGTAGTTACTCTGAATCTAATGGTACTTTTTAAAGTGTGTACAGTACATCTTGGGAAAAATATGGTGTGTGCAGACTATATCCTGCCATGTCAAAATACGCTTTGCATGACAAGTTGATTTGAGTCTCGGTGACACTGATGTCTTCTTGTGGGAGCTCTGTTTGTTCTCTGGGTGAAATTTGTAAATGAAAATACCATACCCTGTTGTGATATTGGATGAGAGCACTGGATCCTATGAACATCAATCAGGCTAGAGAAAGAAATGTCACGATAATTATTTTAGTCATCTGTGAAGACATATGGAACAAACACGGCGCAAAAAAAAAAAATAAATAAATAAATAAATATTGGGTAGAGTATCCCAACTTCAGTCTTGCCCTTCCTACGGTGCAGTATGGCGTGGTATCGTGCTGACCGGTGATACCAGACACATCGAGGAGTGACGTGTATTAAAGGAAGGACTCGATTTACTGGTCATCCATTGCAAACTGATGGGGTCGTGGGGCCATACACTACTTTTATATTACACTTCCTAAAGAATGATATTCATACCCTCAGGCTCCTATGATTCACTCTTAGCTGAATAACTTCGCCTGGTGGAAGGTGAACTAGCGCTCATATGTTGTACAGAATGAGCAGCTTATTGGTAAAAGTATTAACACTCTCAGGCTTCTATGACTCCCTCTCAGCTGGATGAATCCGTCCAGTGTTAATTGAAATACAATAGTACAAATATCCCTACCATGCGAGTGACAGCATGAGGCAACAGCAGGAGGGAAGCGAGGAGAAAGCTATTAAAAGATTGATACTGAGAGGATGAGGAGAAGAGTGCAAACAGGATATTTGAATGGAAAGAAAAAATGACAACAGAAAGATATTCGAGAAACTGTTTGCTGTCTAAACACAAGCGTAGCAAAAATAGCAGTGGAGAGAGGGTGGGGGCGGGTATCATCCTACACGTTTGGCAACTCTGTATGTATTCCGATCTGCGAAAAAAAAAAAAAAAAAAAAAAAACGTTTTATGGGCTCACACAATTAGTTCTTCACCTTTGTGGCGGTGTGAGCAGACTTGTTTTGGGTGGGAGTGACTGTGAAGATTTGGAGCAATGTCGGAATTTGGAACTGTGTAGTACTTGGTGTGTGATGAACAGACTGTGATAATTTGGGTAAAGTTGTGGAGGTATAAGACTATTATTCATTTTGTGGGGTTTAGGTGGCATGGTTAAGTTTCTGTGGGCACTATGGGGGTACATTTTTTATTCTTTGGTGATGCCTGTGGGTGTGGAGACTCTGAAGGTGTGCGAAGACTTAGAGTGTCAGGAAACTACCAGGAAGTTGAAAGACGATTGGGGTATGTGGAAAGTATGGGGATATGGGGAAAAGGTGGAATGTGGGAAGACTGTGAAGGTGTGAGGAGACTGACGATGTGGGGAAACTGTGGGAGTGTGGGGAGACTGGTGGTGTGGGGATAAGGGGAGGGTCTGGTGGTGTAGGATGTGGGAAAACTCTTCATTTAGAGATATGGGGAGACTGGTGGTGTGGGGATATGGGAAGGCTCTGGCGGTGCAGGGATATGGGAAAACTCTTCATTTAGGGATATGGGGAAACTGGTGGTGTGCAGATTCAGGATAACTGATAGTGTGAGGATATGGATAAACTGGCTGTGTGAGATGTGGAGAGACCAGTTGCGTGGGGTTAGTGAGTGGATGTGGGGAACTCTGTGAGAGTCTGAGAATTTCGCAATGGGTTAGAGAATTCCACAAAGGTGGGGGGCTCTGGAGGTGTGAGAGAGTCTGTGGTGTGTGGGAAGGTTTCTAATGGTATGAAAGTCTGTGTCGGAGTTTGGAGACGTATCCAGGGCTGTGTAGGACTCTGTGAACCTGTGCAAGACTCCCTACCTCCGTCCCTTCCTCCTTCCCTAGTAATATCTAGTGCAGACACCCACTCGCCCTTGCTGCCTAAATGCTTGAGTCTGTGAGAACATTTGCTGTATAAACAATGGGTCTGGCTTCAGTCTTACTTCCTTGCTGTTTATCTAGCATTTTTACTTTCATGCCTATGTAGACAATCTACTTATTTTTCATCCTCCCGTCTACCTTTCTTCCACATTTTTATCTTCCTATCTATCTACCTCATTTTTACCATTCTCACAACTTTTACTGACTTTCACATTCTCATTGCCGTCCTACCTATCTCTCTTGTACTCGTCACTTTAAATATCTACATCTTATGTAACCTCTTCCTTTACTTACCTTTTCCTATCCTATGCACTTATCGTCCTCTATATGATAATTCACGTTTTCTTTGTCTTCTTATCTACCTGTTTTGTGCTCTCCTTTTTGTCTGTGCCCTCTTTTTGTTCGACTTTGAGCAAAAAAAATTATTACACACCCTTTATGCCCCGGACATCGTGATATCAAAAACTCTTCATGTTTTTGACTCATACACACACATACTGTATATGCAAATTTAACAACATATTCATGGTTAAATTTATAGGGTGATGATAGAGCAACAACAGGAGTTTTAGTGTATTACATGGCAATTCCCAGAACTTATCCATTTTGTTTTTAATGGAGTTTCTTGACATTGTATTCCACTCACTTGGATCGCCATGTAAGTGTTCGCTTGACTTCTCACTGCTAAGAAAAGTCAGTCTGAATGTCCCATTTTGCAGTTTCCTGGATAATACAGTCAAGGACACTAGAATATCACAGAAATTGTCAAAGGTGCTAATGACCTCAGATATAATATTTCGTTCATTTACCATCATGTCACCAACGTATGCTGTGTGCATTCCATCTTGCGTCATCCTGTTTGGTGAAAGTCTTCACTATTTCCTACACAATTAAGCTTTTCACTAATGTTGTATTCACTCCTTCAGGATCAAACATGTGTGATAATGTTTTCTTGCCCTGCAGTAAAATTTCAGTCGTGCTTTATCGAGCTCTAGCAACTCAAACGTACACTGAAGACTATGATGATGTTTCCGTTCAAAATTTCCGATTCGTTTTTTTTTTTTTTTTTTTAATCTTACTAGTGATTAGGAGGATCTGCTGCATGGTTCTGTGGATTCTTGCAGAGAATCATACAGACTTTTACATGTCACTCTTTCCGCAGCTTGACATGTTTCAGATCCGAGGTCAGTCACCTCAAAGAGTGTTCTATAAATTCCTTCTCATAACTTCTTGAGATAGTAAGTTGTGAAGCTTCAACTGAAAAGATGAAATGAAATCTCGTTTCTATCCATGACAGTAATAATGTCATGTCCGCCAACCCCCTTAATGGCAGTTTCCAACTTGCGTAATCCGTGATTTACCAGTGATTCATCTGCACTGACGAGCACCTCATTTTGCTCTTGGTGGAGGCAAATATGGTGGGTCAATGTTGCAGTTAGTAACGTACTCGACTCAAGACGCGCATGCCCTGAGCAGAAGGGTTGTAGTATTATGGCCTTTAATTTGCTTTCATGTGTTCACACCTGGATGGTTCTGTTTATCTATCTATCTATTGCCAGATGCCTTAATCCCGTAAGGGGTTGCCACAAACAATCGCCTCCATGTTGCCCTGTTCCCCGCCATTTCATTGCCCTGCTCCCAGCTCACACCCCCGTCTCTCATATGCCTCTCCACTTCATCCCTCCATCTCATCCTTGGCCTCCCTCTCCCTCTCCCCCCCTCCACCCCACCCACATACACTCTCCTCGTCAGTCTCTCTCTCTCCATCCTCTCCACATGGCCAAACAATCTCAGTGTAATTCTCCTAACGCTTTCCATCACATCCACATCCACACCACAACGCTCCTTCACTTTCTCATTTGTCAGTCTGTCTTTCCATGTGACCCCACATGCTCCTCTCAAATAACTCATTTCCACAGCTCTCACTCTTGTCTTCTGTCCCTCCAATAACGTCCAAGACTCACTTCCATGCGTTAGAGTTGGTATCACAATACTGTCACGTGGTAGCTTTTTCACTTCCATGCTCACTTCCCTGTTTCTTATCACTGCTTTCAAGGAACCAGCAAACTTTTCATCCTTGTTGTACCCTTTCAAGCACTTCACCCTCTAAACTTCCATCTTTACTCATCACTCTACCCAAGTACTTAAACACAATCACATTTTCCATTCCCTCCTCATCCGACCTCACTATCCATTCACTGACTTCACTTCTCTCGAAGACAAGAACTTTACTCTTCCCTACATTCACATTTAGATTCCATTTCTTACACACTCTCCCAGACTCATCAACCAAGCCTTGCAGCTCCCCTTCGTCTTCACTTAACAACACAGTATCATCTGCAAAGAACAGTAGAGGCAGTTTCCAAACACTGCCCTCTCTCACTAGGGCAGCTCCAACATCCACTGCCCTACCTTGTATCTCTTTTATAACCCCATCCATATACAGACTGAACAACCATGGAGACATGACACATCCTTGTTTTAATCCAACATTCAAACAGAAAAATTCACTCAGTTCACTATCCACACGCACTGCAGCCTTAGAATCCTCATACATATTCTTCACGGCCATCAACGACTTTCCATATGCTCCATATATTCTTAACTTCTTACTTTCTGCTTCAGAATTATGCATAATTGGCCTCCTCTCTCTCTCTCTCTCTCTCTCTCTCTCTTGAATATTGACACTTCAAAAGAAACTTAACCTCTTATTTTATTAATTTATTTCCTTATTTCTGACTGATAACCTTTGGACTTTTAATGCATATTGTAGCCAACAAAACTGACATAGAGGTTGTAATTCCCCTTCATTTTACACTTTGAGGAAAGGGTTAAATAAACAAACCTATAAATATATATTCCCTGATAACTATTATGAATGGTGTTTCACTATGCGTTCAAAAATAAATGATCAATGAAGTAGCGGTATCATTTGTTAAGGTCATGACTTCATAATAGTGGAGGGATAGTTCAGACTGTCCGAACCATCCTCCTTAACTGTCCGAATCATCCCGAATCTACATAATCAATTGATGGGTGCCCTCAAGTTTCACACGAGAGAGTTTAACATTCGTTTTTCATAGCAATATATTCTACATGCAACACAGATTCACCTTGATAATGCATAGTTCGATGTTTGGCATATTCATGAAGGTAGAGCTTACGATATACACCCAAAATATAACACAGGAGATGCAAGAAAACATAAAATCTGACCTGCATCATAAAGTGTGGTGTTTCTAGCTTGGAGGTTCCGGTTGGTTGAACTTGAAGTAAACAAACTCTCTCACTTTCACGCAAGATCTCGCGGCCCTGTCCCACACGTTTCTCAGGAAATGCATCGTTCAGACCATCCCACTGTCCGAACCATCACCGCCCTCCCCTACTTTTGTGAGCAATAGCAAAAATGCTGGCTTGCTTGTCACGTGCTCACAAAGTGCACTTTACTGGTATTAATCAACCATGGATACATTTAACTGAGGATGCGAAGACAGAAACTTATCCAGGCGACTTCTAAATTATATTACCTTGGGGCAATCTACCACATTACTAGGCACTTTGTTCCTTGTGCTGACAGTTCTGTTGAAGGTAACGTGCTTTGCTTTTGCTTCATTTGACTGGAAATGTTTGCCTACAATTCTGAAACCATTAGGTTTCGTGTAAAACGACCGATCTACTATAAACTGTTAGTGGTTACCATTCTGTCATGTCCTTTAAAAATTATATCTACTTGAATCAGATATCGTAATCTGCGCTTTGAAAGTTAAATAGCTTTAGCTCTGTTAAGTGCTTCACATATGGTTTGTTCCGTAATCTAGGTATCATTTATGTAAATCTTTGTTGTACTCTCTCTGATTTGAAATGTCTTCCTTGTCATATGATGGCTCAAGTTAGATGCAATACTCGGGATACGAATACTCTAAGGAACTGTATAAGGTAAAGACAATATTCTCTTACGTTCATTCAAATGCTCTTCCTCTAAGTTCAACTCAGTTGTTAGCTTCTTTACAGCTTCCATGCATTATCAGCCTGGTTTTTAAGTCATTGTTATAATTATTCCCAACTATTTTCTTCATTGACATTCAAGAGCTTAGTGTTATTCACAGTATAGCTACATTTTCTCATGTTTACACCCAATACTTAGGACATTGCATGTGTCTGTATTAAAGTCCATTTGCCATGTTTAAACCCATTTGAACAGCTTATCAATATCTCTTTGAATCATCAGTTTCTGTTCGAGGGAATCTTCTCTGTTACTGATCTTCGTATCGATAATGAATTTGGCTATTTTATAAAATACACCTTCATCAATATCCCTTATATGAATTAAAAAAAAAAAAAAAAAAAAGTATAGTACTCCAAACAACCTCGCAGCACTACATTTGAAACACTCATGCAGCCTGATTCCTTCTCATGAACTACAGCTTTTTGTGTACAGTATATTCCACAATACAGCTTTCAGTCTGTCTCAATACACTGAAGTACAAGAAGAACAAGAAGAAGAAGAAGAAGAAAGTGAAGTATTGTCATCAGAGTTTGAATTCTGGATTTTTATAATTGCTACAGAACTGGTCGTGCGATTTGTACACTATTTTGATCAGAGTGTGCTGTGGCCCAGGTGTTATGTTTCGGGTCAACGAGATGGTCAGATGTCTTTTCTATCACGTAGACGCTACCAAGGATGGAGGTGACTCTCCCAGCCTTAGGTGTTCCGGGCGAAAAGCAGCCTAATCTCTGCCTCTTATGCTCCAGTGGGAGCAAAAATGGATTTGGCAGTTGCTTGTGTGTGTGTGTGTGTGTGTGTGTGTGTGTGTGTGTGTGTGTGTTTTGATGCCTCAACATAGTATATTTGGTCAGCCTTATATTGAGGTGCCGCAGTTTATGGAAGATCTTCCAAAGGAGACCCACTTTTAAAAAGACTGAACTTTGATGGTAGAGTCACACAGAATGGGTGTGAGTACGGCCATGAAAAGGGTATGGTATACAAATGACTCCGACGGCCAAAGGAGGCGTACTGTAGACGACCGAGAAAGAGTGAATGGTTACGGTAGTTTAAGTGGATGTTTGACGGAGCAAAGTATTTATGCATAATGAGTAAGCATAAGAATTTACTGAATGTGGACAGAAATGGATGGATAAAATAGGTCTTAAGATATAAATAAAAGGGTTGTGCCCCTGTTAAACAGTCAACGAAATGGTTGTGTACCATAAACTCAATTATGTGCAGTTTTATGTTGATCTTTTGGCCTGTTGGTTGGAGCCGAGAGGTTTCTAAAGCCTGCATGATGATGGAGTGGACGTGTGGTCCATTTCAGTAGGCAAAGTTTGATGGTTCTCTTATTGTTTTGCTTTCATACTGCAGTTTCTGGAACGCAGGGCTGTGTGTACGAGCATAGGGTGGTACATGAGGAAATGTACTCTACACTTTATTTACAAGAATTTTTTAGTTTACTTCCTTTAAACACGTTTAAATATTTCAA
Organism: Coenobita brevimanus; assembly: GCF_032717465.1. NCBI lineage: Eukaryota > Metazoa > Arthropoda > Malacostraca > Decapoda > Coenobitidae > Coenobita > Coenobita brevimanus. The sequence continues at coordinate 26,118,124 of NC_136957.1, read as the reverse complement.
CATTATTCAGTTTAAGAGTAATGTAATATATGTTCTTAAATGCGAGCAATAACATTTCTCCTGCACGTCTGAAGTAGGGATAAAACGATGAACTATACAATACATGTAGCGGAAGATGACAAGAGAATATACACAGAAAATGAAGAAAAAAAGACATAGAACGAGGTAAGGAAGGAAAGTGCAGAATTAAAGACAAGGAAAGAAGTAAAGAAGTCAAAAGGAGAAGAGAAAGGAAATGAAGAGCTGAGAATACAAAAACAGTTAGGAAAGGATAGGGAATAAATATGGGCGATCAGGAAAGAATAAGAACCAAAAAAGGAGGAAATAAGAAGATAGGAAGATGAAGAAAGAGGTGAAGATTATAATTAAGACACGATGAAAGAAGTAGGGAAGGCGAAAGTAGTATGAAAGTTGAAAAAAGAATTAAGGATGGTACCTAATGAGAAACCTCCCTCCCCCATTACCTTTTGCCATCCTTTTTACCTTCCTTTATTGATAACATTCACCCATCTTCAATTTTTGCTTCTACTTCTTGATTTTCCTTCCTTATTGCTTTTCCTTCCTTATCACTTTGTGTCCTTATAATTCCCACTCTCGTATTATCTATTCTTCCTTTCCTTGCTTCCCCTTTCCTTCTCTTTCGTCTCCTTTTCTCTTCCTCCTTCTTTATTTCTTTTATTTTAATCATTTCTTTTCCCCTCACACCAATTGTACCTTTATTCCACTCTTCCTTCCTCCTTACGTCCGTTAATTTCCCCCGTCTTTACTTTCTACGCTTCCAACATTCACTTTTTTTTTCTTTCTGATATCCCTTCTCTCCGTTGTTGTTCTTCCATACTGTCGTTCTCATTTCTTTCCATTATACCCTTCACTCTTTGCTTCCTTCTTTTATATCCTGGTATCCTTTATTTTTTCCCTTGCTTCATTCCTTCCTGGCATTCTCCTCCCCTCTCTTTACTACTTCCTTGACGTTCCTTCTTTTTCCCAGCATTCTGTGCGTTATATTTCCTTCCTATCTTCTTTCAAAATTTGATCTTGTTATTTTTCCTTACTTTCTCCCCTCCTTTACATTACTCATCCTTCTAATCCTTCCATCCCTTCCATCCATCCTTTCTTTATCCCTCCTTCCTGCCTTTACATTTTTCCTCTACGCTATGTTTCCTGTCTACATTTTTTTTTTTTTTTTAGTTCCCTTCCTCTTTTTACAGATTTCCTCTTTGTCGTCCTTCTTTCCCCCTGCTTTCCTTCATTTCTTCACTCGCTTTTCTGTTATTCTGTCAACTTATCTACAATGTACTTAGAGACAGAGAGAGAGAGAAAAAAAAAATTAAGTTATTTTCCGTAAACAAAAACGACAGTATTCCGTAATATAAATCAAGATCCTTCAAGGTTTACCAAAAGGTCGTTTTAAGTACTCTGTAGGGTCACTCGAAGTAAACCAAAGGACCATTTCAGGTAAATCATAAGAGCCATGCTAACCCTAAAGGTTGTTCTGATAAATTATGGTCGTTTCAGAGTAAAACTAAGGGCCAATACATTCTGGGTTTTAAGAAATACAAATGACCATTTCAAGTCATAATGTCTCCTAACTCTTTTACGGCTATTAAAAGGTAAATGAATGAAGGAATGTAAGTGCAGTTTTTTGCAAGTTCTCTTCCACCTAACGACAGAACGTGCTTGGTTTCCCTGTGATGTGCCTGACTGCGCTGTGTAATGTGGAATGCAGGCTAATTAAAGCAAATGATAATGACAACATAATTGCAAATAACATGATTATATAAATACATACTGAAATCTTGGCTTAATTTTCCCGTTCCCAGAATTAGTAATATAGCTCACAATCTTTAAGTTAAAAAATGGAAAACATAATGAGGAAATGCTGGATTGACAGCGAACATTAAAAAGTTGCAAACACAGGAGCACAAAAACCGATGTGAAAAAGTTAAGTCAGAGTGAGGAAGCGGGAGGGACCGTTCCAGGAAACTTTACATTTAAATAAATGAGAGCTGTTCCAGAAAATCGTTGTTGGGAGAAAAACATGAATTCATAAGTGTATGTGTGTGTGTGTGTGTGTGTGTGTGTGTGTGTGTGTGTGTGTGTGTGAGAGAGAGAGAGAGAGAGAGAGAGAGGGAGAGAGAGAGAATCATACTGATATAGGAAGAGCCAAAGAAAAAAAAAACAATAATAAGAATGATAAACCGATGGTGAAGAACCAGATTCAGAAATACAATAGTGTAAATGGGACCGCAAAATAACACTACAGAATGATAAAGACATAAACGCCACAGTAGGGGGGGGGATTCAAAAATTATGGCCAGCTGAAGTGAAAGCAAAGAGGACCGTTCTGGAAAATGCACTAGCATTAGAGAAAACGTGGGCTGTTCTGGAAAAATTGTGGATCCGTTCTGGGTAAAGCAGCCACAGACATGTTGACTCCAGGGCTGCAGACTCATAACTTTTAACGGCGCCTTTTGTGCCAAAGGCGTGTTTACTCACTGCCTTTCCGTGAAAGGCACGTACCCAAAAGCCCAGATGGGTGCGGCCATATTGGAATACGTTGGTCGTTAGCGCCTAATGGGATCGGCAGGGTCGGGGGAGCCCTAGCAATCAAAAGGTGCCATTGCTGGGCTACAACAAGTCGTGGACGATATGTGTGGTGCTCCTCGCACCTGTTTACATGAATTACTGCCTCATTTCCTCGTCTGGATTGGAATAGTTTGCATCAAAAGTAGTTATTGGGTAGCAAAGTATCATATTCTAGTAATAATGACATAAATGGGGAATATGTATGGTATGTGGAGACTGTCACATCAGCGGTAGAGGCACTTACTGTTGAATGCTGCTTCTTGAATACATGTAGCCATAATATGATGATTCATGCTGCACCGATGTGTGTCTAATGGTACAGTTGTTTGATCAATGCATATATTTATTATATTCAGTGATGTATAAACAAATCAGTGTGATTTCTTTTGGATCAGTCACACCTATAGTTGGTTCCAGGGAGTCTGACGCACTGCTTTTACCATCTGAGGACAGGTGGATTTGGTAACACTGCTTGATTCTCTCGGGCTGTGATTGGTCAACTTCCGTTGTGTTCGAACGTGCAGCAATCTGACTTTGTATTCAAATCAAGGCCCTCATTGATTTGTAAGATAGAGTATTATACAGATACTAATTAAAGCAATGCTATCTTTAATGATAAATATGTGTCTTTTAAATTATTAGAGATAAACCTGAACGACAAAGTCGCAACTGGATGCATACGGACTCAGTTAGCGACTGTGGCGGGTATTCAGACGTTCATAGCAAGGTTGTCCCCAGTTCCTGTGAAGGCTCGAATGTTTTTCCCACCACTGCTACACAGTGTCACAGTCTACAGTCTACACGATGCTCTTCATTACCTCATCTGCTAATATATAACCTTACCCTAGATTCGCTTAGCTTCTAATAATTATGATTTGTGTGAGCACACACACACACACACACACACACACACACACACTGGGGCCAGTACATGCTGTTCTCAATATATACAGTGTACATACACATTTTCATTACCTTTATAGGTAACAGTAGCTTTAAAAAAGTCTGCATCTGTTTGTATTCATAGTCAAATTCAGTAAAATTATTTCTTACATGAGAAGTGTAGTGTATGATTTTCCTGAACATTTTCATGTCTCATAAGAGACAGACATACATACAGACAGACGGACACCCTATCCCTGGCCACCATGCACAGTCTCAAGCATGATGTATCTGTCCCTTTGACGTAGAGGAGCAGGTAAAATAATGGATAGCATCACTGTAGAATTAACCGAAACTGTTAATTGTAGAAGAAAGTAAAGTAAGATAAAAGCAAACCTCATTAGAAAATAATAGTTGAACTATGCTGCTATACTAAAACACGCGTGCAGTGTGAACGAAATCAAACATAATGAAATGAATTTAAACAAATAAATCAGTCGCTGACTGTTGTCCTTATGAGTCCAGTTTCGACTTTATTTAGGTTTGTTATCAATGTCGTTCAGGTTTATCTCCAATCATTTAAAAGGCAGATATTTATCATTAAAGATATCATTGCTTTAATTTGTATCTGTATAATCCGGTATCTTACAAATAAATGAGCGCCTTGGTTGGAATACAAAGTCAATTTGGTGCACGTTCAAACACGATGGGAGATGACCAATCACCGCCCTAGAGCATCGCGCAGTGTTACCAATTCCACTTGTCCTCAGTTGGCAATATCTGTGCGTCAGACTCCCTGAAACCGACTATACAGTTTTGCCAACCATGGAGAATTATCCCCAGATTTAGGGAATTCGGGGTACATATGGGGAAATGGGGAAATCGGCTTTCAATTTGGGGATTTTTTGCCAATGGCAGGATACGTAACCCATAAACTGAGCTGTAGAAATTGAAATAGGTTATATATTAACATCGTAATTTCAGGATGACTATATTTTCTAATATGAAACAATAGTGCATCTGTTTTTCATCAATAAAGTCGATATTTCGTGTGCATTCGAATGAACGAAAATAGTTGACAACAACAGCAGCAGTAGCAGAGATCAGCTGAGTAATAATAATGATAATGGTGCCTTCCACAAACCGGACAGAAAAAGAAATTAGACATAACCTAAGTTAAGAGTAATTTGAGTGATGTTAGTCCGTATAATGTTTTTCTTCCTAATTAAAGGATACTGTGATGAAGCATAATTTATATCTGTTTCGTATATTGCATATTCCAAGGCTAACCGAGAAGCAATATGGGTAATATTGTTTCTACCATTCATAAGTGAAGTGTAACATTACCCAAGAGTATATTGTTGATACTGTTTGCTTAATGTTCGTCATAACTCAAAAAGTAGATTACTTCTATAACCGTTATTTGTTTCCCTCAAAATAATGGGATACACGATTAGAAAAACCTGTATGTTAATCAATCAGTTGTGTATAACCATTTCCTCTTAATATGTTTACAATATTCTGTCTACTGGACTGAACCTGTACAATAATAATTAGAGATTATAATATATTTTTACTGAATGGGAAATTCTGGGGAATTTTAGCCTGGAGCTGTGGGGAGTTGTCACTGGTTGGCAACACTGCGACTATAGTGTAAGCCTAATCCACCAGCTTCAGCTAGGGGTATTTACTTCAGTTAATAGTAACCGGATATATTCAGTTTTAACCCCTATTGTTACTCGTCTCCTGAAGTAAGCCAGGTTGCCTGTTCACATGTGAATTTAAGGTTCCAGGGAATGTGTGGAAAATGTAATTTTATGAAAACTCTAGTCAGTATGTGAAATGGATTTTATTTTAGGTAGGTTGGGTTGATCTCGGTTGTAGTAGTATAAATGAAGGTTGTAGTTAGGTGAGGTTAATGTACAATCTTATTTAAGAAGGGTTGGGTTAAGTTAGGTGATGTTACAGTAATGTTAGGTCTAGCTAGTACGGGTTTGTTTAGTAAAAGTTATGACTTATGGCAACTTAGACAGGGCGTAATCTAAATTAATCTAATCTAACCAAACCTAGCCATATTTAACCAAATCTAAGTTTAACAAATCTAACCAAAATCATCCTGGTTTTAAAATCCATTTCAAAGCTTGACTAGTCACAAAATGGCTATTTTCACAGATTTATCGCAACATTATAGGTTATAATCTACAGTTTCTTGTTGCTGTGGTTGCTACCCGAGTAAAGTATGAGGTTAGGAATGAAGATTATGGCAGTGTAACTTCGGTTTGGCTAGCACAGGTGATTTTTTTTTTTTTTTTTTTTTTTTGGTCAGTCACTTTTCCCTCATAATATACCTTAGCAATAAACCAAATTCTCATTGTATTCAGGGCACGACACCAAACCTGAGTTGCAAAGGTCTCCCTGCAGTAACATGCAACAGCGGAAAATCCATCCCTGACGGGTTTCCCCACAATTACTCTTTGGATACAGTAGGTTAGATCTTGATAGCCAAGGTTATGATACAGTAGAATACTCTCTGAATACAGTAGATTAGATCTTGCTAGCCAAGGTTATGATACAGTAGGTTATGCCACTTTAGGTTACCGGTAGCTTATGTTAAGGTTTGTTGTCCAAATCTACAAATTTACCCCCTCAGATTTCCTCCTGTGTTTTACCAACTGAACTCAAGCTAAACTAGCTTAATCTAATTACAGTATTCTAAATCAATTATGGGGAAAAGATACGGCTTTAGGAAAATGTTGTGCATGTGATGAGACACAGCTGCTGTTGTAGTTGTGCCTGTAAGCTACAAGACAAACAGAATCAAGGAAAATTTGGCCCGAAACTGAAATGCATTAATGCTGGTGTTTCTTCCGTCATAACCTAATCTCCCTCTCAATGATAGCGGCTGCTGATCCACCAGTAGGTCTAGGAAATGAAATAGCAACTCCCGTTCTTGCTTAGAAATGATTAATAGTGGGCAGGCAAATGCCTATTTTTATATACTGTACTGTACATGTTACAGGCAATTTGTGAAACCAGTGATTTCATGAAACCCCTTGGGAATTCGTGAAAAGAGTTAAGATTACGATGAGTTAAGGTTAGGTTAATATAGGCTGAGGTTTGGTTAGGCTCGGGTACTCGAGGTTAATTTTAGGGTGGTTAGGTTAACTTAGGCTGTGGTTAGGTTAGGCTGGGATAATCAAGGTTTGATTAGTTAGGTAAGGTTAGGTTAGGTTAATTTAGACAAATGTTAAGTTAAGCATCCATCTAAATTAACCTAACCTAACTAACCTAGCTTAACCTAACCTAAACTTAACCTAGATTATCCAAGCCTAGTCTAACTGCGGCCTAAATCAACCTAGCCTTAATTAACCCATCCTAATTTAAACTTATTTCACGAATTCTCTAGGGATTTCATGAAGTCACATGTTACACGAATTCCAAGCATTTGAAGAGGGATTATGAGAGGCTCAGGAAATTTGTATTTCAGCTTTCGCAGACTAACGCACAGTATTTGTGTGCACCTGTTTACTATTACCGGTGATCTCAAATGACCTCCGAGGTCGACCTCACATAGCCTATGTCCGAACTGGAGGTCATGTGAGTCTCCATGCCCAAAACTGGGCCGCAGGGGTACCCGGCGTTGCCTGGCCCAAGAAGGCAAATACTCTCCAGTTGACCTCAAATGGCCCAGATCTGAATTTTGAACCGCCTAAAACCATCCCTGGGCCACCCTGACTCAGAATATATATGGGTTTGGGGGTCTCTGGCCCTTGGTGTGGGTGTGATTGAAGGATTAACAAACACAAACAACACGACTCTCTCTCTCTCTCTCTCTCTCTCTCTCTCTCTCTCTCTCTCTCTATTATATAATGAATGTGTGTACTTAATACTTCAGAAAGGTGTTACTGACGGTACACACGTATCTGTTTTGTCAAGTGAGTTATTGGTCCCGCATATAGCTTTGAAGTCAGTGCGATTGAATCCCAGCTTATGCTTATTCTTCATTCTCACAAAATATCACTACGAGAACGAAAATATTTCGGGGCTAGTGCGTTGCACCCTCACTTCATGTTTTGTTTATGTTCATTAGCTGATAGGAAATGCTACTTTGTAATTGGCAAACTTCCTAAGCATACTTTCATAAAGCTGCTATGACTGGCTGTGGTATCAAAAGGCACGTTCTGAGGGTTGCCTTACTGCGGAAAGGCACACCAAAGGCGCCTTTAAAATTATTTCAGTATGGGAGTCGGGTGTGCCATCAAAGGCGCCTATGCCCTGCCGTACAAAAAGGGGGCTTTTCCTCAACTGGTGCCCTGGCTAAAGGCTTGTTTCGAGTATCCGACCCCAATAGAGCGATTCCACTGGGAGGGCTAGTGGGAGGGGAAGATGCAGGAGTAACGTCAGACGTTACGAAATTTGGTATGGCAAACTGATATACCAAACTTTGGTACAATCAGTTATAACGAACATAAAGTACTTTGGTACAATAAACTTACAACAAGCTTGTATAACCAAAGTCCCATAAATTGAGATTCACCTTCAGTAAAATATCTGATAAACTTCAACGATCACTGGCACAATATAACTTAATTATAAGAAACATAGTGTACTGTACATTATGCGAGTACTTATATTACGAATCTTAACACAAATAACGGTCATAGAACAAACTTTGAAGTTAGGAAGTATGTGATGAAATCGGATAAAATAAATGAAACACACCACAGACTCCGCCCATCCGAACAGTCCCAAATACTAGCATGGGACCTGGGGCCTTTAGCTGTAGTCAGAGGCCAGTGGCTGTGGCAATGGCCTCAAGGCACCTGTCTCACTGTAACAAACTTAGATTCACTTCAAGAAAATGATCTGTCAGACTTTGGCGATCACTGGCAAAATGAACAAGCCCTGAATTTAAAAACTATATAATACTGGCAGGCTGTAAAACAGACAACGGTATAATGAACTTAAAGTCTGGTACAACAAATTCTGATTTTACAAAGCAGTAATTTTTGAACTAATGTAATAAACTTTGGTATGACGAACTCAGATATAGGACATTCTGGTACATCAAACAAATGTGCTGCAGCAAAGCACTGAATTAGCAAGCTCTAATATATGGAACAAAGATAAGGATAATAACGTTACAGGTACGAGGCGTGTACAACTAAGCTGACGTTAAGATAAGGAGGGGAAGATCGACAACGAGGAGGAAAGATGACAAGAGTACACAGAAGTGATATTGGAGTAAGAACGAGGAGAGGAAATCGAGAACAAGGTGGAAGGATAAGAAGTGTAGTGCACTGAGGCGTTAATGGCGAAAGGGTAAAGAGACATAGACCAAGGATCATATTCTTAGTGGCTCCATAGATATCCTAACAGAACTACCTCTGTATTAAACCTCAATATCCCCTTGCATATCACTGATGCAAACTATGCCGATAATAAAACGGCATTAATATCACACAACCGTACAATAAGGTCCAAAGGCAAAACAAATGTTAAGTAAGAGGTGCCACAAAGCCTGTATCACTTAGAATCCAACCCAAAGAACCAAGTGGAGGAATAAGAAAAGACTGAATGAAAATTAATTTGGATTGGGAAACAGAGCTCCCAGAACAAGGTAAAATAATATAGCGTGAAAAAGGAGCAAAGTTGATGCGAGAATGGGGTAAAAAAGACGAGAGTAAGGTGGAGAAAATAGTGAGACGGTAAAGGAGCAAAGTTGTTGGGAGAATAGAGGGAAGGAGATGTAGAGCGAGACAGGAGGATGTTGCGGAAGAGTGCGTGAAGGAGGTGTTCCATCTTTTGTATTCCTTCATAAACTTCTCTTGTTTAGTTACTTATTCATATCGCTGCCTTCCGTCATCTCTTTCTCCCATAAACTTCCAGTTTGTAGTTACCTATCCTTCTCTGTCTCTCACCTCTGCTCTTTCTCACATGAACTATTTAGTTACCCATCATTCTCGCTTTCTTCCTCTCCTCATTCTCCTGTCATATTCGCTTCAGTGTACTACCTCTGTTATCCTTCCACCTCTGTCTTCCGGTCCTAATTCTTTCACTGACTGTTATCATACAGTCATTTATCTTGTCGTCGGTTTTCCTCTACCCATTCAGTCATTAAGTTTTCTCCATTGCGCTCTGTTGATTATTATGCTTCGTTCTCGTTTTCTACTCATTCTCTCGATTTTGCTTATCACTCTTAGGTACCAAGTATTGTATTTCATATTCTACTATTTCATTATGTTCTTTGATTCTACTGTTGTAGTAAGGCTAACGCCAGAGGTTTATATTCAGCTGAGAATAATTCATAGCAGCCTAAGATGTAATACTCTCTCTCTCTCTCTCTCTCTCTCTCTCTCTCTCTCTCTCTCTCTCAAGATAAAAAGCCTAGATGAAGGAAAACATTACAAAAAAATCAGACACCAGGTTACATGTACCCTCCAGTCCTGGTCGTACCATCTCTACTATTGTAGTCTACCCTATCTATCTATCTATTGCCAGACGCCTCAATCCCGTTTGGGGTGGCCACAAACAAATCGCCTCCAAGTCGCCCTGTCCCCCGCCATTTCACTGCCCTGCTCCCAACTCACACCCCCCTCTCTCATATACCTCTCCACCCCATCCCTCCATCTCATCCTCGGCCTCCCCCTCCCTCTTCCCCCCTCCACCTCACTCACATACACTCTCTTCGTCAGTCTACCCACCGCCAGTTATTTTTAGTCATCTGTGAACGAGTCTTAGGAACCTGAGTTAGTCACCCATTCAACTCGTTCATCGCCTTCTTCTTATCCTCTCTTCACCTATAACGAATACAGGACGTACCGGTACACCAACCAGCCTTGAGTAAGTGGCTGAATGATCAATGGAATTACTTAAACAGTATGACGAATGAGCCTATATCAATGACGGATAACGTAAAATGGCCCTCATTATCATCATCATCATCATCATTGCCGTCGTCGTCGTCATCCTCACCCAATAAAAAGAAAAAAAAAAAATCAGAAAAAAAAAAAAAGCTAAGAACTGACAACAAATATATATACAGTATACAGCTTGAATCGATGGGTGACTGGTGAGTCGGAAATATTTTCCAGCTTTGTGATGAAGTTGCAAACCCAGGATAACAGTGTTGTGATTTACGAAGCAAATTAGTTTCCAGACAAAAATATCCTCTAATACAACTTGTTAGTCAACATTGCTTTGCATAATGTAGTATAGTTTTCGGTTCGTATTTTATACAGACAAATAGGGAATTTATAAATCAGTATCAGAAAATAACTGAATATATACATTCCTTACACAACTACTTCTAATGAGAAATTACAATAAAACCTTGTTCTCTTATATAGTGTGTTCAGTGGGAATACTGTTTTATAATAATAATAATAATAATAATAATAGCAATTATTACTACTACTACTATTATTATTATTATTATATGAAAGCAAAAAGATTTTTCTCTATTAACCTTTGCTTCTGAATTATCAAGACATAGGAATATTTTTAAAACTTAAAGCTCGTAGGCTTGGTCTTATATATATATATATATATATATATATATATATATATATATATATATATATATATATATATATATATATATATATTGTGTGCGTGTACGATTGACCCGACAGACTACAAGTACTGCAACAGGCTTCCAGAAATTGCGATACAGAGCTCCACCATAAATATTTTCACAACAAAGGTCCATGGTCACCTGTTATTAATTGGAACTAGATGGCCACCTTAGCACCAGATATAACCATCTTTCCAGTAACGATGGTAGAAAGAATCGGCATAAACATCTTCAAAGTAGATTAAACAAATGCCCATCACTGTCTGTCATTATCAATACCACATGCACCTGGAATGCTGGGCATTGCAAATAATACTGACACCACCTCTCAGATAACACTATGTAACAAAAACATAAAAAATAAAATCTGTTCCTGTGTATTAAGTACTATTTCCTTATTTATTTTGCTCCAAAACTATAGAGAACATATTATCCTAAAACTTCGCTTTTGTAAACAGGAGAATGATTTTTTATATCTACTAATTTTCCGTAGGAAGAATGAGTGGGTTTGTCTTTTCTTTCGTGAGGAGCCAGAAGAAAACATATAAATATGGAAAGTGACATGTAATAATACTGAATACATAATGTATGAAATAAAAAAGTCTAGAATCGTACATTTTTTCGCGATTTGCGACTGTATAGTAGATCAGTTTCACCGACCAGCCCCCAAATGTGGTCCCCCATCATGCTCTCGTTATACTGTCCTTGGTATCTCCACTCAAAGTCCATTGTCTTGATGGAAGCGTTCTTCTTGCTCTTCCGAATATGCACCCATGTTTTCCTTGAATTTATCAACATGGGAATGAAGCATATGAATGTGTAGTTTATTGCTCCCCCAATGCTTCTTCTGAACCGAGTGTATTTGATTCCATTTCCACACAGTTGAGTAACCTTAATTTTGCCCTTAACACCGAAATTACCATCTTGAGTGATTTTAACATACATAATGTTGAATGGTTATTGCACTCTGCCAGGACTGACGATGCTGGTCTAGAGTGCGAGCTGTTTGCAGAATCGTTTAATCTCACGCAACTGGTAAAGCAACCAACCAGAATACCAGATAATCCTGACCATAATGCCCATCTTTTGGATCTGTTCCTGACAAATAATCCAGATCAGTACAGGATAGAGGTATTGTCTCCACTTTGATCCTCTGGATTTATTCATACCAAGTCAACGATTCACTATAAGATCGAACTCTCCAAAATGGTTTGATTGCAACTATGCCATAGCAACAGCCCAAAAGTCATCAGCATATAACTATTACTTGAAATCAAAAACATCTGAATCACTCTCTCAATTTGAGGTTACTGGAAACCATGCAGAGGCTGTAATGAATCTTGCTAAATCAAACTTTCTTCAGGACCAAGCATCGGGATGGCTTAGCGGCCCTGATGACGATGGAATATTCTGGTCAACTCTCAATTCTTTCAATAATAACTTTGGCAAGTCATCATCCATTCCCCCACTAAAGCCTCCACATGGCAACACTGGGGATGACCCGCGTGGGAAAGCAGATATCTTTGCCAATACATTTGCCAGAAATTCTGCCTTAGAGGGAGCCAGCCAGAATGTCCCAGCACTAGAACTTGCCTCTCCCAACATTGTTGCATTTAAGATACAGACGGGGTGCATGAAGTCCATCCTAGACAATTTACCTACCAACAAAGCTCCAGGCCCAGATGGAGTTCTGCCGGTTGTTTTGAGGAAGTGTTCCCCGGAACTTGCCTCTGTTCTTGCAAAATTGTTCAGACTGTGCATGTGTGCTTCTTCGTTCCCTAATTCATGGAAGGAAGCCAGTATCCACCCAGTTCCAGGGAGGGGAAGTTCCTCTGACCCCTCTGATTACAGACCGATAGCTGTCACATCTTCTCTTGGTGAGGTTTTTGAGACTGTGATTAATAAGCACATAGTTAAGCATCTTGAATCCAACAACTTAATTAGTGATAGACAATATGGTTTTCGCCAAAAAAGATCCACCATTGACATACCCAAGCTCCTGACTCATACCATCCATCAATCAGTTGACCTACATGGTGAAACTCATGCAGTAGCCCTGGATATATCTAAAGCTTTTGACAGAGTGTGGCACTGTTCCCTGTTGTCCAAACTCCCTTGCTATGGACCAAACTCTTTTGTTCCTTTGATTTCCTCATATCTCAGCAATAGAAAAATAAGAGTAAAAGTAGATGATGGGTATTCCACTTTCCACTCAGTTAACGTTGGTGTGCCGCAGGGATCAGTTCTGGCACCAACCCTGCTCCTCGTTCATATTAATGATCTCTTACCTGTCACCTACAATCCCATCCATTCATATGCAGGTGACTCAACACTTCAGCGCTCATTCACACTCAGACATCCATTTGCAAAGTCTGATATCTCTAACTCTCACCTCAGTACAGCCATCTCTTTAAATCAAGACTTATCCACGATCAGTGAATGGGGACAAAACAACCTTGTCTCATTTGATGCTAGTGAAACTAAATACATACAATTTGCTAATAGACAGGTATTGCCATAATCGTATATTACCTTCAATGCTACAAATATTCCCATTTCCAAAAGTATTGAAATTCTCAGTGTCTCGCTTAGCAGTGCCCTCAGCTGGACCTCTCATGTTGGATCACTTGCTGGGACCGCCTCGGGGAGGCTTGGATTATTGTACAGAGTCTGTAGCTTCTTCACTGATGAGCAGCTAGTTATAGTTTGAGGGAGTCATGTGTGCTCTCAGCTTGAATACTGCTCACCCTTGTGGAGCGGATGTGGAGAGGTTGCATTAAAACAAGTAGTCAAAATTCGGAACAGGGCTGTTGGAATTATTAATAACCTGCTATTACTAATAAACTATCTCGCCTACGACTAAGAAGGAATGTTGCCTCCCTTGTGTTATTTTACAGATATTTCTACAGCAAATGCTCAGACGAAGTTGTGTCCATGGTGCCACCTTTCCATGCCTTCCCTTGTGCTGCATGGGCAGCTGGCGGTGCTCATGACTGGAATGTCACTCAGCCATACTGCAGAACTTCTGCCTATCGGAGTTCTTTCGTTCCCGGAACTGCATCTCTCTGGAACTCGCTTCCCCAGAGTTGTTTCCCTCCAGACTTCAACCTGCTACTGTTAGAGTCTAGCTGTTACAGATATTATATGAACAGCGGACACCAGTAATCTGGTGCATGGATTTGTTTTTTTTTATTCATTTGTTTTTCCTTCCTCTGTTCTGTTAATAAAAAAAAAAAAAAATCTACAGCTCATGGTGCCGTAGTTCTTTATGAGGTTGTCAGTCAGCTCCACATGGTTCTTATCCTTGTGATTTCCAAGAAAAACACGAACCACTGCTTTCAGGCTGTCCCAAGCCACTTTTTCCACTTTTGAAAGCTCGTTGGGAAATCCTTGCACTCCCGGATCTTCTTAACCTGTGGACCAACGAAAATACCGACTTTGATTTTCGCCTGCGATAGCAGGGGGAAGAAGTCTCATAGGTACTGAAATGCCCCCGACTGCTTGTCCAGAGCCGTGACAGACTATTTCATGAGGCCCAATTTGATGTGTAAGGGCAGCATCAGTGCTTTTCTAGGGTCCACAAGTGGCTCCCATTTCATGTTGTTGCTCCCTAAGGAGAAGTCGGTCCTCTTTGGCGACTGAACTCGATGGTAATGTGCTTCAGAATCTCTGCTTTCCCAAAGACAGATATAGCAGGGAAACTTGGTCCAGCCGCCTTGGAGACCCATTAGGAATACCACCATTTCGAAGTCTCCATTGACCTCCCAATTGTACTTGACATACTTCAAGACCTTCACCAATGTCTTCACGCTGTCGTAATTCTTGAGATGCACAGAGTGAGCCAGGGGAAGAGATGGGTACTTGTTCCTCTTGTGGAGGTGCACAGCTTTTAGGCTCCTCAATGAACTGTCGATGAGGGGGCGCCACTCGCTAGGGTTACAGGCAGTTCTGATCGCCTCGAACAGACCAGTTACATCATAACAGAAACACAGTCCATCATGACAGGTGAAGAAGCTGGAAAAAGATTGGTGACGCTTCCTCTGACCAGAAACCTGCACGTCCTCACCCAACAGGTTCCACCATTTGAGCCTAGATGTCAGCAGCTCAGCACTGGATTTGGTGAGACCAAGACCTCTAATCAAGTCGCTGAGATCGTTTTGGTTAGGGAAGTAAGGACGTTTTTCCTCAGCTGCTTCTGTGAATCCACTGTCTGAATTTGCAATGTCTTCCACACTCTCTGGTTCACTGCTCTCCGAAGATGGCTGTTCTCTGGCTGGAGAAGTTTGTACAGGGGGCTTGGGGCAGTCAGGCACTGGGGCTATAGATGAAGAAATGTCCGGATAAGTGACTGCAGGGGCATTCTTGCCAACCCTGCGTTTAGAAGGATCCACAAAGCAGAAATAACAGTCACTTGTGTGGTTTGTGGGTTCACGCCATATTCTTGGAATGGCGAACTTCATGGCCATTTTCTCCCCTCTGTATCACCCTGTCAAATACAAAATCGTATTAAAACACACTGGTTTCACCATTAAGAATTACAAAACTATCCATTTTATATTTCTATGGTTAGATCATCTCAGTGTAATATGGACTTTTTATGAAACCAACTCACCTTCCTGAGTTTTTTTTTGCAGCGCTCACAAGTGAAATGAGGTGCCGACAGCTTGTCTTGATCACCGACAAGCATGCCAAAATATGGCTTATAGCTTCACACATCTTGGCAGATGCTTCAACAGAATATTTCTTCTTTCTCGTTTTAATAAACTGACCACAAATAAACGAAAATGCATCATCGGAATGCTTACAACCTTTAGATGCCATCTCAGAAAACATAGATACATCCATGTTGGCAATGATCGAAAAAACAGAAACAATGGTCTAGAATTTACTGTGTATGTACAACAGAATTAGCACCGTTACTGTAACAACCCAAAATTCATTGGTAATTCGATAAAGATTTGATATATAAATTCATAAGCCTTTCATCTAGCTCCGCTCAGACTGACTTCATTTCAACTGACAGCACCCACACCCGAAAAGGTACGGCGCGTCCGGAAACGGTTCGTGTTCGCATAATGTGCTTCAGCCAGTCACCGTGCTCAGCAAAATGACGTGCAGTGCTGACATCGGCATATGCGGGCACATGTAAAATCATTTATGAAATGAAGCTTTTCGTTCACCCAAGAACTCACCTCACTCTGCCTAGGTAGCCATTTTTCACGTGTTTGAAGGCATAAAAATCACTTTCCTAGTCACAAAAGCGAAGTCTGACGAGAGTAATAGTCTTTTTTCATGGTTCTGAGACCGAAGCCATCAGAAAATAACACCCGCTACCCAGAAATAAAAATCGTGTTACATAGTGTAATTTAATAAATTAATTCTTTCTTAAGCTTGGAGGTCATGTATGTATTCCTTAAGCATGATGTACGCAGTTTAGGGCCATGATTACTACTGTCCATTAAATTAAAAAACTTACTAGGTAATCCAATGATCTGGTAAACATATACCAGATGTATTCAAGTTTCCATGACTGTGTTATGTAAATTCGTATATATAACAGATACTTGAAAATATATATGTATAAGAACATTGGCTTGATATCTTAAGTAGTTTCATTAAAGACCTAATTTCTGTCTTATCTATATATATCCCTCCAGAGATTTGAGTCATGCAATTTGTTCCACCCATTTTCCTGTCAGTTCATTTTTGGAGAGTCTGCATGGTGGGGAGAGTCTTCCACTTACCTATGGTCTTCTTACACGTCTACAGTTCTTCATCGTTTATTACTGGAAATTGTATTTTACAGCGCTACCTTAAAGAGACCGTTAGATTAGTATGATCTGTAACTTCATGGAACAAAGAGAGAGAGAGAGAGAGAGAGAGAGAGAGAGAGAGAGAGAGAGAGAGAGAGAGAGAGAGAGAGAGACAGACAGACAGACAGACAGAGACAGAGACAGAGACAGACAAACAGACAGAGGGAGAAAGACAAAGAGAGAGGGGGGAGGTGACAGAGCAGTTAGTTAAGAGAGATGGAGCGGTAAAGTCAAAGCAAAGTGAAGGAAGAGGAAAGGGAGGAAAGAACAATGATGGAAGGAGAGAGGGAGAGTAGAAGACAGGAAGAGAAACAGGCAAGGCAAAAAAGAAACAGACTGAGAAAAGACATGGAGATGGATATACGGAGTAAACTGGTTGAGAAGTAGGACATAAATGAGGGAAGGTGAGTGATATGAGATGAGATGAAATATGGAGGAGTGAAGTGAGAGAATGAAGGAAAGAAAGGAGAGAAGAAAGGAAAGGAGAGAAGGAGAGCGTAGCAGAGTACAATCCTCTTGTGACAGCACACTTAACTCTTGCTCCTGAGTTTTGCATCACAAACAACCCACTCTGCCCCATACACTAAAGCATACTTACTTCCCTCAGCCACCCTACTGTCGTAACACAAAGAACTCATTCTGCCCTTCACATTACGACGCACTTACCTTATGCACCACACTCTCCTAACACCCTCAAACCACTCTGCCCTTTACACAGCAACACACCTTATGAACCAACACTTTCATAACGCCCTGAAACCACTTTGCCTCTTACACAACAACACACAACACATGGGTATCATTCTCACAACACACAACTTTCTCTGCCTTCCCTCTAATGTCAGCCACCCTTCCACACTACGCTTACATATCTCAGCCGCCTCATGCTAGCAACACAAGCAATTCACTTTGCCCTCTCACACTGAAACTCTCTTACTGATCTTGTACAAATCATACGAATCACTGCAGAACTTACACCGCAACACAGATACTAGTACCTCATACATCACACTTTTGCAACACAAACAGTCCATTCTGTTCCTCACACCACAACACACAAACATACCTCTTGGACTTCACTTTCGCGACACAAGTAAACAACTCTTCTCCCAGTGCAATTCCGCCCTTCACACTACAACACACTTCATGCACACCACCCATGCTACACGAACAGCCAACACTTCCCCACTTCCCTTACGTTGTTGCCGTCCCTCTCACTGCAGCACACTCACTTACCACATAACTTCACTCACCGCAAAAGCATCTCGCTCTGCACCTCAAGGCACAACATACCACCTGCACTTAACTCTTGAAACAAATGATCCTCCAACAAATCTCAACTTATCTTGGGGACGCTTGCTGGAATTCTGCAGTCAACTGAATTTACGTCCACGTCAACAAGGACCGTCTATAACACAACAAAACACAACAGCAACAACAACATTCCCTCTGTATATATCTTATGCGTTTAAGAGAGCCAGACTTTTTGAACTGTTATATCAGTAAGACGACATCTTTCTGTGTTTTATTCTTGGTAAGCCCTGATGCATCTGTTCATCCTTAGCCGTTTGTCCTGGTTGGGTCTGAATCAGTGTCTATTAAGTTTTACTCTGCTAACATTTTTTTTTTTTCAGTGTAATCCATGGTTTTCTTCGATTCTAGGCAGCATGAAGAATAACTCTATTTGATGTAGGAGTAAATCATATCTCGGAAAGAAAGTAGAGAAGAAGGACAGAAGGAAGGAAGGAAGGAAGGAAGGAAGGAAGGATGGCAGCAAGGAAGGAGGAGGAGGAAGTGAGGAATGAGAGAGAGTAAAGATAAAGTAAGATTAAGAAAGGAAGCAAATGGTGAAAGAGCAAGAAAGACAAGATGTAAAGACTGGAGGAATGAAAGTGGGAGAAAGGAAAAGAACCAATGAGAAAAGGAGAAACGAAGAAAACTATTTAGAAAGGAAGGATGAAACAAGGATAGAGGGAAGGAAGGATGTAAAGGAAGGTTTAAGAAATGAAAAAAAAAAAAAAGATAAGAGGAACGGAGTCAGGAGCAAAGGGAAAATGAATAGAAAAAGGGTAGAAATGAATGGATATGAGGTAAGAGGAAATATAAAGAGAGTAGGATAGAGAACTGAAGAAGGAATAAGTGGTCAGAGGGGAGGAAGGAACGAACGAAGGAAATCACTTAAAAGAAACGGGAGTAGGAAGGAGGAAGCAAGAGGATGATGGTGAAAAACACAGAACTTAATATGAGAAACAGCAATGATAACAAAAAATAGGTATGTGGGATTTAGAGAGAGAGAGAGAGAGAGAGAGAGAGAGAGAGAGAGAGAGAAAAGGAACTCTGAAGATCTCGAGAATGAAAAGAAAGAGAAGGAAGTGAGATGGACAGAAGAAGGACCGAGAGGAAAACAGGAAAACCAAGAAGGATGGAAGTGACTGAGAAAAAATATGACGAAAGGATGAAAAAATAAATAACGACAAGAATGAGAATGATGAGCGGAAGGAAGGGTGGAGGGATGGGAGAGGATGAAGAAAGGAGTGGAGGGGAAAAAGAGAGACGACGAAGGCAAGAGAAGAAAAGGATGAGGAAGAGGAGAGATTTGGAAACAAAAGAAGGAAGGAAGGTGGAAAGACAATAGGAAGAAGGGAGGAAGGAAAAGATGGAGAAAGAGAGGACACTAAGAAAAAGAAGAGAAGGATGAAGACGAGTCGAAGAAGGAAGACGGAAAATGGAAGAGAGATAGAAGAAAGAAATCGTGATGGCAGAAGGAAATAAAAGAGAACGAAAGTGAAGAACAGAAAAATGACAAGGCAACATGGTGAAGGAACAAACAGAATGAGAGGGGGAAAGAAGGAAGATGGGGAACGAGAAAGAACTGGAACGACAAGCGAAGGAAGTGGATCTGGTGAAAGAAAATTGAGAAGATGGAGTGACGGAATAATGAATGGAGAAGAAAGAAAAAAAAACACACACACAATGAAGGAAAGAAGAAGAGAGGAAAGGACGGCGGATGTGAGAAAAAGAAAAGGATTAGAGGGAGAAGCAAGAAAAGATGAGATGAGAATACGATAGAAAGTGGGGAGAGAGAAAAACGTAAGAAGAAAAAGATGAAGAGAAAGAGCAGAAAAGGGAAGAATGAGACGAGAGGGAATGATTGCCGGGGTAAGGAATAAGTAAAACAAGAAATCGTGTACGAAAGAAAGATAAGCAATGAGGACAGAAGGAGAGAAGGAAGGAAGGAAAAGCCCAGGAGATGGAGAAGGAGAAAGAAGGAAGAACACAACAGGGCAGGGAAAGAAAAAGGACAAAGAAGGTGACAAAAGAAAAGGATGGAAGAGAGAAAGCGTGACCAAACGAGGATGGAGAACGAGAAAGATGAAGAATGAAATAAGAAAGCAAGAACAATGTATGATAAAGAGTGGGGATAATATAAAGGCGGAAACATGAGAATGAAAGGGTGAAGAGGGGGACTGACAGATAAACAGAGAGAAGGAAGGCGGGAGAGAGAACTAATGAAGACAGAAGAAAGAGAGCTAAAGGGAAGTGGGGAAGGAGGAGAGATGGAGAGCTCGAAGGAAGTTGAGCAGGAGGGAAGGAAGGAGGATGAGGGAGGAGTCAGCGAGGCGAAAAGCGGCAGGAAGGAAACTAATGGAGGAAATTTAGGAGTGGGAAGCCTGTGGAGAGGGGGAAAAAAAGAAGGGGAGGAGGAAGGGAGGGAAAGAGGGAGAGGAGAGTGGGAGAGGAATATGAGGGAAGCGAGGAGGGGAACAGGAGTGCTGCATATGTGTTCAAGGAGAGCAGGAGGGATAGAAGGTTGGGGAAAGTTTGTGTGTGTGTGTGTGTGTGTGTGACCAGAGAGAGAGAGAGAGAGAGAGAGAGAGAGAGAGAGAGAGAAATACAAAGGAAAGTAAATAGCAGTATTTCCATTTGTTTCTGCTGAGACAATTTCACTGAATTAGGAAGGATAAAGGAAGTTTATGAATAATGTGGGTATACTCGTAAGTTTAATGATTGACGAGCAAAAAGTCTTCACTCATCCACTAGCCCTCCTGCCGAAGCCATGAAGAAAAATGTGGAGGACTACAATGCAAAAATGAAAACCTACCTTGTCAGTTTCGTTAGGAAAGGACAAACAGAGCATGTATGTGAAAGTAAGGTTAGCATAAAGTACACACTGATGTTTGCTTGTTCTTAATACACAATGATGTTATTTGTTTTTTTCTTAAACTCGATTAGAGGTACCAGTATACTGTACAGTAGGTCAGATTTTTAAAATTGTTCCTCTGCGTTCGTGTTTAATCAAAGAATAAAAACTATTTACAAAATCAGCTGAGGTAAATAACATTACTATTGTCGATAGTAAGGAAGAAATGTACATAGCTGATACAGGAGGGGAGAGAGGACGCTGAGGAGGACTGTCTGATGATAATCGTGATAAGTACAGTAAAGTTAAAGAAGCAAGTAAAGTATGAGAGAGATACTGAGGATGAGAAAAAAGTGGGCAAAACTGAAATTCAAATCAACAGGTGATGAACATGAGAGAGAAAAAAAAAAACGGAGAGGGAATCTGAACTGGATGATTTAGAATGTAGTAGAGATGATAATTATAGTGTTCTGATAGAAATACCAAATTTATGTTCGGTATTACAGTGGTGTCAGTTCGTAAGAAAGGAACACCATGGAGGGAAGTGAAAGTAGAAAGAGCCATATATAAGAATGAAGAAGAGATTGGTGTGGATGTAAGATACAAAATTAAAAAGGAATGAAAGAGGAAATGCGTTGAGAGCAAAATGTGTGTAACATCTAGCTCAGATGAAGATGAAGAAGGAGAATGAAGAACTTGGAACAAGAATGGATGCAATTTTTTTTTTTTCATTCCATAAGAAACTGTTTTCAAAAGTGTGAAACTGTAGGAAAGAATGTGGCAAAAAGTGATGAAAATTCATGGGATAATTTAGAAGGATTTTAAGAAATATAACTGAAACAGGAAGCGACAGAGAGATAATTTTGGCATGTTCATGAAGTACTGTATGGAAAGCAGGGCAGTGATAAAAAGAGTTGGAATGGATGGTGCTCAAGAAAAGATTCAGGTGCCCCAGACTGTAAGTGGTACACGTATAAACTGTTGTCAAAAGGTCAAAGAATGAGGAGGCAACAATGCTGAAGAGATATGTGCCTAAAATGAATACCACGATGGAGTGAGTGCTGTAGAAAAGGTAAACAAAAAAGTACAAAAGCCTGGATGAGTGGGGTTGTAACAGTGGTCAAGAAGAAATGCGGCTGTACGACTGCATAACAGTAAAAGTGACCGGAGAGTAAAACTTATTGCTGAAGGAATCTGTTGTGTTGTGAGTAATGTACAGTCACTCATAACAGAAGTGGTGCACCTCACTAGCCAACCCTTCTGCGTTTCGTGTGGTAACACTGTAACCTTTGCAACTTTAGGTGATCCCAGTTGGGTTTTGAGATACTATGCCTCCAAGCATTAAAATTTTCAGTCATGTAATCTGTTCCACCCACTCTCCAGTTAAGCCCGTTGTTTGATAGTCTGGAATGTGGGGAGAACTTTCCACTTAACTGTGCTCTTATACTTTTACAGTTCTTCATCGTTAGTCGCTGAAAACTGTGTATTAGTTGAGCCACCAAAAAGGGACCGTTAGGTTACTATGATCTACAACTCCATAGAACGGAGAGAGAGAGAGAGAGAGAGAGAGAGAGAGAGAGAGAGCGGCGTTTGTGAACAAGGAGGAGGTGGGTGTGGAGAAAGAAAACTGAGAAGATGGAGTGAAGGAAAAAAATGAATGAAGGAGAAAGAAAAAAAAAAGAACAATGAAGGAAATAAAAAGAGAGGGAAGGCCGGCGGATGTGAGAAAAAAGAACACGATTAGAGAAAGAAGCAAGAAAAGATGAGATGAGAATACGAGAGAGAGGTGAGAAGGAGAAAAACGTAAGAAGGAAAAGAAGAGAAAGCGCAGGGAAAGGAAGACTGAAACGGGGGGAATGAATGCCAGGGTAAGAAATAAATGAAACAAGAAATCGTGTATAAAAGAACAATGAGTAATGAGGACAGAAAGTGAAAATGAAGAAAGGAATATCGCAGGAGGATGGAGGTGGAAAGAGAAGAAAGAACAAAGTAGGGTAGCGAAAGAAAAGGACGGATAAAGAAGGTAATACAAAAAAAATAAAATAAAATAAAATAAAAAGGAAGGAAGAGAGAAAGGATGACAGAATGCGGATGGAGAACGAGATAGATGAAGAAAGAAAGAAAAAAAGAAAGAACGAACGATGTAAGATGAAGAGAGGGAATATAAAGATACGGAAAATGATAATAAAAGGGGAAAAAAGGAAACTGGCAGAAGAGGAGAGAGAAAGAAGCGGGGAGAGAGAACTTGTGAAGGCAGAAGAAAGAGAGATCAAGGGAAGTGGGAAAGGAGGAGAGATGGAATGATTTTATAGCCATTACATTATCATTACATTATCTCTGCAGATCATGTGTTTTAACCCGAGAAGGATCCTAATCCCTTTTCAGCTCAGTGCATGGCTGAGGGTAGCCAGTGTGGAAGGTTGATTTGACTAATAGCTAGAAAGATTCGTTTCTTAACTAACGTTCACCCAATGCCATGCAATCACGGTTTAGTATTTAAGTTGCCAGTGGTCCAGTTTCGTTAGGTAAAAACAACAAAGTTTATTGGTGTATTGTGATATATGCATGCCGTGCTATGGCATCATGTTCTTGTTGTATAATTTGTATGCATATTACTCGTGCTTCACCAGGAAACATGCACGATATGAAGTTAAGCACATATTGTCTCAATTTTTCTTGTAAAAAAATGGATCAATCTACGTGTTATTTCGATCATATTTCTTGGATGTCCATGCTTTTTGTGTAATATGGTAATTGGGGGAGGTGGTGGTTGAATCGGTAGGAAGGTAGTCTGCAGTCCTAACGGACCCAGGTTCGAATCCCCGTTGGGGCAAGGAACAGTTTAAAGATTTGAATTTCATAAAAGCAGACCTTTCTGGTCTACCAAAAGACCCGTCGACATGTAAAAGTACCCCCGCCAATACCATAACACCAGTCCTGTATGAGACAGCCCTAGCATGTATTCAGTATGGACGGTGGGTGTTAGCGCTGAAGTGGTGACACGTGGAGGTGTATGGTATGTAGAAGGACTACTGGGCCTTGGGAGCAGGCTGTGAAGCCTATGCCCAGAGTCAGACACGTACAAAAAAAATCGGGATTAACCAGAATCTTCCACGTGTGAGTGTAACAAGAAGTGAACTGGAACAGGTTTGAGTCAGATTACTTTACATAATTCTGAAATCAGTTAAACTGATTGGTTTTCTTTTACCGATTTCGAGAGCTGTTCGTTTGGTTTTACATTGTAATTTCATTTCCTAAATAATTTTGTTGGTCAATTTTTCAAATTTAGCATTTTTCATAAAAAGGAAAATCCCCCTTTTTTCTTTTGTTAGTACATAGCTCTTTTCGTTTTTCATTGCTACCATTCATTTTCAATGTTTGTGCCTGTTTATCTACATATATTTTATCATTTCTTTGTATGAATGTATTCTTTAACTAATTCATGGACAAAGAGTTATGTATTATGTGTACTTTATTCCCTAAAGCTCCGTTAAGATAAACCAGTAATTTACAAACAGAACACTGTAAAGTGGAAAAATTGATGATGTTGATGATGATGGAACACAGCAAGACATGCCACTAGTCCTTGTGGCACTGGGTCGCGGTTGTTTCGACCGTAAACCGGTTAGTCCGTAATGGCCTAAAGTGTTAAACAGGTTAGGTTAGGTTAGGTTAGGCTGGTAACACTAAATAGTCAGACTCTGTTTCATCCACTAAAGCTACCTACATAGGCTACATCATGTAAGTTTCACAGATGTCTTTTGTTGAGAATATATCGAACGTTTCTGAAATACACACAAAGCATATATATCCCCATGATGTGTTTAATATTACATACTGAAGAGATTGTTGGAACTTTCTAAGAGAATGGTGCGATACGAGTGGCGATCACGTAATCTATACAACTGTATGTATCGGTCATGTCTTTTTCTTTTATTTACGACAAGGAAGGTGTTGTAAGGATGTAATAATAAGATACAAGGACTATTACATGAAAGCATCGAAAAGAGGTAAGTGTGATGATGCTAGGAAGATACATAAAAAACATAAGTAAAATAATGAACGGAAGTTAAAGAAAGAAGTATGAAAAATGGTACAAGGAGGATATATATATATATATATATATATATATATATATATATATATATATATATATATATATATATATATATACGAAAGTTGAAGAAAGGAAGACAGGAAAGATAAACAAGAAGATACGGAGAAGTGTAAGGAAAATAAAGTAAGTAGCATAAAGGGAAAGTAGTTAAGGAAGCAAGAATGAAAATATAGATTTGAAGAAGATGACAAAAAAAATAGAGTAGTACGAAAAACAGTATAAAATAGAAAAATAAGCGCAGTGAAGAAATAAGTAAATAATATAATGAAGATAGTAGGAAGATGGA
>NC_136957.1:25925223-26090223 GCF_032717465.1 Coenobita brevimanus | reverse complement strand
GTGCCTGAGACTGGTTCCTTTTTTCGCGGCAAGTCACACTGGAGTAAGAGGGGGTGATAGGGAGGGGCCAGAGAGAGAAGGGAAGGTGGGTGGGGGGACGAGCGATGGTGCTGGGGTGGAGTGAAGGAGGGGAGGGAGTGCGGGTAGGGGAAGGGGAATGAAATGCGAAGTTGTGGCCACATTATTTGTCTATTTTCTTTCATTCAGGGAATCATATAAAGGAGTTACTATTCGGTAGATAAAGCTACATTACACCTTGCATAGCAGCGTCAGATAAGCTTTAGATAGGTGGTGATATCAAGGACTGGCTCGTGAGGGAAATATTCTTTTTCTGTGCCTGTCGTCCTCTCTTCCTATTTCTCCCATCTCTCTTGTCACTTATTGCTTTTCTTTCCTTTACAGGTGGCTTTACATTGAGTGACAAGCCAAATGGTTTCCTGTAAGGCAAGAAACCATTTACAACGCTGGGTGGTAACCATATAACCAAATCATACGTGCTCCCTACGTGTCAGCAAGTGGGTTGGTGGAGGATTAGTGCCCCTTCCCGTAAAACAAATAACTCAAAGTCAAATGGCCACTCCTTACGGGATTATGGCGTCTGGCAATAGATAGATAGGAGGAAAAGATAAAGACGATGAGAAGGGGAAAAAAGAAAAGCTACAAAGACACAAAGATCACACAGCTGTCTATAATACAGCAAGATGAAACAATCATAGCAATAAAGGAAAGTAAAGTACTTTCAGTGAGTTATATCAGTATACTAAAATTAGGTTCGTGAATGTTCAAATCAGACCGGGCCTATACTGTCTATACCTACAGTGAACGCAACTTTAGCACATGTATAATTTAAGGCACTGTGGAATCGCCATCACCATCATCACTGTTCAAATGTCCGCTAAAATTAATGAGATAGATAGGATTCAGAAAACATGAGGAATTGCAAAAATACAGCTGCCAGTATCATCCCAAAGAAATGGGTCATAAATCCGTTCAAGCATTTCCCTTGTTTCCCCATTAACCCTAAGGGCCCGGGGCCGTCACTTGTATTTTATTGCTGCTGCCACCAGCCTGCAGACTACCTGGTGACAGAGATCTCAGCGGTAATGGTGTGTGTAACATTTTCCATTTCTACTCTACATGACCGCTTTCATCTTTATTCAGCTCAGGTTTTATTGCGCTTTATGTAGCGTTTATATAGCTTATAATATATCAGTGGTCGGGCTCATATTGCCTACGGAAACCTAATAACTAGTAGTGGGGGTCAACCGGTCCATTGCAGCTACCCTCCCCCTCATCACACCCTCTTTCTCTCTCTACTCCTGACCCCTCCCATCCTCTCCTTTTCTCTCTTCTCTTCTCCCTTCCTCCCCCTCCCACCCTCTGCCCGTCCATTCAGTGGTGGTAAGAAGGAACTGAATACATTATAATGTAGATTCGTGTGTTGTGGGGATGGACGCGATTCACATGGGTGAATGGGAAGGAGGAAAGGGAATTGAAAGGTCAGAGAAGACGAGAGGAGACGAGCGAAGTGAAAGGGCAACAGAAGAAGGGAGAGAGGGGAGAAAGGAGAGGAGAAGAGAGGAGAGAAGATAAAGGAATACAGAAAAGGGGAAGAGGGGAGACGAAAAGTTAATAGACTAAACGAGATGATAAAAAAAGAAATGAGAAAAAGACATGAGAGAATATGGGCATAATAGGAGAGAGAGATTGGAGAAAATGAATGAAGAGGAGAGGAGAAAAGTAGGAAGGGAGGGTGGGAATAGGAAAGGGTGAACTGAGTGATAGGGAGGTATAGGGAGTTGAAGAGGGAAGAAGGGTGTACGTTGACTGGGATTAAAAGGGATTGAATGTATTGGAGGAATAAAAGAATTGAGAGGGGGATGGAGGAGAAAGGAGTGGCTGGGAAATATAGAAGGGAATGAGAAAGAGAGAGAGAGAGAGAGAGAGAGAGAGAGAGAGAGAGAGAGATTACTGGACAGGAAGAATGGATGCTAGCGTTATGTGTGGAGGATATGGACAGATATAAACGGCAAGAAGCAGTAAAAGATGGAAAGAAAGAGAAGTGGAGCGTGTTATTAATTTCCATGTGATCGCTATTATTGTTAATGAAATGAACTGCTTCTTTTAAGACGTTTCAAACCTGAAAGGAATGCAGAAGGCCCTCCCACATGTTCTAGTCTCCAATCAGCCGTACAGGAAAAAGGATTAAGCAACAACCTGCCCGACACAAGAGAGTAGTCCTGAAGGAAATTTTGTAGAATGATGAAAGGTATGTATAATGATGCCAGTTATCACTATACATATTCGTAATAATCGTTTTACATATTACTATGTAGAAGCACTGTGATGAAGTAAGGTGGAATACTGTATGTTGTATTCTAAAAAAAAAAAAAAAAAAAAAAAGTGGGCGTTAAAGATGACGGACGGTCCGTGGAGGAAACTTGGTAGGTTCGGATTTACATAGTGAGGAGGTCACTGGGTGTGATGGGGTGGGCAGAGAGGAGGTACAGAAAGAAGTAAAGGGAGGTGGGAAATCCTGAGCTGTCAGTTTGACTTTTAAGATATATATATTGAATGGTACTTGAAAAATACAACTGCCAATATGCAGTAGTGTCTAGTGAAATGGGTCCTATCTATTGATTCATCTCCTCTGTTTTCTCATTAACCCTTTGATCCAAAGGCCATCACATGTATTTTATTCCTGCCGCTGCACAAAGGGTGACGTAATTCTAAAATTTTATAGACACTCGGCTCTTAAGCATACCAGGTAAAGTGCGAAGAAAACTGGTGACCAGACGAACTACATTAAAGGGAAGAGGAACATTGGCTAGCATGGTCTTCTTACAGTGCAATAATGGCTAGCGTGGTCCTCTTACAGTGCTATATTCCCGAATCAAGGGTGGTAGTAGTGGTAGTAGTGGTAGTAGTAGTACAGTAGTAGTTGTTCCCTAGGCAGTCTGGTTGAACAGCTCCAAGTCTCTAAGGAAGGCAACGGCCGAGACCGGGCTTACCCACAGAGCTTTCAAGGAGTGTATGTTGTGTTGTTGGTGCAGGCGACTGTGTGTAATGCAGTCTTCCATAATGTGCTTAATAGTATGGGGTGCTGTGTTGCATCCTGCACAGGCATCAGCGATGGAGTCATCCAGCCCCTTCTGATAACTCAAGAGGATTGGTTGATGTCCTCATCTCAGCCTGGCCAGGTGGACCCTATCCTCACGAGGGAGGTGGGATTCAGAAGGGTGGATATCAGGAGGCCGTGCATGCAGCTGTGTGTTGTCTTTGAGTGACTGAATGGAGCAGCGAGTGATTTGAGCATGTATATGCTTTAGGAAGCTGGTCTGAGGCAGGCGAGGGGGTAGAGATGACAGTATTTGTGTATGATATCGTGTGCTGGGAGTTGTTTTGATGTTCTTCTGTGTGTGTGAATGTGCTGCCCAAGGTGTGTATAAGGAGAGGTGTCTTCATCCCCATTGAGCTCTGTAGTAACACATTTTGAAAATGACTTTTTTCCTAGGGACATTTTAAGGTTTATTAGTAGACTAAACACTTTGTTAAAATAAATAAAGAAAGGGAATTTCTGTTTTATTCCTGTTGCTTTTATTAAGACCGAATAAATAATAACAATAATTCTCTTTATGGCAGTATGTGGCAGTCCCATCTGTGTCCTAATTGGCTAGCTATTATGACATCACTACCTCCGCCCCCTTACCACACGTCACTTGGCGGGAAGGCGATTTGCTTGTGTTCACAGTCTATATTTGTAGCAATTTTGTGTTGTGCTGTCGCTACATGCAAAGTTAATTCGAGAAAGAGAAGGAAATTTGTATCTCTTCATGTATTTCCTCAAAACCGACACAAGGTATCACGAAAGTGGCTATAGATGCCTGCAAAAGAAAAGATCCATCGCATGCCAAGCAAGTAAAATAATGACATTTCATTTGCTCTATGCGTTTTTCACCCAAGTGTTTTAATTTTCACCTGGCATATGACAATGTCAAGTTCTCTTTAAAGCAAAGTTTGTGCCCTGCTTTAAATCTACCAAGACTAGGAAGCAACGTTCGCAATATCGTTTCGTATGAAGATCACATATAGTATTTTACCAGTGCCGACTTTTTGCTTTCAGAACATTAGATTTTTACTGGAAATAAAAGATGTAAGCTTTCAATACCCTTTCAATTATCCATTAAGTGACATTATGACAATACTTCTGTTATATTCAGCACTACTTGATAGTTCTCGAGATTTTGTTGTCATAGTTGTGGATGTGCAGTATTTTCATCAGACTAGAATGTTGTTTTCAATGCAACAATGGGCTACTGAATATACAGGTTGTCTAGCGAGTTTTGTCATTTATGTTATGTATAAAATAGATTACGTATATATGGAATATTGCATTAGTCTGCCAATATTTTTTAAGTTTTCTTTGTTTACATGACAGACAATTTTCTATGAATATCAACACCAAACAGTTGTGTATAACTATTGCAAAAAAGCATGTTAATGTTTTTTTTTTTTTTGGGGGGGGGGGGCTTAGAATGTCTTGAATACTCATCACCAGTTGCTAATGACAAACTCACTGGACACCCCGTGTAGTACCAAGGATTTGCAACTGTGTATTTACAAGCATTTGGTTCTGTCGTTTAAATTCTTATATAATCAGGGTTCTTATCAGGAATGCCTTAGCTTATGCCTTCATTATCGCAAAGTTTGACAAGACAAAGGCTTTCAGATTATGCTTCGCATTTATTACAGTAAGGCATGAAGGAGTGAGGATTAGTTAGGACATTTTCCCCCCTTAGTTTTGGTTGGTTTTGTTTCTAAGCTTACCAGGTTACTACAGGTTTCTAAACTGGGTATTGTCTTTGCTAATATAACTGCAGTATCAGTTTTATGCCAGTTTTTTTCCCCAGGAAAAGGATAGCCTGTGGTAAGAGGGCGTGGCCAGGGCAGGCCTGCTTAAATGTCTGGACCAACTTGCTTAGCCCCGGGCTCCTACGCTCCTCATGGGGCGACATAGGATTGGAAGATGGATGGATGGCTGAAAGACTTTATGTAGGATGGTCTTTCCCCCACTCTCCATTTTGTCCAATCTGACTTGTTGCTTGTCATTAACATTATTATTATTATTATTATTTTAATTTGAACGTTTGACCCTGGGCATAAGTTTGATAGCCCCATTCCCTGAGGACTAACAGTTTTCCTTCGTCCCACATACTCACACATGTCACATTTGCCACCACGAGGTGCTTTAATGACATGTAGATGGATCTTGTTGAAAATTAGTAAGGTAACATTTGATTAATTTCAAAACATCAAACTCTTCCCTAACCAAACCTGGGATCGAACTTTCGTTCTTTCGGATAGAGTTTAAAATACCTGATGAAAATTTTATGGGAAAAGTAGAAGTACGAATATGAAAGGAATCAAGGATCTTATACCTACCAAAGGAATTGTATGAAGAGAACATTGTTTTGTAACTCTATGTACTGTTTTTCACATTATTCTCTAATATTTACTCTTTTCCATTTACAAGGAAGCGAGACTGAAGGCCAAGTCAGTGTTGCATAATCCTGTTTCCTCGATGACGCCTTATTGTTTCTGAGATACCTAAAAACGATTAACTTAGCTTAGAAAGGTCCATTAACAGTGCTGAATTAGCCTAATCTGATCACCCCATTTAGCCGAGTCTCTAAAGTTGGGAATAATAAGCTAAACAAAGACGCCATCGGAATGCAATGGAAATGTGAATTATAGAAAGTAATCAGTATCAACACCATACTTTCAGCTGCAAGGGATATTATGCTGTTAATTTACCATTTATTTTATTGCACAGCCCAAGAATCCAGCAAGTAGAGGTTTAAACTGGCTTTGGCAGTGTAACGGTAAGAATTTTACTTCCACCGTTATTGTTCAATCAGTGTAATGTTAGGATTTATAATCTTACCGGTTGTTGGTACTGGTCAACTTACCCATTGATAATACAAATGGTACTCGACTTAGTCTCCCCTCCTTGGTTAATAGAAAATTCACTTCAGTAAAACAAAAGGGGGAGGGGGTGGTCTTTTGACTTGGTATGATACAGGTTAATTAAAAGTGTTTTGGTAGCGTTTGTAGTTTTTTGGCCGAGTCGAGATTAAGTCAGTACCACGTGTGGTCGTCGTTCCCTAAGCGAAGGAATCTTGAACTGGAAGGGGAGTGAGTTAGGCATGAGAGGACATAATTCCCTTGATTAGGTATAACAAGAAAATAAAATGACATATACTTTACTCTACTTTAATAATTCTATAGTGGTTTTCAAAAGACATTTTTAATTACATGACCTTTATTCATATGAAAAAGGGTTGTACACTAAAACCATGGTTTGGGTGATCATTCCTACAACATTGTCACCAGGCGGAACAATTTGGTACATACAAGCAATTTCTGAGGTCATCGTACCTTATGTTTTTTTTTGTCAGTTATTCTTGGGCTCGACAATAGGCTCAAGACAGGTACATTTTTACGAGCTTGGATTGTCTTTTTGGGCTGGCATAGCCTCGAACCAATAAAAATAATTACTCATGTTCTATTTCGTCCGTATATTATACTCTCATCATGCAACTCTCTATAATTCACAAACACTATCAATTCATAATTATTAATAGTTCATAATCATCATTACTACATAATCACCAAAAATGCATAATCACTCGGGCTTATGTAGCCTCGAGGAACAACTCAAAATCGCATAATCACTAAGAATACATAATCACTCGGGCTTGTTTAGCCTCGAGGAACAACTAAAAAATCACATTATTGCTCACAACCACTAAATTCCCTTCCATGCTCCTAATTTTCTAACATATTAATATAAGAGAAAGAAAATGGTTAATGGATTTGAATTTCGCCTTTCCGTTACAAGATCACATCACTTTTCAAATGTCTATTCCTTATCTACAAAAAAAAAGAAATTCACTTGATAGATCAGTAATACCATTTCAACTACATTCGGTTTATAAAATAATTCATGGGTAGTGTACGTGTGTATGTTCGAGTTTATGGACAATACCACGGGAAGGCCTCGTGCTCACTCTGACGTCGCCGGTGTCTGGGGACTGAACCAACGTCCATTACACACGATGTCTGAGCAGCGAATCTACGTTAAGCTTTTAACAATATTACTTCAAATGGTTCACGCCAAGTAAGGATTAACCCGCCCCGTCCCGACGACGTATGGGTACGTCACCACGATTTGCATTTGCCAGTCCCGGCGACGTACCAGTACGTCGTGCAATTGCAAGGTACCTAATTTGCACAATTTTCAATTTTCGCACGTGATTTTTCGTATGTATACACGGGACACCTTCCTCTATTCCTGTACAAGATACCAAGCAGGGACAATGCCTTACACTGCATAACCTCCCCCCTCCCCCCCTCACGCCATTGTCTTGGCAAAGGACCTGTTACCAGTGACCTGGCTAGTAAAGTTATTCAGGGCCAGAGTGATTCCCCAATCGATGACAATGTGGAGGACAATGTTTACATAGCATTAGAAGAAGAAACAGCCAGAAATAATGATCAGGTAGTGTGGCAAAAATAGGTCAGGTATGGTGATTAGTTAGTGAGTGAAACAATGCTTATAATGCCTTTATTACTGCTTGAAAACCAATATACTGTCATACTACATATACATTCGTACCAAGTAAATAAATACCATTTATGAGTGGATAAAATAGTTACCCTCCCATAGAACTCGTTTTCCTTGGTGCCAGCATGTTAGAAAACCCACTCAGGTAAGGAGGAACTCCTACCTGGATTGGGCACTTTAAACCTCAGGTGAGTGATTTCTCTATGAATTTTCGATGTTTCTCACCAAAAGCGAAGGTTTTAGCCAAAAAAAAAAAATTCGAAAATACCTCGGGACTGGGGGATGTCAGAGGTGCGGAAAACCTCGGGACGTGACGGGTTAAACAAGAAAAATGGGGGCGGTAAAGGAGGAATGTGGACAGCTCACCTGAACCAACGTCCTTTACACACGATGTCTGAGCAGCGAATGGGCCTCCCCGGGTATGCCAGAGACGCCACTGCTAGATCAAATGAGTTGGTGTTTTTGGAATATGGTGGGTTTCAATTCTCTTCACAATTTATTTAGCAGTGTACACATGACGCCAGGACTTTTGATTGAATTGGGGAAAATTTGGGATTCAATCCTTACTTAATTTAAATACTGAATTTACCACTATCCCGCCTTGAATTTGGGGCAGCTTATGCCATCTAGTGACGGCTAAGGCAAGCGGGACTATTAAATCCTCACAAATGACATTATTTAGGTCTTTTTGACTGTTAATCTTACATATTTGGGTTCTAGCAGCTTCATTAGCAAGTATTTCACAGCTAGGATACAGAGAGATTTGTATACCCATCATTACTCTGTTTAAGGTTTAAACTTGGCGCCCAACAACGACGCACAAACAAGGAGAAAAGCTGCGCGCATCTGTTATTCATTACTCGACCAGACGGAGGAATTCCCATAGCTCAACATCCACAATTACATCACCCAATGCATAGATACAGAGATGTATACATATAAAAATAAAGTTAACCCTACATCAATCATTAACATATGAATTACTACTTAGGACAGGAATTTATAGACTAGTATTCAGATTACACCCTATCTAACTTAAAAATTACAGTACCTCTAAACATATACATGAATACTAAATTTGTGGCACTACATGGCTCCCACGTTCGGAAGACAAATTTTACCCAAGTCAATCATCTATGACATGTGCAGGGATGGAATGTTGTTACTCTTATAACTGCTATGAACACTTTGAATTAGAATACTTTTTCCCACAATCGGTGGCACCTGTCGGTCCACATTAAACACCTGATGCGTACCTCGGAAGGTCGCTTACTCACTTCATTAGGAGGTATGATCATTCCTTACACGTGATGTTATGAGGGAATTTGTGCCCCAGTCAGCCTCAGGATTTGGAGGATAGCTTGTCGCTCACCTGAGCTCGACAGGGTCTCTCGAGAGTGAGATCATCACGGGAGGCGCTTCCTTCCACTCTTCCATTCGCATTTGCATTCACTCTATTCTTTTGTTTCCAGCTTTCCCCCCGCAAGAGGTGAGCGCTCATTCTGTCCTGAAGACTCCACTACCTCACAAACCGTGCTAACTGTAAAGTGAGGGGATTGATCACTCCCCTCGAAGTAAGGCACTTCCCGGTTCCAACAGGAACTCTTCTCTCTCATTTTTTTTCCTTTTTACCCCCTCTCCTCGGGGATGAGTCCACCCGGAACATAACTTTAAGCAGTTATGTTTCACAATATTCGTCTCATGCACTTATCTCTACTTTTCTAACACTCCTTTATGAGCCTCCGAGGGGCATTCCTCACTCGTGGTGGTAATCGCTCATCTTCGGGCTCCGGGGCAAGCTCTTGTTGCAACGGTTCTAAGAGCCATTCCTCGGTACCGTAATATGGTTTTACCATTTCAGCAGCCCTTTGTATTTTTTTTCCACTAAATACGTTTTCAATGATATAAACACTTCCATCTAGCAGCACTTCGATCACTTTATATGGGCCGTCCCATTTGGCATTCAGTTTCATACAGGTACCCGGCTGTATGGTCTCTTTTTTCGTCCACACCAAGCTATTGACTCCAACCTTCTGCTCTCTCCTCCATTGTCCAGGACGATACCTCGTGACGTCCCAAAGTCGGTGAAGTATTGCCCAAGACAGTGTATGATGTTTTGTGTATTTGTCTCTGAATGGGTAATATTTGTCTAGCGAACATATAATTACCTAACCCTTAACATTCTAAGCTGGAAGGAAGGAAAAGTGAAGAATTAGCACTAAGCTTGGAGGAAACATGGAAATATCAAGACGAGAGGTAGGACAGAAGAGCAGAAGAGGACAGTAAGGAGACAGACTGGGGATAAAAAGGCCCCCTTTAGTCGCCTCTTACGACAAGCAGGGATACTGGGGAAGTATTCTTTCCCCCCTTCCCCAGGGGTAAAACCAACTAGTACACTATTTGAATCTCATTACTAGCAGGATGTTCTGAACATAGAGTTGCGGAGGTATTTGGGAATGACCAACCAATGCCACCCTTAGCATTCTCATGCTTTGCTAGTCACTTCCCTTCACTTTCTCACCAACGCCACTAATTGGGGAACGATGAATATCCCACTGCTGCCACCAGTGTAACGGTAAGAATTTTACTTCCACCGTTATTGTTCAGTCAGTGTAATGTTAGGATTTATAATCTTACCGGTTGTTGGTACTGGTCAACTTACCCATTGATAATACAAATGGTACTCGACTTAGTCTCCCCTCCTTGGTTAATAGAAAATTCACTTCAGTAAAACAAAAGGAGGAGGGGGTGGTCTTTTGACTTGGTATGATACAGGTTAATTAAGATAGTTTTGGCAGCGTTTGTAGTTTTTTGGCCGCGTTGAGATTAAGTCAGTACCACGTGTGGTTGTCGTTCCCTAAGCGAAGGAATCTTGAATTGGAAGGGGAGTGAGTTAGGCATGAGAGGACATAATTCCCTTGATTAGGTATAACAAGAAAATAAAATGACATATACTTTACTCTACTTTAATAATTCTATAGTGGTTTCAAAAGACATTTTTAATTACATGACCTTTATTCATATGAAAAAGGGTTGTACACTAAAATCATGGTTTGGGTGATCATTCCTACAACATTGTCACCAGGTGAAACAATTTGGTACATACAAGCAATTTCTGAGGTCATCGTACCTTATTTTTTTTTTTTTTGTCAGTTATTCTTGGGCTCGACAATAGCCTCAAGACAGGTACATTTTTACGAGCTTGGATTGTCTTTTTGGGCTGGCATAGCCTCGAACCAATAAAAATAATTACTCATGTTCTATTTCGTCCGTATATTATACTCTCATCATGCAACTCTCTATAATTCACAAACACTATCAATTCATAATTATTAATAGTTCATAATCATCATTACTACATAATCACCAAAAATGCATAATCACTCGGGCTTATGTAGCCTCGAGGAACAACTCAAAATCGCATAATCACTAAGAATACATAATCACTCGGGCTTGTTTAGCCTCGAGGAACAACTAAAAAATCACATTATTGCTCACAACCACTAAATTCCCTTCCATGCTCCTAATTTTCTAACATATTAATATAAGAGAAAGAAAATGGTTAATGGATTTGAATTTCGCCTTTCCGTTACAAGATCACATCACTTTTCAAATGTCTATTCCTTATCTACAAAAAAAAGTTCACTTGATAGATCAGTAATACCATTTCAACTACATTCGGTTTATAAAATAATTCATGGGTAGTGTACGTATGTTCGAGTCTATGGACAATACCACGGGAAGGCCTCGTGCTCACTCTGACGTCGCCGGTGTCTGGGGACTGAACCAACGTCCATTACACACGATGTCTGAGCAGCGAATCTACGTTAAGCTTTTAACAATATTACTTTATATGGTTCACGCCTAGTAAGGATTAAACAAGAAAAAGGGAGGGGGTAAAGGAGGAATGTGGACAGCTCACCTGAGCCAACGTCCATTACACACGATGTCTGAGCAGCGAATGGGCCTCCCCGGGTACGCCAGAGATGCCACTGCTAGATCAAATGAGTTGGTGTTTTTGGAATATGGTGGGTTTCAATTCTCTTCACAATTTATTTAGCAGTGTACACATGACGCCAGGACTTTTGATTGAATTGGGGAAAATTTGGGATTCAATCCTTACTTAATTTAAATACTGAATTTACCACTATCCCGCCTTGAATTTGGGGCAGCTTATGCCATCTAGTGACGGCTAAGGCAAGCGGGACTATTAAATCCTCACAAATGACATTATTTAGGTCTTTTTGACTGTTAATCTTACATATTTGGGTTCCAGCAGCTTCATTAGTAAGTATTTCACAGCTAGGATACAGAGAGATTTGTATACCCATCATTACTCTGTTTAAGGTTTAAACTTGGCGCCCAACAACGACGCACAAACAAGGAGAAAAGCTGCGCGCATCTGTTATTCATTACTCGACCAGACGGAGGAATTCCAATAGCTCAACATCCACAATTACATCACCCAATGCATAGATACAGAGATGTATACATATAAAAGTAAAGTTAACCCTACATCAATCATTAACATATGAATTACTACTTAGGACAGGAATTTATAGACTAGTATTCAGATTACACCCTATCCAACTTAAAAATTACAGTACCTCTAAACATATACATGAATACTAAATTTGTGGCACTACAGTAGAATATGGACTTTCAATGATTTATCTCAGATGGTTTTTCCTTTTACTGACGAGAGTAGGCTACTGATTTTGAAAAGTACGCTGTTTATCTATATTTAGTAAATGGACCATTGGAGCAACTCTTTCTTGCACCGTATTAGTGGTGATGCAAGTAATGTAAGGAACTCACATTGTCAACACATTAGTCTCTTCTCTAGTGCAGGGAGGATGAGTTTAATGCCTCTTGTCCCTTTGCATTTACACTTTTCGACACTCAGGGAACACGTGGGTTGTGTTTTATAATTCATCATCTGCCAGAATGAAAAAAATACTATAGAGAAAATACATCAAAGAAGAAAGGAAGAATCCCTCCCGTCCTGCCAGCCAAGCATTAAGAACACGCCAGGGTAGCCTGACTTAATGATGTCTTTCTCGTTATTTCTCATCGTTGGTGCCGTGACGAGGGAGGGAGAGAGGCAGAGTGGGTTGAGGGAGGAGGGGGGTAAAGGGAGTTAGGAAGGAATGAGAAGCAGGGGGAAGGGGACAGATAAGTTAAAAGGAAGGGGAGGGGAGGGTAAGAGAAGGGAACAAGGAGCGTAGGAAAGAGGTAAGGAATAAGGATGAGAGAGAGAGAGAGAGAGAGAGAGAGAGAGAGAGAGAGAGAGAGAGAGAGAGAGAGAGAGAGAGAGCAGAGCTGACGAAAGAAAAGGTAAGGGGAGAGAAGAGGATGGCAAAGGAAAAGAAGGGCGGAGGGAGAGTAGAGACGTGGGATGGGAGATTAACGAGAGGAAGGGGAGGGTAGGAAAAGAAACTGGGGAGTGGTGGGAAGTCAAGAGGCACGGGCTAAGTGATAAGAGGAGAGTGGAGAGGTAAGGAATGGGAGGGGGAAGGAAGTAGAGTGGAACGAAGGGGATGGGGTGAAATGGGAAGGAGGAAGATAAAAGATAAAAATAAGAAAGAGGGGGAGGGTAAGAAATGCAAGGGAGAAGGAAGTGAATGGATAAAGGGAGGGAAGAGGTAAAGGATCAGAGATAATTGGAAGGAGAGGGGGTAAGGGAAGGGATATAGAAGGATAGGAGGGTAAATGAGGAAAAGGCAAAATAATAATACAGGAGAGAGAGAGAGAGAGAGAGAGAGAGAGAGAGAGAGAGAGAGAGAGAGAGAGAGAGAGAGAGAGAGAGAGAGAGAGAGAGAGAGAGATTTGCGGAATAGAAGGAGGAGGATATGATAATATAGAGGAATGGGGAGGGGGGAGGAGAGAGAAAGGAATGGAGAAGGGGAGAAATTGGGAGGGAAGTGAAAGGAAGAGGGAAAGGTATGGCATCGACAGAAGCATGAAAACGAAAACACTCATCCGGCCTATCACAGCCTCTGGCAATGTACCCAGCAGGAAAAGGGTACAAAAAAGTTCAAGAAGATTGTATAAAACAAACATGGATCTTTTAAAGAAAATACAGTAGTGTGATTACTGCACACTAAACAGTTTCATATTTAAGTAAAGAAAGAAAGCTCACACTCAATGAATGTTCTCGCACTCAGTCATTCATTATAGAATTAGCTGCTTGCCTGTAAATCTGGAAATAAACAACATATTTTAACATGTTCGAGCTTAAAACGTCGAAATATTTTTCTAATCGATTTTTAAAGAAACTGATAAGCCAAACTTTTGCACCAGTGATTTTTGCAGGCAGTTTATTCCAGTGTTCCATCACCCCAGAGGAAAGAAGAAAGGGATGATAGAACTGAGGTGCGTGAGGATGGAATGAATGGGAATGACGGAGTGGGAAGAATGTGGATTTTTTTTTTTTTTTTTTTTTTGATGGGAGGAAGAGAAGAGAAGTAAAGAAAGGTCAACGTGTGAGAAAAAAGGAGAGAGAGAGAGAGAGAGAGAGAGAGAGAGAGAGAGAGAGAGAGAACAGGGGGAAGTGTCTAAAATATCTGAAGAAAATTCAGTAAGAAAATCGAAAAGTAATAATGAATTGCTATAACCTCACAGCAAAGGTGGATGAAGCCTAAGGATCATTCAGTTCAGTCCATTAACGCACTCTAAATTCCACTCTTGGTACGTGCAGACGATTACACTGAGTTTAAGCGATATATCTCGAACTCTGGGTCTTGAAATATCTTTCACTGCCTCTTCAGTACAAAAGGTCTGAACGCGATGACTAACACCATGTGAAGGTATGGCCAATAATCGACTGTCTTACCTGGTCAGAGACTGAAACATTTTTAGGCCCTGTTTTCCATATTATACACCGCTCATTTTCTTTCCTTTTCTCATCCAGTAGTTATGGTAAGAGAAAAGTTTGGAAACCGACGCCGTATAATGGATAGGGCTTACCATGATCTAAGTAGGGGAGGTCAGCCAGACAGCGGGGAATCCCCGCCTGCATGACGTCACACACTCCCTCTGCCTTCCCAATCCTTGCTCTCAAGGGTGGCTGGCTGGTGTCGGCCTGGACGCGCTATCTGAGATTCGACCACACTGCTTCATTCACAGCTTCACCTCTCCTACAGTATATTTTATGTCTCTATAACCATTTACCATAACCATAGTCAGTAGGTCAATGAATCACATTATCGTCCGCGTGTAATATTCCACAGCAGGACTTAATTTAGCTTCTATCTATATATTTTTTTTATATTTAATCGCACCTTCTCACCAAGGTGGGGTAACGATACGACTAAGGAAAAGAAAATAACAAAATAACAAAAACCTCCACACACAAATACACATTCAGTCACACTCTCTCTCTCTCTCTCTCTCTCTATCTATCTATCTATATATATATAACGCGAGCAACGTTTATGATGGCTCTTAGACGGATAAATGAAGAGATCAATGTAATTTCCATCATTTATAAGTGTGAAAAAACACAACTATCATTATTAGTGTATATAATATTCATTCTCTCTCTCTCTCTCTCTCTCTCTCTCTCTCTCTCTCTCTCTCTCTCTCAGGGCTTTTTGCTGTGGTGTCTAGATCATGGTGTCCCCATTCATTCATTCATTCATGCACGGAATGGGACAAGCTGAACCCGCTCGCCAGAGGGCTGATGTGACGTCACGCGGGCTCACGCAGCGTGCTGTCTGGCTGACTTCCCCAACTAAGATCATGGGGCTTATCAAGATCAAGAGAATTACTCCCCATGCGCAAATGATGACGTCGGTGAGAGAGAGAGAGAAAAAAAAACGGAGAATAAGAGAGAAATAGAGAGAAAATTGAATTGCGTGAGATTTTATGGAAAACTGAAATATTTTTATTTTATTTATTTGTTTATTTATTTTTTAAGACTAGATTCATGGAAAAAATGGAGTGTTTAACCTCCATGCACTTTACCCAATATAAAAAGAATGCGGACTGAAAAGTTTTTGCCATCAATTACACAAATGTTTCTAAATCGATTATTGCATTAGTAGTACTGTCACAGATTTTTGTTTTATACAATTCTGCTTTTGAACAAAACATAATGCAGCAAATCTTTATCCATATACATACGTAAAAAGTGTCCCAACCTTCTCACACTGTGTCATTCCTAAACTCCTCCATACACACCAGCCAATCCCACTAATACTAGACATCTCCCCAGTAGCCTCACTGCTCCCCTATTCAACAGTTCCCCTGCCTACTCCCTGCTTACACCCCCGTAGCACCTTAGCCACTGCCAGCCTGTCTCCCCCCCCCCCTTCCTATTCATTGAGAATCTGCTTCATTCCCTTTATCCTTGCATATCTCTGCCTTTGTAGTACAGTAATAGTATTTAACTGGATTTTTTTTTTTTATGTGTCCGACTCTGGGCATAGGCTTCACAGCCTGCTACCAAGGCCCAGCAGTCCTCCTACATATCATACACCTCTACATGTCACCACTTCGGCGCTAACACCCACCGTCCATATTGAATACATGCTAGGGCTGTCTCATGCAGGACTGGTGTATTGGTATTAGCGGGGGTATTTTTACGACATGTCGGCGGGTCTTCTGGTAGATCAGTAAAGCCTGATTTAATGAAATTCAAATCTTTAAACTGTTCCCTGCCCCAGCCGGGATTCGAACCTGGGTCAGGAGAGGCCTTTGTTATTGTTGTCAGATTTACCTCCCTTGGGAGGACCGGGCCAAATAAGGGCCCGCCAGAGTAGATCTGAATAATTAATGGGGCTCAAGGAGAGCTGCTGGTAGGGTGGAGAGCCCTGGCAGGGTCATTTCAAACAGAAGCAGACTGAACCAATACAGGTGACATTCCTGCGCATCACAGAAAAATGTTGGTACGAGGCTGAGGAGACCTGGTAATTCTCTTAATCTTGGGGCTTACAATAGTGTACTTCCCATTCAGTCTAAAAATGTATAATCTTTTCCTTGTTACTCTTGGACTGTGCTTCAGGTTTTTATAGAACTCCATAACAATGATCAGTTAATAATGGTTTAACTTCCTCGATTCATAAAGTTTATTCCTAAGCTGAATAAGATACTGGAATAGTAAAAATACCACACAGAGTACGTCATAATACTGAAGTCGTTTAATTCTAGTCATACTGGAGGTGGTGGTGAAACATAAATCTACAGTATAGACGCTCCCAATATCCTGTAAGAAATGTCTGTTCCTTCCACTTATGAAGTGGATGGAGATTTATTGCTCCCCCCAGTATCCTGTAAGAAATGTCTGTTCCTTCCACTTGTGAAGTGGATGGAGATTTATTGCTCCCCCCAATATCCTGTAAGAAATGTCTGTTCCTTCCACTTGTGAAGTGGATGGAGATTTATTGCTCCCCCAATATCCTGTATGAAATGTCAGTTCCTTCCACTTATGAAGTGGATGGAGATTATTGCTCCCCCCTCCCTTTTTATGCAGGAGAAGAAACAACCTAAGGCTAGAAGTCCAAAGTAGCTTGTTTCCTCCAAGAAAAATAAAAGGAAATGGAAAAAATTCAACATCAGTCCATTTCGAGGTGCCCGAACACATTGCGTATAAAAGACTGAAGGTCACAGACAGTGGAAAATATAGACTGAAGAAGATTGTTCCAGAGCTGACGTGTTGCATACATGATGAACTGGGAATATCGGTTAAAATCTGCATTAGAGAGTTTAACAAAAAACGGGTGGGAAAACACCACGAGACAGGTGCTATGCACCAGCGGTAATGCAGGAGGAAACAAGCATACAGTTCAGAAGAACAGTAACCATTGAAGTAGCGATATTAAGAAGATAAAGATGTAACAGTGTAGCGAAGAGAAAGATATTGAAAGGAGTCATTAAGAGGAGGAAAGCTGATAAAATGAAACGCCGTCGACTCCTTCCTGTTTGGAGGAGCTGCATGTGGGGAGCCCCTCACACATGAGAGTTACACTCCACATAGGGACGAATAAACCCCTGTATAAAGCCAACAGCAATGCGGAGATAAAGAACGCACGGGGTTGATCTAGTACTTCTAATTATTTGGAAGCCGATTTTGCAAGAGAGGTAATATGATCTTTATATGATAAGTTCCTAGAGAATGAAGCCCCAAGAATATTAAGAAATGATGCAGGACTGAGTTAGCTAGTGTTAAATATTAAGGGATACTCCTGCGGGAGATTCTGACGGGGCAAAAGATATAGGAACTGAGTTCTTGATGAATTAAAAACAACTTCGTTACTTTGATCATTATACGAGATATGAGACAAGTCCGAAATATGGTGTGCCACAGTGTTTCCTGAAGTAACTGCTGTGATGGACGTTGTGAGAAGCAGACGGAAAGCTGAAGGGTGAAGTTATTAGCGTATGAGTGAACAGAATTAAATGTGCAGCTCAGAAAGTCATTGGTGAATGATAGGAAAAGAGTTAGTGGCAGGACAGAGGAACACTGCAGAGCATTTGAAAGTTTAAGGAGAACAACAGGGCCGCTTACAACAGCAGAGATTGAACGACCAGAAAGGAAGTTTAACTTGAGAGCACATATTGAAGGATAAAATCCGTAACATTATAGTCTGGAAATTAAAGATTCATACCAGACTGTCTATGACCTTTTAGATGTCCAGTGCAATGGCAAACCTTTCGTCAAAGTCCCAGAAGGAGGTTGACCTGGGATCTGAGAAGGTGGTGATACTGTGAGTGGACCCTCCCCTATCCATATGTACCAAATGAAATCTTTGGCATGCTTCTACTTTTTGACAGTGTTAAACCTAATGTAAAGAAGCTACTAAATTAATCATCTGGTATATTGTGAGCGTTGGACTTAGTGTAATTAACTGATTAAATTCATCATTAGTGTCTCTACTATGAAGTTTTCATCCCCCGTTCACTAATACCTCTCTCTCTCTCTCTCTCTCTCTCTCTCTCTCTCTCTCTTCAGGGAAAAGGAATAAAACTGAATGGAAAATACATCAGTTTAGACATTTTACCTCCCACCTACCAGCCAGACGCCGGGTACTCTCCGGCCTGGCCTGACTTAATGGTGTCTTTCATTAATTCACATCTTTAGCGCCGGGATGTGGGGGGGATGGGGTGATGGGGGGAGGAGGGAAGACAAGGTGTAATGAGAGGATATTAAGAGAGGGTGAGGGAGGACGGGAGAGAGAGAGAGAGAGAGAGAGAGAGAGAGAGAGAGAGAGAGAGAGAGAGAGAGAGGGTAAGGAAGGAAGGATGGAGAGAGAGAGGGAGGTTCAAGTGGAGGGAGGAAAACGTATGAGGAAAGGGAAAGATGTGGATGAATGGGGGAGGTTAGAGGTTAAAGCTAAAGTATAAAAGGAAAGGAAAGGAAATATAGAAGAGTAGGAAGAGCTTAAGGACGGGTGAGGATGGGATGGGGGAGCGGAGAAGAAAGGGCGAGGAAGGAAGAGTTATGGGATGTTAGGGAGAGCGAAAGGAAGAAGAAAATAAAGAGGGGAGAAGGAGGATGGGATAGAGAGAGAAGAAAAAAAAGGAGGAAAACAGGTGGGAGGAGGTAAAGGTTGAGAGGAGAAGGGAAGGCAAGAGCGAGAGGAGGGAAGATGTAAGTGAGAGGAGGGAATAATTA
This sequence comes from Coenobita brevimanus, assembly GCF_032717465.1. NCBI lineage: Eukaryota > Metazoa > Arthropoda > Malacostraca > Decapoda > Coenobitidae > Coenobita > Coenobita brevimanus. The sequence goes on along the minus strand of NC_136957.1, from coordinate 26,070,979 downwards.
TGAAGGGGAGGGGTATGGATGGGGACAAGCGAGAAAAGAAGAGGTAATGGTGTGGGGAGGAAGAAGGCAAAGAGAAGGGAAAAGGAGGAGAAGGAGGGGATGAGAAAGTTAAGGTCGAGAGATATGGAGAACGGAAGGAATAATTGATGGGGGTGGGGGGAGAAGAATCGATAGAAAATTGAAAGAGTTGGGTAAGAGAAACGATAAACAAAGTGTTTGGAAAAAAGAGAGGAGAGAGAGGGATGGAAGGAGAAAGAGAAGACCTAACAGGAGACAGAAAACAATGAGATGAATAACATAAGGTAGGAGTGAAAGAAAGTGGTGAAAAATGAAACAAAGAAATTGTGTAGACGGAAGGACGAGAAACAAGGTAACAGGCGGGATAGCGTGTATGAGAGAATGGAGTGTGGACGGAAGGTAAGGGTGCCTGGAAAAAAAGACAGAGGGGTGTGACGGGTAAAAAGTCGAATGAAATAACGAGTAATCCTCCATGCACTTATAATAACACACCAAATCTCACATTTACATTACCCCATTCCATAAAACACAGCGTCATTCCACAACACACACCTCGAAGTCCCCACCCACAACTTGCCCAGACAGTTTCCTCTTGGCCCAAGCACTTTACCGGAACCCGACACTTCAGTCCCCTATAACACTGTTCACCTACAACACCCGAAGATGTCCTGATCTTCGTTTTTTTTTTTTTTTTTTTTTTCAATATTTGCTACTGCTGTGCTATTTCCCTTAACGTAGTACATTAGCCTCCAGTGTCAGTATAGCACGGCCGGATGGATAACGTCGAAGAAATGTGGAAATGTTCACTAATCGATTGAAACCTATCAAACGAAAAAATGTACGGAGAACGATCTGAAGAAATAATCACATAAATAAACCAGTCTGACTGTCGAATAATACTGAAGAATTCACTGGTCGAAAGAAAAGTGAATATAAACAATATAAACATACAGGAAATCACGATGACGGTGCCGAATATTTTACACCACAAAGTCAATGTACCCAAATTATTCGGAAAACTAAACGAGACTATGATGCGAAAGTTTACCGTAAAGCAAAATCATACCCTAAATTATTTTTTCGTTCTGTAGGGAGTAAGGAAAATGTAAAGGGTAGCACTAACCCTCTATATAAGCTCAGAAGGCGATCTCGTCCTTGATAACCAAGCAGTAGCGGCATTACTGAACGGCGCATTTCACAGTATTTTCACACATGAAAATAGCGTAGGTATTCCCATCCCTCAATCGGTTTTCTCATAACTAGAAGAGGATTAATAATCATTCAACGAATTAGCATGGATCCAAGTGTTAACTTATATTCAGAAAATTTACCCAAAAAAATCAACAAGCCAAGATCAGATATCTCCATGCATACCGGGTCAGTGTTAGAGACAGTTGGCCTTTCCTAAAACTAAAATATTTAATAAATCACTTACTGACTGTACTACTATCAGGTCAATGGATGCTCGCTTGTATATCACCGATATTCAAATATGGGGATAAAAAACGCGCCACATATTAATGGCCAACAAACCTAACGTCAGTAGGCTACTAAGCAAATATATATATATATATATATATATATATATATATATATATATATATATATTAGAGATAAAATTACCGTGTTCCAAACTAAACATACTTTTATAGCAGATAACCAGTACGGGTTTCTTAATAACAGAACATGTCTCTTAAATTTGCTTGAATCTTTGATAAACATATACGAATATTAGGGCGCAAAAGTACCGTCGGATATAATCTACCTTGATTTTCAGAAGACGTTTGATAAGGTTCCCCATCTAATACTACTGGAAAAACTAGAATCTCATAACCTCTCTAACAAAATAGGTTCATGGAATAGTTAACGAATCGCAAATAGCGTGTAGTGAGAAATGGCGAATCGTCAGAATGGCTGGAAGTAAACAAGCGGAGTTCTTCTAGGGTTAGTTCTAGGATAAGTTCTTTTCACTATTTATATCAGTGATCTATAAAATGGACTCACTACTAAGGTAGCGAAATATGTAGATGACACGAAAACTGGAGGCGACGTAATTACAAAAGCAGGTTGTGGATCTATACAAAACAACCTGGATAAATTGATAAATTGGAGCGAAAAATGGCAGATGAAATGTAATGAGGATAAATGTAAGGTAATGAGCTTTGGCGATAAAAAATATTAAATACGAGCAGCACATGTTTAATACTCCAGTGACGAAAGTAAAGGACGAGAAGGATGAAGGTGCTACCGGTATTATCAGTTTTTACCTCAAAAACTCATAACAGTGTATAGCAACCATAACAGGGCAAACAAAATACTCGGCTTTATTGCAAGGAACTTTGTTCATAGAACGCTTGATGTAATTAATAAGCTTTATACATCGTAAGTTATACTAAATCTAGAATACTGTGCGCGGCAGTGGTCCCCGAATTTTATTATGAACGAAGAAAGGCTTGAGAGAGTGCTACGCAGAGCCACAAAAATGATCACTTCGCAAAATAAGTAGCGATGATTTAGAGGAGATCTAATTAGTGTATTAAATATCCTAATCAAATGTATGTTAGATATGACAATTTGTGCTAAATACATAAAGATACTGCAACTAGTAATAATGGACTGAAACTTAAAAGCAAGATATGCAACGCTCATTTAAGGCAAAACTATTTTAATGTTCGCGTAATGGAAAAACGGAATAAGCTACCAGCAACAGTAGTCAGCGCAAAAACTACTGATGACGTTTAAAAATCGGCTTGACAAATATCTTGAGTCTATAAGCTGTAAGTAACTTAGCGTTGTTTATTTCCAGGTTGAAGTGATGCTGACGATTGGGAAACTAATGTTGAGAACATTCGGCGATTGCGTTTGCCTTTCTTTTGGAGATCTGTAGAAGAGATAACATAGTTATAGTTCTTCGTCATTTGCCTCTACAAAAAAATTCCATGTTAGTTTCTGTCTAATAAGCGTGGTGTTTTTTCTTTCTTTTTCATGACGGTTTAACTGGAGAGTGTGATGGGTGTGGGAGAACCTTTTTTTTTTTTTTTTTTCTTTACACGTTCGTTTGATCTTAGTAGAATTAACCTTGATTTCCAACAGATAACCTCGTCATAGGCCAAAGGCCTTCTTTATCTGTAACTCCTACAGTATGGACGCCTGTGTACTCTCGTCATATATCCCACGACAGGTTAAAATCATTCTTTTCTCACACCCTAATCTACCTGATACTCTTTGTTCGCGTACACTTATCACAGTTATGCCAAATATTTTGTCATTTCTCTCTGAACACTTCCTCTCGCGTTGTTTTCCATTTCTCTCTCTCTCTCTCTCTCTCTCTCTCTCTCTCTCTCTGCTACATACATTGCGTCCTTATTCCGTGCCTAATGCTTTTAACCCTATATGAATCGGGATCACTCCCAATACAGCGTAAGATACCTGTATGCGTAAGTAACAGTGATGTAATTATGCTTAGGAAAGACCTTAGGGAATATAGTGGTTAGGTATAGTTTTTAATAACTCCTTCACTATGACAGATTATTTTTATTTTGTGATATACGTGTCTTTGAGTGAAAAAGTCGTCCCGAGCTGAAAGACTAACAATCAAAACGTAATTCCCGCCATTAGTATCCAAAAGACGATTATTATGTCCAAGGCAACCTACCTCCTTTATATCCCTTGTATCACTGGGTTACAGGAACGTGTAAATACCGAGGCTATAAAACAGACACACAGTATGAGCAAGGAAATTAAATTATACTGTACGTGATATACTGCAAAGTGAAGGAGGGTGCAGGTAGAGAGAGAGAGAGAGAGAGAGAGAGAGAGAGAGAGAGAGAATGGAGGTGAAGATACTAAGAATCACTAAAAAAGGAAAGATTATTCGATGGTAGTGACAGCTGTAAAAATGACGACTATGATGATGGCAGTAACAACTTAAAAAGTTATGAGACTATTACGATGAGTATGGTGATCATGGTGGGAATAACGACTAGGAAGATAAAGGTGGTGTGATAAGAAGATGAGGGAGATGGGAAAAATGAGGAGGAATAGCAAATAGCAATAGAGAAGATAGAAGAAAAGGCGTATATAAGGAAGTAAAGAAAAACAGAACAAACATAGTAATGAAACAAAATAATAAACGAAGGAGAAGGAACACTGGATAAAAATACGCGAACGATACTGAGGAAAAAGAGAAAGGTCAGTGAGAGAGAGAGAGAGAGAAGGGAGGAAAACAAAAATGAAAGCAGAGCACGAGGAAATGAGAAGTTGATCCAATGAGAGAGAGGGGGGGGGGGGAGGATATGAAACGAAGGCAAAAGCAAACAAGTAAAAGTGGAGAGAAAAAGTAATAAACAACTGTGTGTGTGTGTGTGTGTGAGAGAGAGGGTAAGGAATTCGATGATAGGATAACTAACTGTATCTCATTTCTTCGTCGTCTCCGCTTCCTTCCCCGTCCACTGATCTTTCCTTATAACCTCACTATCGTTCTCTCCTCTGTCTACCTTATCGTAATTGCGTTTCCTCCCTATGGCACTTCTTTGATTTCGCACCTCTCTTTATCTCTCTCTTCATCCTCTCCTCCAATTTGTTTATCCTGTTTTGCCTTATTCACCCGTGCTGCTTTTTTTCTTTTTTTTTTTTTTTAAATGGTTTCACTCTTGCCCTGCTCAGTTTATTATACTTCTCTCATTTTAACTTCTTTGGCGACTAAAAGGGTTGGCGGAGGGTTAGTGCCCCTCCCCGGAAAACAACTAACTAAAAAGACGAACGAGAAGCCTCGGACAAGGACTGACCAAAAGATGACGACCAAGGACCGGACAAAGGACATGGTAATTGCAACATGGAATGTAAGATGTGCGAATGATGAGGTGAAAGAGAAAGATTGTCCAGGTGCTTGAGGGTGCAAAAGTTGATGTATGTGGAGTAACTGAAACTAAATGGAAAGGTGAGAGTGTGAGAGAATGGGAGTATGGATGGGGTGTATGTGCAGGAGTAGGTGAGAATGAGAGGGCAAAAGAAGGAGTGTGTATAGTCGTGAGTAAAAGATGGAAGAAGAACATAAGAGCGTATGGATCAGTTGGATCAAGGATTGTGTGGGTAAGATTGAAAGTTGGAATACAAATGTTGGCAACTGTGTGCGTGTATGCACCAACGCAAGATCGTCCAAGCAGAGTGAGAGAAGAGTTCTGGACAAATGTGGAAGTGTGCATGGAAAAGTTTGGAAGGAATGAGAGAGTATTTTTGATCAGTGATATGAATGGTAAAGTAGGGAATGTGAAGGTGGATGGAATAGTTGGTGAGTGGGATGTGCCTGCTGAGATAGATGAGAATGGCAGTGCGTTAGTGGACATTTGTGCTGGGAGGGGGTTGGTGATAGCCAATACCCTCTTCAGGAATAAAATGATCCACATGTATACATGTCGAGTGATGAGAAGAGTGGGTGGTGAACCGAATGAAACGAAGGCAATGATTGATTGTGTGTGTGTGGATGAAAGGATGCAAAGATGTGTAATGGAGGTAAGAGCTTATAGAGGTTGGGGGAGTGGACTTTCTGACCACTACTTGATGGTGGCCAGAATCAAGATCCAAATGAGATGGAGAAATAGAAGAAGGGAAGGACAGTAAGAAGGAGTATTTGCAAGGAGAGTGGAAAGGTTACAAGAAGATGAGAAAAAGACAGAATATAAGAGAGAGGTGGACGAACGATTGGGCAAATATCAATTGGAGCAGATGGGAGACGTGGAAGGTGTGTCCAGGATATTCACAGAAGAAATATGTGCAGCATGTGATGTGGTGTGTGGGATGAAGAGAAGATGGAGGGGGGTGCAAGGAACAGCGTGGTGGAATGAAGAGGTGAGACAGGCTGTGGCACAAAAGAAGAAAGCATACAATGAATAGATGAGAAATATGGGCATGGAAGAAGTTGAGAGGCGGAAAAGAGAGTTATATGTAGAAAGAAAGAGAGAGGTGAAAAGATTAGTAAGAGAGAGTAAGAAGAGAGTGGTTGAGGAATTTGGAAGGAATTTGAGTGTAAAGTGGAAGGACCGTGAGAAAATGTTCTGGAAAGAGGTGAAGAGAGTAAGACAGGGCGGAAGTGAAGTTAGCAGGGGAGTGAAAGATAAAAATGGTAGATTACTAGTGGAGAAGGGAGAAAAAGTGAGCAGATGGAGAGAACACTTTAAGGAATTGTTGAACATAGAGGATGGAAGTAATGCAAGTATAAGTGGCTGGGGAATGGCTGAGAGAAGGAGGGAGGTGAGAAGACAGGAAGAATTCAGTAGGATAGAAGTTGTGGAAGCAATCAAGAAAGTTAAATTGGGGAAAGCCCCAGGAATTGATGGAGTGTGTGGGGAAATGCTGAAGCATGGGGGAGAGATAGTAGTAGAATGGATGTGGAAGATGTGAAGATTGGCCTGGGAGGAAGGTAGAGTCCCGGAGGATTGCAAATCAGGTATAATTATTCCCTTGCACAAAGGAAAAAGGGAAAAAGAAGTGTGTGGTAATCATAGGGGCATTTGTCTTCTTAGTATAATAGGAAAAGTGTATGGTAGGATACTTATTGACAGAATTAGAGAAAGAACAGAGGAATTAGTTGGAGAAGAACAGGGAGGCTTTGGGAAGGGAAGTGGTTGTGTAGATCAGATATTCATTCTTAGATCTTTAGTGGAGAAGTTTCTAGAGAAGGGAAAGAAATTGAATGCGGCTTTCATGGATTTGGAGAAAGCATATGACAGGGTGGACAGACAAGGATGGTGGAAAGTATTAAGAATGTATGGAGTAGATGGGAAGTTGATGAATGCTGTGAAGAGTATGTATGATGGTGCTAAGGCTGCAGTGCGTGTGGATGGTGAACTGAGTGAATTTTTCTCTTTGAAGGTTGGGTTGAAACAGGGATGTGTCATGTCTCCATGGTTGTTCAATCTGTACATGGATGGGGTAATAAAAGAGGTACAAGGTAGGGTAGTGGATGTTGGAGTGGCCCTGGTGAGAGAGGATAGTGTTTGGAAACTCCCTGTACTGTTGTTTGCAGATGACACTGTGTTGTTGAGTGAAGACGAAGGGGAGATGCAGGGCTTGGTGGATGAGTTTGGGAGGGCGTGTAAGAAACAGAATTTAAAGGTGAATGTAGGGAAGAGTAAAGTGATGGTCTTTGAGAGAGGTGATGTCAGTGAATGTACAGCGAGGTTGGATGGTGAGGAATTGGCAAATGTGAGTACGTTTAAGTACTTGGGTAGTGTGATGAGTAAGGATGGAGGTTTGGAGGGTGAAGTGCTTGAAAGGGTACAGCAGGGAAGAAAGGTTGCTGGTTCCTTGAAAGCAGTGATAAGAAACAGGGAAGTGAGCATGGAAGTGAAAAAGTTACTACATGACAGTATTGTGATACCAACTCTAACGTATGGAAGTGAAGCTTGGACGTTGTTGGAAGGACACAAGTCAAGAATGAGAGCAGTGGAAATGAGTTATTTAAGAGAAGCCTGTGGAGTCACATGGAAAGACAGGCTGACAAATGAGGATATAAAGGAGCATTGTGGATATGGATGTGATAGGAAGCATTAGGAAGAATACACTGAGTTGGTTTGGCCATGTGGAGAGGATGAAGGGTGAAAGACTGACGAAGAGAGTGTATGTGAGTGAGGTGGAGGGGGGGAGAGGGAGGGGAAGGCCGAAGATGAGATGGAGGGATGGGGTGGAGAGGTACATGAGAGAGGGGGGTGTGAGTTGGGAGCAGGGCAGTGAAATAGCGAGACAGGGCGACGTGGAGGCGATTTGTTTGTGGCCAACCCGAACGGGATTGAGGCGTCTGGCAATAGATAGACTGACAGTCTTCTTTACAATCTTATTTCCTCCCTCATTCTCAATATATGACCTACCAAAACCCCTCTCTCTCTCTCTCTCTCTCTCTCTCTCTCACACACACACACACACACACACACACACACACACAATGACATCCTCAGACCACACAGAAAGCAGTTTCAAAGTAACACCAAAAGCCAGTAATGAAATATCCACCACAAGGGATAGTGATTTTGGTGGGACGTATGGAGCGAGATAGTCGAGTTGCTCTTCTGAACTTGTATGTATGTCGCTGTTCATTCAACACCGCAGATATGATGGCATCTAGGCAGATAGTATGGAAAAAGGCTGCTGAAATCGCCCTCACTGAAAAAATAAGGCCATTCCCTTGTCATAAGAAGGTGGCTCCGCAGCCATCTTCTCGTGGTTTTGGCCCCACCACTTCTTTCTTCTCAAGTGTCACCACTGTAAGAGCCAATGCAGCAATCACTCTCCCCTCAGCAAATTCAAGAAAAGCCATGTTGCATCTGATACGTGTGATTCGTGTGAGCTGGTGGGACAGACTCCTGTGTGCTTTGTCTACATTTTTGCCGACCATTGGCAGCGTTCGAAGAACGTGTGTGATAGGGTTTGTGCCTGGTTCCAGCAAACCAGGAACGAGTTCCATCGGCATACCATGATTTCAGGTACCGTGTGATACCCCCTTTAACTAAGAAAGCTCTTGGGTTGAATGGGTTAAATACATACACAGACAACACAAAACTTAAGGCATTGAGGTAGCCCGGCATATTAATTTCACTTTCCAGCCCCTCTAACAATCAACCATACCACAAAAATCATAGACTCTGCATCTGTCTGTTCATCTGTCTGTAAACAAACATCCTAATCCCAAAGGCATAAACACAAACAGGTCGCCTCCATATCACACTGTCCCCCATCATTAGGCTGCCTTATTCCGACTCCCACTGCCCTCATTTATAAGCCTCTCAACTTCATCCTCTCCAGCTCATATTCAGCCTCCTTGTCGCGGGGAGATGTGAAATTAAGAATAAAATGCTATATATATATATCAGTTGACACAAGGAATTGACTTTTGAAATCTAGAAGTAAAATTTTACTTTATTCTGGCTCACTTCGCCGATTCTCTAAAGACAAGAATTTTATAAACTTTCTCAACAGTACACAGCAGAGACTATCTACCCACGAATGCTGTATCATTAGTACTGTTGGCCTCTGAGAAAGTGTCCTTACCCCCTGACAATCAATAACTAATACTAATAATAATGGACAGGTCCTTTCTGATGCTAACTCCTGGCTGGCACAACGGATTTTAGATTTAATAAGGAAGGACAGGCTTAAATACCAGTCATGATTAATATAAGAAGTTTGTGCGAACTGGGAGTAACACACTAAAGTAAGCTCAGTGTGGAGAAATCAAACACAATTCTACATTTACATTAAGCTCAAGAAAAGAACCGTAAATTTATTAATTACAAGAAAAATTTATGTTACAAGTATCTCAAAATGAATTCAAATATCAGAGGAAATACACTCACTCATTGTCATTCAAGAAGCTAACTTAACTTGAACCTAGGAAAACGAACGGAAATACTGGTCAGTGGAGAGAAATGGAGCTGAAGCTATGGAAAGACTGGGCGTCTGTCTGTTGCTACACCAGGTGCTGCTATTCGCTGCTAATGTCCACTAGACCGATCACCAACTCGATGGGGAGATGTGGGGAATCATTGTACAACTGGAGACTCTGCTCTCAATGCTGGGCATGACGAGACCTTCTCCCGTGGCGGTCCAAAGCTGACTGATGTCACCAAGCCGGTACAGGGGTGTGAGAATGGGCATGTTTGCCAGAAGTGGGCAACAGTCAGTGGAGGCAGGGTGAACAATATACACATGCAATAAAATCTTTCAGTGAAGCGCTAATGCTGTGCATAAGAATAGTCACTTTTGAAGCAGTGACAATGTTCTGAAAAACCATCCCGATCAAAGTGCATACAAGGACGATTAAACTGAGTAATACACAGTGGGCCTTCCACCAAGATTCGTGGCTTGTCACCAAAGTACAATGTCACGAATTGGTATAAATACACAATTTCATCAATTTGTGACATCATGCCCCATCAAAATCAAATTTTTCTCTGAAAAATTTAACAGTATATACATACATATACTTCCTAACTCAGTCACACAAGATTCAAACTGTAGTGTGTGTAGTATCCTGCTATAGGAGAAAATCACTGTTGCCAATGAGCGTAAAAACCTCGTATTTACATTAACTGAAGCAAGCTTGAGGGAAAAAACTCCGTGATGACATTGAAAAATCCTGTACTCAGGTCAAACAAAGCAAAAGTTCACTACATTTACATTAACAACTAATTGTCATGTAATGTGGTGTATGTATTACATGGTGACAGCTGTAGTGTAACTGTACCTATGTGTAAAATGATATAATACAATTTATTAGTAAATGGAGACAATGAAGCCGAACAGAAGCGGCAACATGCGGCAAAGATGATCAGCTGATCTCCACAGGAAAACTGCAACAGCCGCCATCTTTGCCTGCGAAATCAACCAAGGTGGAGCATCAAAAATGTCGATGTGATAAACAATTTGTACTAAATTACAATTTCTCTCTCTGCCTAATAGTCAGTACATATGCTACAAAAGGAACACCATTATTTTCTTATTGGGTACATTATTGACCAGGAAATATAGTCCTTGGATTGCTTAAATTCCTGAGAACCCTTATAGTTTACTGGTTAAACCTACATTATTAACCAGGAAACGTGCTAGTCCTTGGACTGCATAAATCCCTCAGAACATCCAGTTTACTGGTTAAACCTAACTCTACACTTATGATTAATATCGTTAAGCTGAGAATCCCTATGCAAACTCAGGCAGGTCACATTTTAACACCTAATGTGGGTGTGAACACTCATGTGGATAATGTGTTTTCTCCAGGAATCCTCAGAGAGGCCCACAGCTCGAGACACACCACAAGGTAACTCAGACACAGCCTCGGATTGCCTCTGTGGGGTTCTCAAACTTCCCTCTTAACCTAAGGTACATATGTACATACAGATCTGGACATAATGTGTCCTGTGGGGCCAACGGGCGAGACATCATGTCTGCACCCACACTGCCACTGCCCTCTCTCTCAACTGACTCAGAGATTATGGGAGTGGATTCAACCAGCACAGGAAGGACATGTCCCTGATTGGTGGTAATTTGACACACATTGCAGGAATGCAGAAAACTATGTATATCCTGTTCCATTCCTGGCCCAAAAAAGTCAGCATGGATACGGCCTTGGGTTTTCTTTTTGCCTATGTGACCTCCTGACGCTGAATCATGGCCCCATTCTAACACTGCTTGGCGGTACTTAGCGGGAATGACAATCTGCAGTCGAACCTTGCCCTGGGGTGTTTGTGACTCACGGTACAGCCATCCTTGTTTACGAAAGAACCTGGCTTGACCTCCACATGAATACTTAATCACTTTACCCTTTTGCTTCTTCCACACAGCAGCAAGTGTCGGGTCAGACTGGTGTTCTTGGACAACACCTTGACTACACATCAGATCATGTGGTGATGCAATGGTCACCGAGGTGACACAGTTTGGAGCCTTGGCCATGGCTCGTGTTACTGCAGCTGAAGTCTGAGTAGCGTCATCTATGGTGCAACTATACTTGGCACCTACTATGTTACCTATAATAAGGTCGAACAAAGGTTCTGGGATGACAACTACAACTGTCGATCCAGTGTAAAAGGGAGATGCCACCTGGATATGTGCCTCAGGGAACAATCTCACTGATCCATCAATAAGCTGAGCTTGGATCTGTCGACCTGTGTATTCCTCTGGCCGAACTAGACTCTGCCTGACAGAGCAACCTGAGGAACCATTGTCTCTCAGGACCTTTACAGAAACGCCTCCCACAAACCCTGGCTGAACAAGGAAGGCACTTTCACCTGTGGGAGGGCCTGCAGAGGAAACAGCCAGCCACTGATACGGTTGCATTGTGCACAACTCTGCGAATGCAATGACCTGAGGACTAGATGCCTGAGGGGTCATACTCGGACTAGATGCCTGAAGGGCTGTAACCACCATCTGGGGAGTTGGAGTGCTGACCACCTGTGGAGGAGGGCTAACTGTCAGAGGGCGACTAGTTCCTTGTGAAGGAGGACCTGTGCTGCTAGGGATGGCACCATCTTGCACTTGTCGGGGAATGAAGGCTGCGTTTGCTTCCTGCCTTCGATACACTGGGGCTGGTGCTGGTAAGGATTGTCCCGACTTTTGATTGCATGGCTGATACTGCTGTTGGTTAGGGTACTTGATGTACCTTGTCTAAGTAGGTTGCTGAATGTTCTGCTGTTGGTCCTTTTTCTGCAGTTTGTTTGGACCATGGGCACTATTCTGAGAATGGCCTTGATGCTGGGATTCGCTCTGAGCTGGCAGCCCAGACTTGGCAGTATCTTTCCTGTTCCAGGTCTGTTGCTTATGAGTTTGGTACCCGTACGCAGAGAAGAATGTAGCAGCCTTTTCCACCATTTGGCTGGCATCTCTTACATGACAAATTTTAAGCTGAGCCATAAGCTCAGTAGGCCACGACTTTTCTAGCTGTGTGTGCAGCAAGAGGTCAATTATCCCCTCTCACATGCAAGGGGTCTCATCTTTCTCCATCCACTCATCTAAATAAGCAGTGAAACGGTCGAGGAACTGAGCAGCAGTCTACTTTTCTTGGAGACACGCCCTCATGAAGTGACTCCTGGCATCATCAACTGTGAGGCCATATGCTTTGAGGAGTGTGGCCTTCGTCATCTCATATGTGAGATTGTCTTCACGAATTCTGCGGAGAATATCGAGGGCAGAGCCCTCAAACAAGCTAAGAAACTGGAGCCGCATAGCTGCCTCATCCAGCTAATACAGCAGCGCCATATCCTCAAAACAAGCTACGAACGGCTCGATTCGCTCACCTTCCTTGTATGAAGGAAGCTTAAGGCGCAGGGTTTTCAGAATATGAGCAGGAAGAGTGCTCATGTAGCTTGGGTTGGCTGCACCAGAAGTGCCTGAAGCCAGGGAGTCTCACTTGAGCTTCAACACCTCAAGCTCATGTTTCTCATGTGCCTTGTGCCCAGCATGCTCGTGTTCACATTGTTCTCGCTCATGTTCACGTTCTCTCTCGCGTTCCTCACACTGAATTTTACCCTCTTCACGGGCGTCACTTTCACGTTGCCGTTCATAATTGTGCTGTGAGAACACAGTCTTTAACTTGCCATGTCCCGGCTATTTTTAACCCCATGGGTCACCCCAGTGCCAGCCATTTTTCGACCTTTTTTTTTGGCTAAAATGATAGATTTTGATGTGGAAACAACGAATTTCGCCATCAAAATGCTCAACGAGGGTCGGAAATTGGTTTTATTGAGTCCTCCATACTCGTACAGGTATAGCCGCTCTCTCACGCTCACCACGTACGTGAGAGAAAGCCGTTTTCTATGTAAGGTATACTCAGATATTTATGCTGGGAAGGTATAGCAATGTTCAGCACACTTTTCTGATTACTTGTTACTTCAGCATCTATCACAATTTGCATGTCTTTCTCACTGTGAATACATTATCTTACACTTACTTGAAGATAGGTACAACCTGACTTCATTACGTACAGTCCTGGCACTTACAAGAAGGTATTTACAACTTAACTTCACTATATAGTCCTTACACTTACAAGAAAATATTTACAACTTACACTTACATGAAAATATTTACAAAATGCCTTCATTATGTACAGCACTGGGTGAGGCGCACAGGCAGAGTGAGGCAGAGTGAGCGTGAAGGGGGGAGCGAGTGAGTGTATAGTCTTGACAGCATGGGGGATGGTAGAGGAAGAGTTACCTTACATGCTTGCCAATTATTACCCGTGATTCTTGAAAAATGCGGTCACAGTGAAGGTTTTTATTTTAAACCAATTTAAAACGGCACTGGCACTGGCCGCTGAATTATGTCGGACCGTTTTAAAATGGCAGTGGCACGCAGCGGGATAATTTCCTGGGGATTGGTAAGCTCCATATCTTTGGTTTCCTGTACATATATACTAGTAGCCATGATGCTAACTCAGCTAAGACTGAGAAAAGAGAACAAGAAGAAAGAAACATAAAATAGACATGAGATGGGATATGGGAATGTAAGAAGAAATGGTGTCGAATAAAAATTAGGGGAAGTATCCTAGGTACGAAAGGAAACCCAAGAAGCAAAAAGCGCAGGAGGAAATAAAAAAGGGGACCCAATGAGAGAAAGAGAGAGAGAGAGAGAGAGTTCCTCAGGGAAGACTTTGGGGACTGGAGGTGTTAGATATAATCATTTTCTCCTCTGGTATTATAGATCCTTCTATTGTTGTGGTATACTCATCCTGTGACACATAATTTCATGTCGAAAAGCTATCCCTGGGCTAAAAGGGTAACAGTCCTGACCCAGTTCTCACTATCAGTAATGAACAGAGGATAATAGAATAACTTACGATCTTATTATCACTCGCCTCGTTAGGTTTTTTAACGTGTAAATAATGAGGCGATGGAATAGAAACTCCGTGTATGTGAGGATATTAAAGTAATGGACGTAATATTGCTGAGCAAAGGAGGGTGGAGAAAGGAAGGGGAGGGAAGAAAGAGAAAACTGAGATTAACCGAAAAGGAAAGAAAATTCATGACAGTAATAATGTTAAGAAAACATTCATTTTGCTTATGATAACAGATATTAAAAATGAATATGATGCTAAACTTATGTCGATGTGGGTGGTCACGGTAGCAACACTACGGACAGTGATGATGACGGTACACGTGGTAGTAACGTTAAAAGACGAGGGAGGAGGAGAGAAGAAAAATAACGAGAAAACTGAGTTCTAATACAGCAGGAAGAGGCAACGTCAAACATTAAAAAAGGGGGAAAAAAAAGACAAAAAAAAAAGGTGATGTGATGGGATACTGGAAAAGATAAACGAAAGGTTGTCGAATAAAACGTGGGAGAAATATCGAATGGAGAAGATGAAAGCCAAGAAGGACGATGTGCTGGAGGAAACACAAGAGGGGACCCAGTGAGAGAGAGAGAGAGAGAGAGAGAGAGAGAGAGAGAGAGAGAGAGAGAGGGAGGGAGAGAGAGAGAGAGAGAGAGAGGAGTTAAGTTGACTTGGATTATATTAATATACTAGCAGGGGTACACGGCGTTGCCCAAGCCTAAAAGGCGAACACTCTAATCCTATCTGTTCTAGCTCAATCATTCTTTCTACTTTAGAGCGACCATGTAGGCTACCTCTTATGCTTTTGAAGAAGTAATATGAGAGGTCCTGGAACTTTCTATTTCAGCTTTTGCAGACTAACACACAGTATTTGTGCGCACTTGTTTAGTATTACCGGTGACCTCAAATGACCTTGGAGGTCAACCCCACATAAACTATGTACGTCATATGAGTCTCCATGCCAAAAATTGGGCTGTTGGGTCCAGTCGTTCGAGCGTGTATTACCGGTGACCTCAAATGACCTCGGAGATCAACCTCACATAGGTAATGTCCAAACTGGAGGTCATATGAGTCTCCATGCTAAAAAATTGGCTTGCATGGGTACCCGGCGTTGCTTGGGCCAAAAAGGCGAACACTCCGCCGGCGAACTAATATGACGCAGATCTGAATTTTGACCTCCCTAAGACCATCCTTGGGCCACCCTGAGTTAGAATATATATGGGTCTGAGGGTCTCTGGCTCTTGGTTTGGGCGTGATTGAAAGACAAGCAAACAAACAAACAAACAACGCGGCTCTTCTACATATAGTTAAGATTACCCCTCCTTCCTCCCCGTCTCTCTCTCTCTCTCTCTCTTCCGTCGCCTCAGATCTCAGTTTATGGAATTAATGTACGTCTCATTCGTTCGTCCTCTCTCCTTCCTTCCCCATCCACTCATGTTTCCTTATTATTATATTATCGTTCCCTCCTCTGTATCCACTATCTTAAGTGCCTTCCATCTCCATGCCATTTCTCTGCTGTCCCTCTTCTCCTTACATCTTTTATCCATCCTCTTTTCCAATTCGTTTCTTTTGCTTCCTGTTCTCCTCATATCATAATTTTTTACTATAATTTGTTCTTCTCCGTCTCCTCCACTTCACATCCTTTACTTTGTTTTTTCTGGTTTTCTATATTTACTTTTCTTTCATTTTCTTCTTTTCTTGTACCCCAGTCGCTTTTTTATATGTGTTCTCTACCCTACTCAGCGATTCTGTCACACACACACACACACACACACACACACACACACACACACACATGCACGCACGCAAATTTCCACTTACTCTTGTTTCCTATTTCATTCCATTTGGAGCTAAGTTATACCCACCAACTGCTTCTACATTCTGTTCTCCTTTTAACTATTACACCTTTCCTCCTCTCTGTGTTTACCACCCTCCACTCTCTCCCGTTTTGAATGATATTTACATTTATTATTTTTTTACATTTATTATATCTATATCTCTTTCTATGTATATATATATATATATATATATATATATATATATATATATATATATATATATATATATATATATATATATATATATATATATAAAAATGACAGTATTGTGATACCAACTCTAACGTACGGAAGTGAGGCTTGGACGTTGTTGGAAGGACACAAGTCAAGAGTGAGAGCAGTGGAAATGAGTTATTTAAGAGGAGTCTGTGGAGTCACATGGAGAGACAGGCTGACAAATGAGGATATAAAGGAGCGTTGTGGTGTTGATGTGGATGTGATAGGAAGCGTTATGAGGAACACACTGAGGTGGTTTGGCCATGTGGAGAGGATGGAGGGTGAAAGACTGACGAAGAGAGTGTATGTGAGTGAGGTGGAGGGGGAAAGAGGGAGGGGGAGGCCGAGGATGAGATGGAGAGATGGGGTGGAGAGGTATATGAGAGAGGGGTGTGTGAGTTGGGAGCAGTGGAGTGAAATGGCGGGGGACAGGGCGACTTGGAGGCGATTTGTTTGTGGCCACCCCAAACGGGATTGAGGCGTCTGGCAATAGATAGATAGATAGATATACATCATCATCATAATCATCATTATCAGCAGTTTCAGTGTCCACTGCAGGACAGGCCTATCCCGACCGAAGTGGGGATGATACAGCCTATGTATCTCTACTAAGTAGCTTAGGCTGTTTGGTAGAGATTGTATGTAGGGTGAGAAGTGCCTGTGTGACTGAAGTGTTGGAGTGGCCCGCACAAACCGACTGGGTGCAAGCATACGTTATAGTACGTGACACTGGTTCAACCACAGCACCCCTTATATCCGCCAAAGCAGTACGTGGCCAGGTGAACACTCCCAAAGTTTATTACCCTGGCGGGGCACGAACCCTTGTTCTCCCATGTATGGAAACGCACACTCTATCCCTGTACATATACTTACATATACTCATATATATATATATATATATATATATATATATATATATATATATATATATATATATATGTATATATATATATATATATATATATATATATATATATATATATTCGTTTTCGTTTTCGTTTTTAAAGGCTCCAACATGCTTGCATGTGTCGGCTTTGGTCACCTAATGGCGGCTCTCCACGCTGCACGATCCATTGCAGCCTCCCTGTTCAGTCCCTTAACCCAAAGGTCACACATAAAGACCTCGACCCATGTATTTCTCGGGCTACCCCTCACAACCACACCCCCCATATTAACACTTCTCACCTTCCTCACCCAATTATCATCCCCCATATATATATATATTTATATATATATATATATATATATATATATATATATATATATATATATATATATGTTGAAATACCCACCCCAAAGGGAGACCATGGACAGGGTTGTGAAACGCCCACTCCAAGAAGGGACCATGGACAGGGTGTCGAAACACCCACCCCAAGGGGACACCACAGGGAGGCCATAGAGTGCACGAATGGCCCAGGCCAGACGGGCCTATGTCCCCCATCACCTTGCGTCCCTCTTCCCCTCAACGGAGTCAGCCAGAGGAACGCTGCCCTGGCGGACTACTCTCCAGCCAGACCAGCACTCTCCAGGATCAGGGTGGGACTTGTACCTCCAAAGTCCCAGGTAGAACTGTGATGACAGCCACCGTCCGTGCTGAGGAAGGGTCGGCCACTGTACACCCTTCACCTGCAGCCTCTGCTGGGAGCAGAACCACGGTGATGGCCACCATCCTCGCCATGGAGAGATTGACCATCATCCATCTCTCATCTGCAATCCCAGAGAAGGGCAGAACTGAGGCGACGGCCACCATCCGTGCCGGGAAATGATCGGCCACTGTCCATCCTTTGTCTGCCACCTCCACAGGGAGCAGGACCGCAGCGACTGCCACCATCCGCACTGGGAAAGGGTCGGCCACCGTCCGTCCCTCGTCTGTTGCCCCTGTGACGCCCCTCATGGAGGACGTCCCTTGCTTGCCTCACCCATCCAGAGGCCAAGCAGGACACCTTTCTTGCTCTCCCCACAGAGCCAACCTCCTGGCATAGTTGCAGCTGGAGAAGATTTAGGGTGGCCCCATCGTGAGTCTGGGGATCCACTCCCTACAGCCAGCACCCCTACGTTGCCCCTTGCTGTTGGATTCCTGAAGGAAGAGACGCCGCAGGCAGCGCCTGACGGCAGCTTTACCCGAGCGAGACCGCAGCCCTCAGTCACCCAAGGGTGCCCCCAGGACTCCAGGGCGTGACCTCCCCAGCTTCACCAATGAGCAGTCCTCCTCCAGGAGTGGGTGCAGAGAAGTGCACCTGCTAGCCCTGTTTGGCCCCAGGCCCGAAAGCCAACCTACTTACCAGGGAGAGGCCTCCCTCTACACTGCCCAGCAGCGCACCTCGGACGATCAGGCCCCTAGCGGTGGTCCCGTGCCTCCTGAGGGAAAGCAAGCCTGATGGGACCCCTCTCACACTTGGATGACACCTGTAACAGCCCAGTCGCCAGCAGCCCAACCTGAGTCCTCCTGTCTCATATTGTGTGTTTAATCTGTACAGTGTATTGTGTTAAGCATTGTATTGTCTTTATAGCAATATTTGACCCGAGTTTTTATGCTCTGTTCCTCTAGTTGCATGCTTTAGACCCAGTCTTGAAGGGAACCCCAGATCAGTCGCTCATGTCCAGAGAACAAGGAGTTGGGCTCTGAACATGTAGCATAACTTTATATATATATATATATATATATATATATATATATATATATATATATATATGTGTATACGAGTATATGTCCTGACACTCTCAAAACCCACAAACATCGTCACAATGCAATATTAATGGAACTATCAATATAACCATCACTTTAACCATCCACCATAGAGGATAAAGACTTTCCAGGGTTATATTGGACGATAGAGCTGGGTTGCCTTTGTGAATTTTTCTTTCGGTATGATGATGCTCCTATTAGTTGCATTCTTTCTACCTCAAAACGATTTTCCCCGACTTAGGGAGAACCTCAAGTAAAGGTTTTGTCTAATACAAACAACTCGAAAACCCTCTTATAAAAAAATTTTGGCTGTAGCAAGAACACAAATGATATGTCATCCTCAGGCTAAAGGACTTAAGTTACCTCCGGCTTCTTAAATACACAGACAACACAGGCTTTACAGCACTAAGTTTATGTCGGAAAAGAAAAACACAAGTGGAGCCAAACACAATAAACCTCGCCTGACAGCAGTTATTTTATTTTCAAACGTTTTCAAGTAATAGTCCTCTCAAAAACTGTGGCCTTGCATTTGACCTCTCAAGGTCACTTGAGATGAAAGGTCATGGTGCCAAATGACAACCCATATGAGACTTCCTATATCTTAATGACAGTAAATATCTCTATCTTGAAACAGTTTCGAGTTATAGCCCCCTGAATATCCTTGAACTCGTTTGACCTTCCAATGTCATTTAAGGTCAGAGGTCATGATACCAATTCAATGTCCATGTGGGACTTCCTATATGTTGATAATTGTAAATATCTGTCTGCCACCAGTTTCGAGTTGTAGTGCCGTGAATATCCGCAATCTTGAGTTTCACCTTTTAAGGCCACTCAAGGTCTAAGGTCTTGGTGCCACATGAAAGTCCATATTACTAATTCCTATATGTTGATAATAGTAAATATCTCTATCTTCAACCAGTTTCAAGTTATAGCCCTCTGAAAATCCGTGACCTTGATTTTGACCTATCATGGTCACTCGATTACCCCCAAAATTTAATCAGAGTCTTTCGTGACCAGTGCCCATATATCCTGAAAGTTTCATGTAAGTTTATTCAGCCGTTTTTCGGTGATGTTGATAACAAACAAACAAAGAAGCTCCAAAAACAATACCTCGTCGGACTCCGTCCAGACAAAGTAGGCTAATCATTGATCCTCCAGGCCCTTCAATAATACTCAACCGTGCAGGTAAACAATCAGAATCAATATCTTCAATTTGTTTACCTGCCTATAACCAGACTCCTTACAGACGAGGTGCGCACAAACAAGTCCCCTCCATGTCAGTTTGCCCTTCATCAGGCTGCCCTCTCTCCAACTCACACCACTTTCATTGATAAAATTTTCCATCCCATTTCCTCACCTCATCCGTGGCCACCACTTCTCCTTACAACTCAGCCACATGTCTTGCAGGACTAAAACTCTACACCTAATTATGGGTACAGTTAAAAGTTGAGTTAACTCTTTCACTGCGATGGCTACTCTGTACTTTATTCCTGCTAGTATCATGATGCCTGGATATATTTACTGTCAACAGGAACATAAGCATTTTGGCAGTAGAGTGTTTAATAAAGGCTGTATAATACCTACCCACTTCGAAAAATCTATCCAAAGCTGAATGAAATCAAGATAGCAAGAATATAACTGATCTCGCAACTCTGGTTGCAGGGGTTGATGAATGAGGAAACCATTGATGTAACTATATCATTATACAGTCATCCCTCATATTTTGCAAATATATAATTTTCATGGGTACTGAGAAAATAAAAATAGAAGTATTAATTTTTACATGGCTGTTTAATATATACATGGATGGGGTTGTAAAGGAGGTGCAGGGTAGGGCAGTGGATGTGGGGGTAGCTCTAATGAATGAGGGTGAGATTTGGAAGCTTCCGGTGTTGCTGTTTGCTGATGATACAGTACTGTTGAGTGAAGATGAATGGGAGTTGCAAGGTTTGGTGAATGAATTTGGGACAGTGTGTAGGAGAAGGAATCTGAAAGTTAATGTAAACAAAAGTAAAGTCATGGTGTTTGAGAGGAATGAAGTCACAGAGTGTGCAGTGAGGTTGGATGGTGAGGATATGGAGAATGTGAGTGCATTCAAGTACTTGGGTAGTGTGATGAGTAAGGATGGAACTTTGGGGGATGAAGTGCGTGAAAGGGTACAGCAGGGAAGGAAGGTTGTTGGTACACTGAAAGCAGTGATGAGAAATAGGGAGGTGAGTATGGAAGTTAAGAAGTCACTGCATGATAGTATTGTGATCCCTACTCTGACGTATGGAAGCGAGGCATGGACCTTGCAAGATGGAAACAAGTCAAGAGTGAGAGCAGTGGAAATGAGTTACTTGAGAGGAGCATGTAGAGTGACGTGGAGGGACAGGTTGACGAATGAAGAAGTGAAGGAACGCTGTGGGGTGGATGTGGATGTGGTTGAGAAGATTAGGAGAAATACACTGAGGTGGTTTGGACATGTGAAGAGAATGGAGAATGAAAGACTGACTAAGAGGGTGTATGTAGGTGAGGTGGAGGGAGGGAGAGGGAGAGGTAGACCGAGGATGAGGTGGAGGGATGGAGTTGAGAGGTATATGATGGAGGGGGGGGTGAGTTGGGGGGAGGGTAGTCAAATGGTGGGTGACAGAGCGACTTGGAGGCGTTTTGTCTGCGGCCACCCTTTGCGGGATTAGGGCGTCGGGCTATAGATAGATAGATAGATAGATAAGAACCAAACCATATGTAATGTAGGAAAGAGAATTTCACGAGCAGGCTTACGATACATTTATACATTCCTTCACTATGGTTAAAATTATTATATCTCTCTATACATACAGCTTCCACAATCCTACGTTAGAGAGATATAATAATTTTAACCATAGTGAAGGAATGTATAAATCAGATCCAGTGATGAGAGGATTAGTGGCAAGGTCCTTGCCGCCCCTTGTAATCCCTCACTCAGGTCGTGGACAGAGTAGAGGGAGAGTCTGGTGAGGTCACATCAGGTGTGGTTGGGAAAACGTGTCCTCACCCTGCATATAAGCAGCTTCTCAGCATTTGTATGTACCACTCTTGGTAGAGGGAGAGTCTGGTGAGGTCACATCAGGTGTGGTTGGGAAAACGTGTCCTCACCCTGCATATAAGCAGCTTCTCAACATTTGTATGTACCACTCTTGGTCTGTAGATCCACTGAAGAGGGCGACAGCTGTCGCCGAAACTGTTTGGAATACATCTTTTTTCGTCTGCCAGTGTGGGTTTTTATATCTTATTTCATGGTCACGATAGTGTGACTCTTCAGCCGTAAAGGATGAAGTGATTTAATTTTGAGAAAAATCGGTCAAAGGTAAAAGTCACAGTGAAAGGTTAAATGTTCGGCCCTTGAACTCAAACAGGTTTGATTCGATTTGGATGAAACTTTGTGGCAAGGTTAGCCGAGAATGAAATTATTGTTTACTCTAGCAATAAGTTCAGGTTACAAGGTAAGGTGAGTTTAAACACTTTAGGTCCTTTTTTAACCAAACTTGGAGGATGGGTTGAGGGTCAGGTATTAATGAAGTTGTTTAATTCTGAGAACACTCAATCAAAGGTTAAGGGCAGGGTCAAAGATTCAGCCTTAAGACCCTTTCACAAGCTATGTCGTGTCCGAGCACTGAGCATATCTGTTACGAAGCTTAGCGAAACAGATCAGAAGAGAAAGTGCTTCAGTTCATCACGTCTACACTATTAGTTCACATTTTTATAAGATACTCCAAAATCACAGTTGCCCATTGAACAAATGGACCGGTCAATAGACCTATTGTCTGGCGTGGATGTTCCATTCTCTGAGTGCTTCTTAGCGTACTTTCATCTGTTGTGTCTCCTTTTATCATTCCCATATCGTCCTTATATTTCGACATTCCCTCGTACTTATATTTTTCCTCTTTCGTTTCTGTTTCTCAGCAGTCTCTCTCTCTCTCCCATTTTTTATATTTACTCTTCTTGCAGCCATATTTATCTTCTCTCTCTCTCTCTCTCTGCCCTATTTTCCATGTGGTACTCATTTGCCTTCGGCCCCTCCCATCTCCACCAGTTCAACATCATCATAATGCTCTTTAAAGGTTACTGTTACCTTTTTTTCATAATCATATTGATTGTTCGACAGCTTCAGGAAAAATATGTTGGTAGGAGAAGGGATATGTATTATGTTTGTTTATTTGGAAAAGGCCTTTGACAGAGTCCCTAAAGAGGTGGTGAAGTGGGCAATGAGAAAGCTTGGCTTCGAGGAGTGACTGGTTAGGGTGCTTATGGCTATGTATGTGGGTGCTCGCACCAAGGTAAGAGTGAATGGAGATTTGAATGATGAGTTTTTCGTGAATGTTGGTGTGTATCAGGGTTTTGAGTCCCATGTTGTTTATCATGGTACCTGAAGCCCTCTCACGTGACTTTAGAAACGGATTCCCGTGGGAGATGTTGTATGCTGATGATTTGGTGTTGATTGCAGTGAACGAAAGGGAGGCGGAAGAAAGGTTTAGGAAGTGGAGATGGTATGGGGCACAAGGACTTAAGGATGAATGCAGATAAAACAAAAGTGATGATATCTAGAGTTGGTGGCGGTACTGTCAAAGACAAGGGAGAGTGGCCATGTGCAGTTTGCCACAAGGGCATGGGAAGTAAGTCCATCTTGTGCGGTGTTTGTGATAAATGAGTGCACAAGAGATGTAGTGGTATCAGAGGTAGACTGCGAGATAATGCTGATTTTGTGTGTACGGCGTGTCGGGGAGAGCAGGTGGAGATTGTCAGGCGTGAATGGATTGAACTTGCTGGTGAATCTCTTGAGTGTGTGGAAGAGATTTGTTATTTGGGAGACATGTTGTGTGCTGGTAGTGAGGCTGGAACTAGCTCTGTGGCTGGGGTGAAAAGTGGTTGGAAGAAGTTCAGGGAGCTCTTGCCTCTCCTGACATTGAGAAGACTTTCCCTACGTGCTAAGGGGTCTTTGTATGCAGCATGTGTTAGGAATGTAATGCTGCATGGTAGTGAGACCTGGGCAGTAAACGAGGAGGCTATTCGCTGGCTCAGACGTACAGAAATGACAATGATTAGGTGGATGTGTAGTGCGTCCCTGCGTGCAAGGTCTGGGGGGGCTGGGTTTACGATGGAAGTGTTGAGACGTAGGATGGGACTGGTTAGTATTGGTGTTGTGATGAGGAGAGGCAGATTGAGATGGTTTGGACATGTGGAGAGGATGGGGGATGATAATTGGGTGAGGAGGGTAAGAAGTGTTAATACTGGGGGTGGGATTATGAGGGGTAGACCGAGAATGACATGGGACGAGGTCATTAAGTGTGACCTCAGGGTTAAGGGACTGAACAGGAAGACTGCAATGGATCGTGCAGCATGGAGAGCCGCCATTAGGTGACCAAGGCCGACGCATGCAAGCATGTTGGAGCCTTTAAAAATGAAATGAAATGAAATGAAGTGACGCACCCAGGAATGGTTCTTGCATCACGACAACGCCTCATCACACACCGTGTCGTCAAGTCAGTAATTTTTTAACCAAAACAGCGTCTTTGTTGCTTTGCATCCCCTATCCTCGCCAGATCTCACATCGTTATTTTTTTCTTGTTCCCCAAGACTGAGTAAGAACTGAAAGGCAGAATATTTGACAGTTAGAAGAATTCCAGGAAAACATGCAAGATCTCTAGACAAGGTGACAAAAGACGACTACAGGAAGTGTTTCCAAGAAAGGGGAAAGCGCTGGGACAAGTGCCTGGCGTCTCAAAGGGAGTCCTTTGAAGGAAACTTAAATGAATTTTGATGTAAGTTTTGTAATGAATTTTTTTGTTAACACTTCCGGGAATTCTGGAATCCCACCCTATATTATAATTATTTCTTCTTTTTTATCAAGCTATCTTTATCATCAACACCATCACTTCATCTCTCTTACTCTCTCAACTTTTTTTTCCTCACAATCGCTACCACTCTCCAAATTTTCCTCCCCAACCCCAAGAGAGCCATAAAGGTCACAACTGGGCCTCGTCTCGTGAAATGTGGCACTTCCTACCTCGCCTTGGAGCCTGCTGTGGTGTGGTGTGCTGGTGATTTTATACCTTACCATATATCACCCCCCCTCTCTCTCTCTCTCTCTCTCTCTCTCTCTCTCTCTCCTGAAATGAGAATGTCTGTGACTGCTTCGTTACAAAAACAAACAGAAACTAACAGCAGTTCACCTTCCATCATTTTTAATGTTGGATTCATATGTTTGAATATAGTTACGTATATCTTTGGGTTGTGAGTATTATTTGCTGATTATTTATTCATTTCAAGAAACGATTATCGTTCTGACGAAAAATTATAGTTGTATGTATCACCATCAGCTTAAAGTTTCTCATAAGTTAATTAAATTCGTCTGGACGTATCAAGTACAGAGTACACTATTTAATGAAGAATTTGTTTATTCAGTTTTTTTGGTCTTGTTAGACTCAAGTTTTCCAGTCTGATTCCAGTGGTGTATGTTTTGTCTATCTCTAGGCTTTTGTCTACAGTTGGCAATTGTTTATTTCCAGTCTTGTTACCGTGCACTGATGTAATGGCTGACGTATTGCTTAACACACACACACACACACACACACACACACACACACACACCATCTGCGTCCATGCAGATGTCGCTGATATCACCATTACTGCGTCATGCAACGCCGATCGAGTCAGTTCCTTTGATGAGCTAGTCTCACATTGCTAGTTTGGCTGGTCGACGTGTTTTTGAGCTGTTGCTAAAGGTGTTTCTATTGATGAGAATAACCTGAGACGTTCCTGCAAGGTGTCAGCTGATACACTTTGTTATTTATGTTGGGAATATATTGGACAAAAGATGATCAAATACAAAATCCACCTTGATACCAAATTTGCTCGTGCACACAAGGATATTTTGGCGTGGCAATGAGCGATCAAGATATGGATTGGGTTCCACACTACACTTGTGGAAGCTGTCGCTCTGCACTTGAAGCTTGGCTAGGAGAGAAAGAAGATGCCTTTCGCTTTTTCGAGAGTGTGGCGAGAGCTTTCAAATCACCACGACGATTGTTATTTTTGCATGGCTAATATAAGTGGTGCGAAGAGCTTTTAGGGAAGAAAGAACATTATATATCCCAATTTCCCTTCTTCGACCTCTCTGGTGTCTCTGGTGCCTCACAACGATGAGTTGGCGATTCCTGTCCCTCCTGCAGACACGGAAGTTGTCTCTGACCATGAGGACATCGTCGATGACGGAGAGGAAAGTAATGATGAGTCATATGTTGGAGAATGGTCCGGAAACAC
Source organism: Coenobita brevimanus (assembly GCF_032717465.1). Lineage (NCBI taxonomy): Eukaryota > Metazoa > Arthropoda > Malacostraca > Decapoda > Coenobitidae > Coenobita > Coenobita brevimanus. The sequence goes on along the minus strand of NC_136957.1, from coordinate 26,044,629 downwards.
TCCACACTTTCTCATTCAGCAAGAACTGGATGACTTGGTCCGAGATTTAGGAAGCACCAAGTCCAATGCTGAGCTGCTGGTGTCACGTCTAAGCAAATGGAACTTGTTGGATCCCAGTTGCAAGTTGAGTTATAGGAATTGCCACGGCAAGTTTGATCCTTCTTCAAATTGTGTGAGGAAACCTTGTAAGAATCCTCGTTGTGTTATTGTTTTGATGTTAAGGGTTTGTTCCAAGCCATGAGAGTGGATTATAAGGCCTTAGAATGGCGACTCTTCATAGAAAGTTCCGTGAAGAGCCTAAAAACTGTACTTTTGCATAACGACAATGAACTCCCATCAATTCCAGCTGCACATTCTGTGGAAAAGAAAGAAGGCTATTAGAATGTAAAGATTTGTCTGACAAAGATCAAGTACTCAGATCACAGTTGGAGGGTTTGTGGGGATTTCAAAATGATTTTGTTCTTACTTGGAATGCAAGGCAGTTATATGAAGTACTCGTGTTTATAATGTTTTTGGGACAGCCAGAGTGATGCAGAACATTTCTTGAGAAAAGACTGGCCTCTCAGAAAGAGTCTCACACCAGGATCGTGCAACGTCCTGAGAGCTCCACTGATCTCCAGAGAGAAGGTACCGCTACCACGGCTACACATAAAACTTGGTCTTGTGAAACAATTCATGAAAGTCACTGACGAGGATGGCGATGCATCTCTGCATATCCGATCAATGTTTCCCAAGCTGATCGTGGCAAAGGTGATGGCTGGCAAATTCACCAGGCTGCAAGTTCGAAGAATGCTTGCAAGCTGTGAACTCCAAGGTAAAATGACCGATGATGAAAAGTGCGCTTGGAATGCATTCAGAGGGACATTGGAAGGTTTTCTTGGCAACCAGAGGAGACCAAATTCTGCACAGCTCGTCGATAACCTGATCGGCGCATTTCACTGGCTTGGATGCAAAATGTCAATCAAATTGCACTATCTGCATTCCCACCTTGATTTCTTCAAAAGCAACTTGTGTGTAGTCAGCGAGGAGCATGGCGAACGGTTCCACCAGGACATTCTGCTGATGGAAACCAAATATCAGGGCAGGTGGAACGAGGCGATGATGGGCGGTTACGTTTGGGGATTGTTGCGTGCTTGTCATCACAGCTACAGAAGAACGTCAAGATCAAAAGTGCATTTATAGATACTATGTGCCCTGCATTCCTTGTGATGTTAGTGTCGGCTCATTTTCTACAGTTGCAGCACTTGACTCTCAGGTTGTCATTATCGTACCCTGGCAACCTACCATTCAAAACTGCATCTGATTTCGTATCATATTACACACAAATCATATTATTATGCACGAATGTATTTTACACGAAAATCATTATACATGAGCATATTATACATGAATCACATACGTCTCATATTATACACGAAATCTGACGCACTGTTGAGGGGTAGGTTGACAAAACATGATAATAACAACCTCAGAGTCGCATCCGCGACTATAGTTAAATTCAATAATATGCACCAGGAAATATATAAATTCTTTGACAGTCTCCAAATTCTCGAAATGGTAACAAGTTGCAGTTCTTGTCCTTGTACGATTAATATGTTGTTGCATAATTCCTGTAACTCTAGATTTACACTAAAACAAATAGCATATTAGGAATCTACTCATTGACATTGATAAGAAATAGCGTAAAAACATTAACGAAAAAAATTGATTTAAGTTTGTTACACAGTGTAATAATGATAAAATAATAATAATAATAATAATAATAATAATAATAATAATAATAATAATAATGAAGGCCTTGATAAGAAACAGAGGCTCGAGTGTTGCAACTGCACGAGGCTTACATGAGGGAGTGTTAGTGCCAACTCTAACATATGGGTGTGAGACTATGGTGTGGCATGAAAATGATAAGTCAAGACTAAGAGCAGTGATGGGACTGCTGAGGAATGTATGTGGAGTATAGAGGGTGGATAGGATACGAAATAATGTGATTCGTGAAAGGTGTGGAGTGAGGAAGTCGGTGGACACCAGAATCGAAGAGAGTATCCTGAGATGGTATGGTCATGTGGAAAGAATGGATAATAATAGAGTGGCAAAAAAGGTATACCTGAGCGAATTTGAAGGAGGAAGGAGGCGAGGTAGGCCAAGGAGAAGGTGGAGAGATATGGTGGAGGAGTGTGTGAGGAAGAGAGGTTTGGAAATCGGTGAGGCTAGGGAACTGACAAGAGATCGAGCTGGCTGGATGAATTTTGTGAGGAGAAGTGCGTGATCAGGGATTTTGGCACCCCTTGTGAGCATGGCAGCGTCCGGATTTACTCAGTCGGATACGCTGTGTGAAGCTGCAGAATGTGGTGAATGTTTTTGGCGTATCCGGTGGAGCCAGGATTCCGGGGTCTTGAATGATGAGTGAATGGAAGTGTGGCCTATTTGGATGGTCAAGTTTGTGGGAGGTCCGGATGATGATGATGATGATCATGATGATAATAATAATAATAATAATAATAATTATTATTATTATTATTATTCTTGCGGTATATGGGGGAGCTCACCATCCATTCACCCGATGTAGTGCTGCTTTGTGTGGCTACCCTTTCCTCTTTTCCTTCCTCTTCTGTCTTTCTTTCCTTCATTCTTTCCCTTTCCTTGTGCCTACGGTTGCCTTTACACTCTCTCTTCTGTCTTTCTTTCCTTTATTCTTTCGTTTTCCTTCTGCCTGTGGGTGACTCTACACTGAGTGACAAGCCATATGGTTTCCTGCACACCAGGAAACCATTTACTACGCTGGGTGGTAACCATATAACCAAATTATGGTGCCTGGAGGTTTAGTAGAAAATTTAGGCTCTCCAATCAGATTGAGCCTGTGTAGGTTTATATCCAAGGGGTGGTTGGGATTTATTGCTCACGTAATGCCACTCAGGGATAAGTGAGGCTGGTCACTCATCTTAAATAACTTGCCTAGCCCAGGACTCCTACCCTCCTCATGGGGCAACACTGGATTAGATGATGATGATGTTCATGATTACTACCACTACTACTACTACTACTACTACTTTAATTATTAAAAACATGGTTCTTGTTGTTGTTGTTGCTACTGTCGCTCCTGTTGTTGTTTTTTCTGTCTGGGTTATTGTCATACTTATTAATATCATTATTATTGTTGCACCTCTTATCATCTACATCATCATCAACATCATCATCATCATCATCATCATCATCATCATCATCATAATAATAATAATAATAATAATAATAATAATTATTATTATTATTATTATATTATTTTATTATCATTATTATTATTTTTATGATGATGATGATGAGGATGATGATGATGATGATGATGATGATGATGATGATGATGATGATGGTTATTATTATTATTATTATTATTTTATTATCATTATTATTTTTATTATGATGATTGATGATGATGATAATGATGATTGTTATTATTATTATTATTATTATTATTATCATTATTATTATTATTATATTATTATTATTATTATTATTATTATTATTATTATTATTATTATTATTATCATCATCATCATCATCATCATCATCATCATCATCATTATTATTATTATTATTATTATTATTATTATTACTGTTATTATTATTATTAATATTACCCGCCCCCGCCCCGGAGGGGTTCGGGAACGGGCATTGTTTTCACTCGGTTTGTATGTTTCTTTGTTAACAAGTTTACACGAAAACTACTTGTGCGATTTTTACTAAAATTACAGGGATGATGGGCTATGACCTTCTGATCACCTGATTAAATTCTGGGCCAAATTGGGTCAAGGCCTAGGCTATAGACCCATTCATCATCATCATCATCATCTAATCCTGTGTTGCCCCATGAGGAGCGAAGGAGCCGGAGGCCAGGCATTTAAGACATTTAAGATGATAGTGACCAGCCTCACTCATCCCTGAGCGGCATTACTTGAACAATAAACTCCAACCAACCCATAGATCTAAACCTGTACAGGCTCAATCCGATTGGAGCTCCTTAACTGCCCACTAAACCACCAGGCGCCATGATTTGGTCATATGACTACCACCCAGCATAGCAAATGGTTTCCTGGTGTACAAGAAACCATTTGGCTTGTCACTCAGTGTAGAGTCACCCGTAGACAGTTGGAAGAGGAAAGACTGAAGGAAACAGAGACAGAAGAGGTAGGATGGAAAGAAGGGAGAGAGAAAAGGGTAGGTACCCGAGAGCAGCACTACATCGAGTGAGTGGATGGTGGGCGCCCCTACCGCCCCCCAAATGTAAGAAGATGGGGACTTTTTTTTTTTTTTTTTTCGGCATAACCCCTTTCAGATTCCTCATATCTACATGAAAGCAAAACCTGAAGGTGCATCTTGCAAATCTGCATCTGTAACCTGCCTCACTACATCAGGAGGGTCACCCCTAGTTAGCGGTAGTCCGGTCAAGGTCAGGTGGGTAGGGCGTTAAATTTCAAATGGGCATAAACTGGTCAATTTTCACTCGATTTACTCCAAATTTGATGTGACATCTTTGAATAGGTATCCTGTTGCGTTTATATGTCAGCACTATAATGGCTGCCGAGGAGAGGTTTGCTGTGCATTAATAATAATAAAATAATAATAATAATAATAATAATAATAATAATAATAATAATGATTGTGGAAAGTGTTAAGAATATATGGAGTAGATGGGAAGTTGCTGAATGCTGTGAAGAGTATGTACGATGGTGCGAAGGCTGCAGTGCGTGTGGATAGTGAACTAAGTGAATTTTCCTCTTTGAAAGTTGGGTTGAAACAGGGATGTGTCATGTCTCCATGGTTGTTCAATCTGTACATGGATGGGGTAATAAAAGAGGTACAAGGTAGGGTAGTGGATGTTGGAGTGGCCCTGGTGAGAGAGGATAGTGTTTGGAAACTCCCTGTACTGTTGTTTGCAGATGATACTGTGTTGTTGAGTGAAGACGAAGGGGAGCTGCAAGGCTTGGTGGATGAGTCTGGGAGAGTGTGTAAGAAACGGAATCTAAAAGTGAATGTAGGGAAGAGTAAAGTGATGGTCTTTGAGAGAAGTGAAGTCAGTGAATGTACAACGAGGTTGGATGGTGATTAATTGGAAAATGTGAGTACGTTTAAGTACTTGGATAGTGTGATGAGTAAGGATGGAGGTTTGGAGGGTGAAGTGCTTGAAAGGGTACAGCAGGGAAGAAAGGTTGCTGGTTCTTTGAAAGCAGTGATTAGAAACAGGGGAGTGAGCATTGAAGTGAAAAAGTTACTACATGACAGTATTGTGATACCAACTCTAACGTACGGAAGTGAAGCTTGGACGTTGTTGGAAGGTCACAAGTCAAGAGTGAGAGCAGTGGAAATGAGTTATTTAAGAGGAGCCTGTGGAGTCACATGGAGAGACAGGCTAACGAATGAGGATATAAATGAGCGTTGTGGTGTTGATGTGGATGTGATAGGAAGCGTTATGAGGAACACACTGAGGTGGCTTGGCCATGCGGAGAGGATGGAGGGTGAAAGACTGACGAAGAGAGTGTATGAGAGTGAGGTGGAGGGGGGAAGAGGGAGGGGGAGGCCGAGGATGAGATGGAGGGATGGGGTGGAGAGGTATATGAGAAAGGGGTGTGTGAGTTGGGAGCAGGGCAGTGAAATGGCGGGGGACAGGGCGACTTGGAGGCGATTTGTTTGTGGCCACCCCAAACGGGATTGAGGCATCTGGCAATAGATAGATAGATAGATTATTATTATTATTATTATTATTATTATTATTATTATTTAGAATGAAAGACTGACTAAGAGGGTGTATGTAGGTGAACAGGAGAGAGGGAGAGAGAGGGGGAGACCGAGGATGAGGTGGAGGGATGGAGTTGAGAGGTATATGAGGCAGGGGGGAGTGAGTTTGGGGGAGGACAGTCAAATGGTGGGTGACAGAGCGACTTGAAGGCGTTTTGTCTTCGGCCACCCTGTGTAGGATTAGGGCGTCGGGCTATAGATAGACAGATAGATAGATTATTATTATTACTATTATTGCTATTATTATTATTATCATTATTATTATTATTATTATTATTATTATTATTACGGTATTACCACTGTTCCTACTGCCATTACGACTCAGCCCCCCTACCCACTCCTGGCCGTAATGACAGCTGCAAGGGGAAACTTTTGCACATTAAACCACGAGGCACATCTGGGGTAGGCAGGGGGTGAGACAGGTTAGGCATGGAGCCAGGCAGGGATGAGACAGTGGATGCGTCAAGGAAGAAGACAGGGGGTGAGGTATTGTGGGTGAAGTATTAAAAAAAGCAGCGAGTGAGGCAGCGAGTGAGACAGGAATGTAGGAAGGGAGTAAGGCAGAGGGTTAGGCAGGAAAACAGGCAGGGGATTAGGAGGTTAGGTCAAGTATAGGGAAAAGTAGCCGTCAGGTTGTGGGGTTAGACAGGAAGGCATGCAGAGGTGAGGTAATGGGGCATGCAGAGGTGAGGTAATGGGGCATGCAGAGGTGAGGTAATGGGGCATGCAGAGGTGAGGTAATGGGGCATGCAGAGGTGAGGTAATGGGGCATGCAGAGGTGAGGTAATGGGGCATGCAGAGGTGAGGTAATGGGGCATGCAGAGGTGAGGTAAGGGGGCATGCAGAGGTGAGGTAAGGGGGCATGCAGAGGTGAGGTAAGGGGGCATGCAGAGGTGAGGTAAGGGGGCATGCAGAGGTGAGGTAAGGTGTTAAGTTTGGAGACTGAGGTAGGAAGGTGGGCAGGGGGCTAATGTAGGAAGGAGGGCGGGGTGGGAGGCACAGAGTTTAGGCATAGGCAGTATGACAAAGAAAGGTGCGGGGGAGGGGGTGGCAAGTAGGAAGATTTGTAAAGGTCAAGCAGGGAAGTGGGGGAAAGGAAGGGATAGTGAAGGTAGGCAGTGAGTGAGATAGGGATATGAAAGACGGGGAAGAGAGACGGGGAAAGAGGGAGAAATGGAAAGAGACCAGAGGATACAACAGGCGAGAGGGTGTGAAGTGATAGGAAGAGGGAAAAGAGTGGGAGGAAAGAATGATGAAAGGTAATCAAAAATACAGAGGGAAAGGGAGAAAGAAGATGGGAGGGAACATGGAATAATGAAAGAGTGAGAGAGAGAGGGAGGGTTATAAAGTGGAGGATGAAGAGAGAAAGTAAAGCAGTGAGACAAAGAAATGGAGAAGGGGATGAAGGGAGAAAGATGAAGGTAGGCGCGGAGGTGAGGGAGAGACAAGCAGGGAGATATGGAGAAAAGGAGGGACAGAGAGTTGCAGAGAAGGAGGGAAGGGAAACTAGAGGAAGGGAGATAGGGAGGTACGGTGAAAGAAAAGGGTACATGACGAAGAACACAAAAACAGAAAGGGGAAGACAAAAGGGAGAATTAGAATTTCACGGTGATAAAGGAAGGGAGCTAGGGGACTGGGAAGAGGGAAGAGAAGGGAATGGGAAGACATGAAAAATGTTAGAGGGAGAAAGTTAGCCAGATACAGAGAGAGAAAAGGACAGAAAGAGAGAGGATGAGAGAGAAAGGGTGATAGAAAAGGAAATATGAGGATAGAGGGTACGGGGGTATACAGAGAAGGAGACAGGAGTAAGGAGAGGGGGTGAAACAAGTACAAAGAGAGATGAAGGTAGAGGGATGAGATAGCGATGGTAGGCAAACAGAGCAGCTAAGAGACGAAAAGTAAATGAGAATGAAGGAGGGAGAGAAGAAGATAAAGGTAGATAGGTAAATATGGTGGGGTGGAAAAGTAGAATTGTTGGGAGATACACAAGTAAATGAGGATAGACGACGGAAAACAGGGAGGTTAATACAGGGAGGTAAGTGAGAGTGGGTTCCGAAGGTGATGGAAAGAAGGGTAATACAAAGAAAGGCATGGAGGGGGAAATGAGGATGATGAAGTGACTTGAAGTACAGTTGGTGCAAAACAGAAAAGAGTGTAGGCAGGACGGTACGAAAGTAACATGAGGCACGCGGTGAGGAAAGAGTGAGCTGGGCGTGAGGCTGGAGTACGAGTATGCAGGCTGTGAAACACGGGGTGAGGCAAGGTGTAAGGCAGGGTGTAAGCAGGAGAAGAGGCAGGGAGTGAGAAGGATGTGAGGTAGAATGTCAGTAGGGGGCGAGGCAGGGAATACGCAGGGAGTGAGTGAAACAGAGGATCAGACAAGGGGAAAGGCTCCAGTGAGGAAGATGGTGAAGTAAGGAAGAGAAGCATGGGGTGAAAGACGAAATGAGGCAGGGGATGATGCATGGGACAAGGCAGGGTGTAAGGTGAGAAGTGATGAAGCCAAGGTAGTTAGATCGATGGAAGGTGTTTGGAAGGATTGGAGGGAAGGGAGCGAGAGTGATGAAGGCAGGGAGGTAACATAAAGGGAGTTAAGTAGTGGATACGAAAACTTAAGAAGACACAGCGAAAAGAAGAGATGAAGGTTAAGAAGGGGGACAGAAAGCTTAGGAAACTGTAATGTCATGTTATCTATGTATTTGTCAATGTCATGATATCTATGTATTGGTCATTGGTATGTATTTGTCAATGTTATGTTATCTATGTATTTGTCAATGGTGTGTGCGTGTGTGTGTGTGCGAGAGTGTTGACCAGCTAGTTTATGCCTCTGTGACGTCAATGGTTGGGGGGGGGGTGTAGTTAGAGGGAAGTGAGGAGGGACGGCCAGCGAAACCGAGGCGGGCAGACGACCTCCAGCCCTCAAGCAGTGTAGACTTGTGTATCAATTGTACGAGCTGGGCAGTGGTAATAAAGGAGTGTCACAATAACATCAAGATTTGATTATCTGCTACAAGCAATCTGGGCAACATGGAGGACAGACCGACCTTCCTACAACAACATTAATACCATTTGATGCTCGCCTGATTCCAGAGTATGATGGCTCTACGGACATTGTGGAGTGGGTCACATGGGTGGAGATGTTGTGTCAGCTCCGTGGAGTTGCCCTCGAATCAGTTCTGCCACTACGACTGACAGGTGGGGCATTCACTGTGTGGTCACAATTGCCAGTTGCCAGCCGCTGTTCACTGACAGAGGTGAAGAAAGCACTGTATGCAGCATTCGCCCTAGATCAATATGCAGAATATGAAGCTTTTACTGCATGTTGGCTACAAGCAAGTGAGTCAATTGACGTCTTCATGGCTGACCTCGGACGGCTGTCGACTTTGTTTGGGGGTGTGTCTGACCGTACTCTGGCATGTGCGCTCGTGGCAGGACTACCAGATGATATTTGTCGTGCTATTCGCGCTGGGTCAAGAGCCGAGGGACTGGATTTAAACAGAGTGTTGGTACAGGCTCGTGCTGTGCTTAGTGATGAGTGTGTGGCTGCTGCTGGGATTTTGGCACCAGTGAGAGATCAAATGCGGGCGCAAATGCTTGGAAGAGCACGTCGCCTTTGACGTTGCTGGACCTGTGGCCAGCCAGGACATTTTGCTGCTGCATGTCCTAAGACGGGAAATGATGTTGGAGGGGCCTCATGAGAGCCAGTGTCCTCTCTTGGAAGCCAGTAAGTGGTGCTCTTCCTGTGGTGCAGCTGCTTGTTGACGGGCGGCAGTGCCAAGTTCTTGTTGACACTGGTTGCACAGACACCACAGTACATGCCCCTTGTTGCATGCAGTGGCACCTGCAGATGACCAGCATCGCAACAATTAGTGGAGATTCTTTCTGGTGCACTGGGACAGGCAGTGTGACAGTGGAAACTCCTGATGACCAGAGCGACCGGGTGCGCCTGCTGGTGGTGCATGAGCAGCCTGTGGGTGTGGATGTTGTGCCCAGCATCACTGGCACCTCAGCACTTAGCAGTGTCATAGTGAAGTCTCCGTCAGAAGTCCAATTCTGTAGCACTGGGAGGTTGTGTGGAGCTGCGTCATCAACTCTGACACTGCTGGCATGCACCTGATTTCAGTGTACGATTTGATGGAAGGCATCGAACGTGGATGGTGTCATGGAAATGGATGAATGGAGCAGCACCTGATTGCCTGCATAATACTGTGGCACAGTACAACATATCCCTGTCCATGTGCCAGGAGTTTGACCAGGAACTGGAGTCATGGATCAAGAACGGCTGGTTGGTACCCTACTACGAACAGCAACATGGGGCGCCACGAGGACTTGTGCCACTCATGGCTGTTTGTCAGAATAATGGCAGTAAAGTACTGCCAGTGCTAGACTACTGTGAGCTAAACGACTACGTAACTGCCTTTACTGCTGATAGCGACATATGTGCTGATAAGATGCGCAAATGGCGCCAACGCGGAAGTAATGTGGCTCTTCTGGACCTATGAATGGCTTATCTGCAGGTGCGTGTCGATCAGCAACTGTGGCCGTTTCAGACAGTGATGGTACGAGGCCAGCTCTTCTGTTTGATGCGCCTTGACTTTGGCCTCAACATAGCTCCGATGGTCATGAATGCTGTTGTTAAGAACATCTTGGCTCAGGACCCAGATAACGAGCGTGCAGTGTTGCCTTACATCGACGATCTGTTGGTGAATGAGGACCTAGCCAGTGCAGAGCAGGTCGCTGCAAATTTTGCTGCTTTTGGCCTGGAATGCAAGCCGCTGAACTGTTCAGCTGATAGGGCACGACTGCTAGGGTTGCACGTGCAGTCATCAGATGGTCAGTTGAAGTGGACACGTGACAATCCAGTTGACCCACCACTGACAAGAGTGACACATCGTGCTGTGTTCGCATAGTGCGGACGGTTAGTCGCGCACTTGCCAGTAGGAGGGTGGCTCCGGCCAGCAGCTGCGTGGATTAAACGTCAAGCAAATGCAGTGACACAGGGCTGGGACGACATTGTGGATGACGACTCCTTGCTTCAACAGATGGAGTATGTGGGAACACGACTGGTCAGGGAAGATCCATGTCATGGCCTCTGGTGTGTGTGGCAACCGGGCAGTTGTGTGGACAGACGCCAGTGCTCTAGCTCCTGGAGTTGTTTTAGATATGCCACAAGGCAGTGTAACTGAAGACACATGCTGGCTGAGGTGGGACGACAGCTCACACATCAACATGGCGGAGCTGGATGCAGCAGTCTGTGGAGTGAACTTGGCAACTGCTTGGGGTATGAAGAACATTGAGTTACGGACAGACGCTGCCACAGTATATCGCTGGATTGACAATGCACTGACTGTTCATGCACGACTTCGAAAGAAGGCTCACGGAGAGATGTTGATTCACTGCCGAGTCGAAATCATTCACCAACTGGTGAGTGAGTTGGGAATGACATTGTCTGTGAGGCTTGTCCGGTCTACAGAAAATCAAGCTGATGTCCTCATGCGTGTCCCAGAGGAGTGGGTGAGGAATGACAGACTGGTAGCTGGTGCAGCAGCAATGGACGAGCAAGACACAGCTGAGCCTAGAATTGCTGACGTCCATGTATGCACTGGTCATCCTGACATCCAGCACACACTGTTTTTTGAGTGCCGAGAGATCTCTCAACTGGTGACACGGGCTGAGGTGCGTGAAATTGTGAAGCGGTGTGATGTGTTCCGAGCCATTGACCCGGCTCAGATGTAGTGGCAGCACGGGTCACTGGGTGTGACAGGAACATGGCACCATTTGGCAATAGACATCACTCATTACAGTAGTCACGCCTATCTGACAATCGTCGACTGTGGGCCATCCCGATTTTGCATATGGCAGCAGCTGTGACACCCAAATGGAGACACCATCATTCGCCAGTTAGAGCAGGTGTTGTATGAGCGAGGAGCACCTGTTGAACTGCTCTGCGATAATGACACCATCTTCCACGGGTGGCAATTCACAGCCTTTGTCACAGATTGGGGCATGTTAGTATGCTTCAGGGCAGCATATGCCCCAAGTGGCAATGGCATCATTGAATGAAACCACCGCACAGTGAAGGTAATCGTTCCCAGGAAACAATGCTCCATCACTGAAGCAGTCCACCTGTATAATATCACACCCCGAGATGGAACATCAGTGACGGAAGCCCCTGCCAATGGTGTGTACAGCAACGAGGTGCGAGACTGTGTACGACCTACCCAGGAACAGCTCATCACGGACACAATGCCTGATGGTGATGAAGGCATGCGGTGTGCGGTGGTATGGTATGGTAAAGATTCCCCCTTCGTTCTTGTAGAAGGGGACGGGCCATACATTAGCCCAGTCAGTGAGGTCAGGCGTTAATATGTAAGTGGTAGAGGCAGCCCTTAGCAGCCCCTCAGCTGTCTTGTTGATTCTAGTTAAAGTAGAGAGATACACACACACAAACACACATTTATACATATATACATGTACACATATCCATATGTACATACACATATAAACACAGAAACACACACACACATATATATATATATATATATATATATATATATATATATATATATATATATATATATATATAATAACACAGGCACACCATAGGCATACACACTAGGTGGGAGGAGGAGCAGCAAGCACAACTTAAGTTAGAACTGGGAGGGAAGTCGTGGCTACAACATAGGCTGCAGCATATCAAAGGGTGATTGTGGGTCTGGCAGCTGCATGGGTTCGGGGTATATCAGGATTGGGAAGGGGGTATCTTTTCCTGATCCGGGAGGTGGCCGGACATCTGAGGAGGTAGTGCAGAAGGGGGAAGGGGGTGGTTATCTGGCAGTGCTGGCACTCAGAATCGGGGTCTGCATCCTCATCTGCAATCTTAGAGAAACACTTATAACCAAGACGAAGGCGGTGCAGGCAATTAAGAGTTTTTGTGTCGTACCTGGAGTTAACTGGCAGGGACTTATATTGTGTGGCCACAGCATACCATCTGGCAGAGGGGGAGCCCAGTCGTACATGATGATGGTGATCTTCTTTAGTTAAAGCGGCTGCCTTATGTCCGATGGAGCATTTGACCTGGCTTAAGCTGGTTTTATTTCAAGGTCAATATAGGGTCTATCAAGGGCGGTCTTCACTGTGTGGTCAGCCTTTTCATTCGCGATGATGATGACATGACTTGGGATCCAATTGACGGTGATCGATCCCCTTGCATTGCGGATTGCAATTTCAGTGTTGAAAATGTCATATATAAGTTTAGTGTTGTCATTGTGAGTGTGTCGGCGAAGCGTGTGGATGGCTGAAGCTGAGTCTGTGTGTATGATGGTGGGGAATGTAGCGACGTGCTCTAGGACGTCAGAGAGGGCGGCAGAGATAGCTGCCAGCTCAGCTTGAAGGGTGGAGGCCCCATCCGTGATGCGCAAGCCGTGGGAACGATCCCCACACACAAAGGCTGCCCCTGCCTTTGAAGACTTAACCGAGCCATCAGCGTAGTACGTGGCCGAGTCAGGGACTGTGAGGGTGACGATTCGTCTGAGGCCCTCTTGACGCATCAGCTGGGTGGGGGTTTGGGTCTTCGGTGGTGAGCAGGGGATGATGAGATTTAGCAGAGGGGGGCTTCAAGGAGGCTGAGCCTGATAGGTGGCTTCAGGTGCAGTAGAGACCTGCACAATGTAATCAGCCAGGTTGTATTCGTGAATAGCACGCGCGGCGCTGTGAACCCAGCTGTGTGACAGTAGGTCAGGTTGGAGATTAACTGCTGCTATGAGTCTGGGCAGGAGTGGGAGGGGAGAGGCGTTGTGGGCTAACTTGGCTGTGAGACCAGCCACTCTAGCCCCTATGTGGAGGTGTAGTGACTCCAGGTTACACTCCAAGCGGAGCTTCCAAAGGCGTGTCCACATGGGGGCCCCAGTCATAATCCGCATAGCATGGTTTTGGATGACCTCCAGTTTGTCAAGCAGTGGAGAGTTGATAGTAGGCAGTGCTGGGGCCGCATAGTCAACCAAGGCTCTGATGGTCTGTATATAAAAGAGGTGGAAAACTTTGTAAGTTGCTCCCCTCTCCTTTCATGCCAAGGACCTCAGTGCATTAAGGCGGAGCTTTGTTCGTTTTTGGAGGTGGTTAACCTCTTGGTTAAATGAAAGTTTGGAGTTGAAGATGACTCCAAGGTACTTGTGCGTGGTGACATATTCAAATATGGAATTGCCAAGGTGGAGCTGGTCCGTAGGAGGGTTGATGAGGAAAGGGAGGGCCTTGGTCTTATGGGGGTTGATCTTAAGCCCCAGCTCTGTACATTTTCAGTGGAGTCTCATCAGGTCCTTCTGGGCTTTAGCATGGTAGGGGCCCCCATGGACGATCAAAGTTATGTCATCTTCATAACAGAGGAGGCGAGCTCTGGGGCCTAGGTCCACTTGCAGAAGGCAGTCTATTAAAATATTGAAGAGCGTGGGGCTAAGAATGCTGCCCTGTGGGGTGCCATTCGTGTGCTGGTGTTCTAAGGATGTGTGCCCCTGGAAGCGTACTGCTGCTCTCCGACCCCGGAGAAAACTTTCCAGCCAGCTTAGGAGGCGACCTTGACCCCCCTGCTTGCCAGGGCTGCCAAGATGACCTCTGGGCATGCCAGCTCGAAGGCCTTCTCCAGGTTGATAAAGACAGCTAGGCCTCTGCCGCCATGCAACTCAGAGAGGAACGAACTCAGGCACTCGGCTGTCCCCTTACCTCTGGTGTAGGCAAAGATGTGGCTGTGAAGGGCTGGCAGGAGCCAGTCGAGCCACTGGAGCACCATCCTCTCAGCAGTCTTGCATAGGCAGCTGAGAAGGGAGATGGGCCTGAAGGCTGTGGGGTCAGGTGGTTTGGGGATGGGGTGAATGGTGGCAGTCTTCCACTGCTCAGGGAGTTTGCCCAGGGACCATGAATGGTTAAGTAAATCTAGGAAGGCAGACCTCGCTGTGGCACCAGCGTGTGTAAGCATGGAATACATGATACCATCTGGGCCTGGGGCAGTGTCACTGCTGATTTTGAGTGCATTATCAAGGTCGTGCATGGTAAACAACTGATCACAGTCCTCTGGGGTGGTCTTGCGGGTGTGTATCAGATCTGATCTGGTTTGGTGTAGGGCTTCCTGCTGACGTCTAGTGTCTTCAGGAAGTTGGGTGGGAGAGGTCCGCAGAGCAAATGCAGCTGCCAACCTTTCACCCTCTCCCTGTGGATCGTGGTGAGAGGGGGAACGAGGTGGGAGGGGGGCTAGAGACAGTCCTCAGCTTCTTCCATATGCTCCCCAGCTTCGAGTGAGCTCCTAGGGACCAACACCATTCCAACCACTTTTGCTCCTTGATGTCGGCCTTTTTGGCTATGGAATGCCTGATGACAGCTTGAAGGTGGGCTAGGCTGTCAGGTGTCGGGTTGGCTTGATGGATCTTCTTGGCCCTGTTAAGATGCCTGTTAAGTTCCTGCACTTTGTCACAATAGAACCAGTGGTCCTTGTGGAACGCTTTTGGTGGGGCAGTTTTGGGGATGGAGGAACCTGCCGCTGTGCAGAAGGCATCTGTGAGGAGGGTGGCATGTTTTTCCAGGTCGACTGGGGGGCTGAAGTTTGCTGTTTTCTCCAGTGTGGCGATGAAGTGTGGCCAGTCTGCTCTCTTGGTGTTCCACCTTTGTGGGGGCCCAGATGGTTTAGGGAGTGGGGCCACATCAGTGGTTGTGACAATGGCATGGTGGTCCGATGTGAGGGTGGGGTGCAGTTCCCAGGTGATAAGGGTAGTTAGGCCAAAGGAGACGAAAGAGAGATCCAGCCGGCCTCCTCGTACATGTGTTGGTATGTTAGGGTCGTTAAGGAGTGCTATATCAGGCACCTCTTCCATCATCTCAGCAATATGGTGGCCAGCGGTGTTGGTGGTGGACCTAGACCCAAGGCTGGGGTGGTGGGCATTGAGGTCACCGCCGATAAAGAGTCGTATGGTTGCGGAGAGAGTGGCAACCTCTCCAAAGTTAAGGTCGGCATTGGGGGGGCGATAGATGTTATAAATGTGTAGGTGGTTATCTGCCAGGATGATGTCAATTCCCTGTATTTGAACATTGTCGCCACAGTCTGGTAGGGGACTGATGGCTGTGGCAGGGATGTGGCTGCGTACTAGAATTGCACAACCCCTAGGGCCTCCTGGAGAGCTGAAGAGGGAGAAGGCAGTGAAGCCTCGCAACCTGAAAGGTTTATGAGGTTTAAGCAGTGTCTCCTGGAGGAGGAGGATGTCAAGTCGGTCCCTATGGGCTGCCTCCTCCAACAAGGAGCCATGGGTGATGCACCTGGATATTTCATTGCAGAATATGTAATGTTGGGGTGTTGGAGGTCTGTCTGGGGTCTTTGGGAGGGGGAGGGGTGTCCCTTAGTCATCTACTTCTGTGAGTGGTGGTATGGGGGATCATGAGCGGGGTCTGTGTTTGGCTGTGTTTGTGTGTGGTGAAGGTGTGGGGGTTTGGTGATGTGGTGTGCATGTTGGTTTGTCCGTGTTGAGGGTTTGGCTGCATGGGTTTGGCAGGGCCGTGTGAAGGTGTTCCCGGGGCCTGTGTTGAAAGAGGGATCTGCTTCTCATGTCTTCCTTGCCCCTTTGTTTGCAAAGTTGTGTGGCTCTGTTGGGACAGTGTGCCTGGGGAGGGGTGGGGGAGATGGTATGGGAGTGGGAGGGGTCATGGAAGGTGGCGGCAATGTTTCTGTCTGTGCTGGAAGGGGGCGGTGCTGATGTGTGCTGGGTTCGGCAGTTGTGTGTTGTTTCTCTAGACACTGCACTATGGTCTTGTTGATCAGTGCGAAAACTCCCTCTGGGCGGGGGAATGGGCTTGCCTAGCATTAGTCCGATCCAGTCGATGATGAATTCGTCAAGCTGTTGACTGAGGATGCAAAGGTCTTGCTTGCTCAGTAGATAGTACCCTTGGGGCAGTGTGGGAGCTGGTGGAGGAGTTTGGGTTGCAGCGTCTGGCTCTGTCTGAGTTTCAGTGGTTAGCACTGGTGGACGTGTGCGAGGTGAGTGAGGGACAGGGGGAAGGGATGCGGTAGGAGGGGTAGGCCGAGGTGGAGGGGTTTCAGAGGGCTTGCTGGTGCTTGGTGGCAGAGGGGGGAACTCTTCTGGGGCCGGTGGGGGCTGAGGTGTGGGGTGCGGTGCAGGCTGTTGGCCCCATACGAAGGTCCTTGGTGGTGCCGGTGCTGCAGCCACCTTTGCCTGGACCCAGTGTTGTTCTCTTTCCATGCCCTTCTGGACTAGGTCCTTCCTTGCAGGACAGAGTTTGTTCCATGCATGGTGGGGTCCGCTGCAGTTGGGACATTTTGTTGTCACAGGCTGTTTAGCTTTCAGTTTGTCGATGCACTGCTGTGTGGGATGATGGCTGCTGCACACAGCACAGGTTGGAGGGCGGGTGCATCGGGACTGGTGGTGGCCGAGGCATTGGCAGTTGAAGCAGCGGAGAGGTTCTGGAGTGTGGAGGCGGATGTTGTAGGTGTCCCACGATTTCAGGTTTAGGGTAGGAGGGATGGGGCCCCTGATGGTGACAAGAACTTGCCTGGTGGGTGCTCCCCTGACCTCGCATCGTGTAGCTTCCTCTACTTGGTTGTGAGTTCTGATGACTTCTAACGGAAAATTTAGGGGATAGTGTTGGAGGACGACCTTCCTGGTGGCTAGGTTCGGGTCGAGTTTCTTTAGCTGTAAGGGCTTGCCTGCCACAGTGGAAAGGTTCTCTAAGGCATGCAGGGTAGTCTCATCAAGGGGAACCAGGATGGTGTTCAGGTTCCTGGTTGCCTCCATCCTAAACTGAAGGTGGGGTAGCTCAGTCTCAATGGCCACAACTGCTTCGTAAGGGGTCTGGAAGGCATCAGTACTGGAGATAAGGAAGGCTGGGTACCTGGAGGTAGGAGATTGGGGTGCCTTTGTGGTGTCTGGGAGGGCTGAGATGCGTCCTATGGACCCCCACGTGAGGTAACAGTGGAGTTAGAGCAGTCTGAAGCAGGGAGGAAGGTGCTTGCTCCTTCAGAGAGGTTGCCTGAACACCTTTTTTTCTTTCTATCCACCAGGGTGAAGCCATCATCAGGGTTGCTATGTTCAGGGTCTTCAGTGGCTAAGGCAGTGGCTGCATTCATCTGGGAGGAGGGGCCGGCAGGTGGAGTCAGGTTGGTGGTGTCAACGCAGGTGGGTTCAGGAACGGCAGCAGAGGCGTCTTCAGCATCCATGGCCAAGTAAAAGTCCTTCTGGATATGGTCAGGGCCAGTGAGCCGTGGTTTCTTGGCTGAGGAGCGTGGTTTATTGCTAATAGGTGGAGGTGGAGTAGCAAGGTCGCCACCAGGATCAGAATCAGGACAAGGGTCGGGCATCTTCATGGCTTTAAAGAAAAAAAAAAAAGGCACTCATCAGGAAACCTACCTATTACCCGTGGCTAAGTTACCCCGAGTATAACACCCCCCTCTCACTAATGGAGGATGAGGGGTGGGTTGTGGGTATGCCTTGGGTAACCCTTCACAGGGACCTAACCTAACCCCTAACAGAAATGCCACCCCAGACACCTCCTATAACTACCCCTACCTAAGGGTCCCCCTTGTGGATGTTCCTAAACGAACAAACCCTCTGGGTTCAGCGTCGTACTACGCCTGGGGTATCTAGTGGCAAGGCTGACAAGAGTGCATCAAAAACAAAGTCCATAAACACGCCCCAAAACGCTAAGAATGGGAAAAATCCTTTAAGAGTAAATGAGACTAAGTCCCAAAACCCCCTTGTAGTGTCAGAGACAATGTCTTAGAAGGAGGCAAAAAAGGGTAAAACTGGAGAAAATTGATAAGAGGGCCAAAAACAAAGTCCCGAAAGTGGCTCCAAAACCGGAAAAATGAGCGAAAATCAACAAGAGTAAATGAGACTAAGTCCCAACACTCAAGAGCTCTGACTACACATCTGCACATGTCGATCCTCGAATCGGTATGCAGTGGGTGATGCTGTTTGGATCAGGAAGCGTGGTGATTGCTGCACTTTGGTGTCGCAGCCTGGTGTCACCACTAAGGTCAACTCTCCGCAGGTGGTGGATGTTGATGGTATCCCCCGGCATGTGAGGGATGTGAGGCACCGCAGCAGCACCTCACTGGATCAGGGCAGCCAGCCGGACATGCATGAGGCTGGTACTGATCCCCCACTGTACATCGATGTACGATCTCAACATCCGCAATTGCACCAGCAGGTAGTGTCAGATGAGTCCAGCCCAACAACGACAGAACCAGAGGCAGTACTTCGACGAAGCACATGCATACGGCGCCCACCGCTTCGATTTGGTTATGATCTTGCAGATCAGGGTGGGGTGTAATGTCATGTTATCTATGTATTTGTCAGTGTCATGGTATCTATGTATTTGTCAATGGTATGTATTTGTCAATGTTATATTATCTATGTATTTGTCAATGGTGTGTGCGTGTGTGTGTGTGCGAGAGTGTTGACCAGCTAGTTTATGCCTCTGTGACGTCAATGGTTGGGGGGGGTGCAGTTAGAGGGAAGTGAGGAGGAACGGCCAGCGAGACCGAGGCGGGCAGACGACCTCCAGCCCTCAAGCAGTGTAGACTTCTGTATCTATTGTATGAGCTGGGCAGTGATATTAAAGGAGTGTCACGACAACATCAAGATTTGATTGTCAGCTACAAAAACGGAGAGAAGGAGACAGACAATCAAGAAATGGAGGGAGGAAACAATGCTAGAAAGAAAGAGATAAATGAATAGGACGTAGGGAAGAAGAGATGGTGATAAGGAAATGGAGGGAGGGAGACAACAGTAGAGAGAGAGAGAGAGAGAGAGAGAGAGAGAGAGAGAAGAATGTAGAGGGATGGAAAGTAGGGTGGGAAGGACAAGGCTAAATCAGTGGAGGCGATGGGGAAGACAATAGTGGAAAGAATAAGTAGAGTGTATGGGAAGTGGGGAAGAAGGATAGAAGAGAAAAGTAGAATTAACTGAGGGAGGAAAGGATAAATAGAGAGTGCAGAAAAATAAAAAGAAGTAGTGGGTTCAAAGGCAGTTATGGCGGCGTGATGGAAGGGAAGAAACAAAGAAAGAGGGAAACAGAGAGACAAACGGATACTTCTAGAGGTAGTGGCAAGAGTGAAAAGGGCAGCCAAAGAGAAAAGAAGTGAAGCAGGTGTGTGAAACGAGATAAGTGGTGAGAAGAGGAGAGAAGAAGGGCAAATGAAGAGAGGAGTACTGAAGGTGGAGGATGGAGACAAGAGAGACGAAGAAAAATGGTGAAGATGAGAGAGAAGGAGGAACAGAGAGAAGAGAAAAAGAGGAGTAAGAGAGAGGAAATGAGAAACAGAGAGAAGAAAGAGGAGAAAGCGGGTGGGAAGGACATGATAATAATAAGAGATGAAGAGAGAAGAGGGAAAAGGTGAGGGAAGAATTGTAGAGAGAAGAAGGAGGAAAGGGAAGGAAAGAAGAAACGAAATGGGAGAGGAAAAAGGAGGAGGGGGAAAGAGATGTCGAAGATGATGAGTGAATGAGAGTGAAGAGAGGATGAGACGATCAGAAGCGGCAGGAAGAAGGGAACAAGTGGTAAAAGTGGAAAAGGAGAGAAGAGGGTTTGAGAAAAGAGAGAGAGAATATAAGGACTTACAAGGATAAAAGAGACGGGAATAGAGAAGACGAGATGAGAAAAGAAATATGCGCTAGAAAGATGTAAGGAGAAGAGAAGGGAAGAATAATAACAGAAGAAGAAGAGAGTGGAGAATATGACGAGGTAAAAAGATGAAATAAGTGAGAATTGGAAAAGTGAAGAGATGAGAGTAGATGAAGAGAGAAGACGGCAGAAACGGAGAAGAGAAGCAGGAAGAAAAGGAGGTAAGGGAAGCGCACACAAGAGAAGAGAAGAGACGGAAAAAGAAGACACAAGAACATAAGAGGAGAGAACATGAGAACTATACAGTATGGGCATAAAGGATATAAAAAGGAAAAAGAAAGGAAAGGAAAGCAAGACAGATATAAAAATGAGAGGAAAGGTGAAATAAGAGTAAGAATGCAGATAATAGATTAGTCTGAGAGACAGATAGGCCTACGGCTGGAGAGATGACAAGAGATAAATGCCAAAGAAAAAGCACGGTTAGAAGATAGAGGCTGAAGGGGCTAAGTAGTGAAAAGGGTTGCAGAATAAGCCTCTCTCTCTCTCTCTCTCTCTCTCTCTCTCTCTCTCTCTCTCTCTCTCCAATCTTGTTCATTCAGTCCATACATGCCACAGGAAAGGGGAGGTTAATTGAACAACCCGTACAGTCATGCTCAATAATTTCGAAATAACGGTTGTGTATGGATGCGTTGCTTCATTGTGATGAATATATATATATATATATATATATATATATATATATATATATATATATATATATATATATATATATATATATATATATATATATTTACAGTATGTGTGTGTGTGTGTGTGTGTGTGTGTGTGTAATAGCACTACTTAACAAATTTCAACTTTGTATCTACTTCAGAAATGACAATGCGTGATCTGTAGTAAATTGACGGTGCTGATTACAAATATGTTTTTTTTTTTTTTTATCTCCATCACACATACATTTTCTGAAATTTAGTCTTGAAATTTTTCTTCCACTAGTCAGAAATCAGCATGCTTCTATCGTCTAGTTAGGCCGGGAGTATTTTTTTTAAACAAATAAATATTATTTGGGATGTAAAAGTAACATGCAAGAAACACAATCAAGTGTATTATTCCACGGTTGTATGTTAATATCGCTGTGAATACAGGTGCTCATAGTACGGTTTTTTATTATTTCTTTTTGTGCTCTGCATCGGTTTCCCTTTGTCAGCATCCAACAGTAGTCCGCCATCATACCAGCACCAATTCTACCTTGGTATCTTTGTCCATTACTGCAATATTCTGGTGAAAACTTTCACCCTGTTACTCACTAACATCACACAAGGTTGTTGGAAGAAAACTGAGATGTTGGTAAAGAACATGGATTTTAAGGGATGTGCTGCATCCAGGTCCATGGAACGCAACCAGGAGCTCCTCAACGATTTCCACAAAATCTTCAGGGCGATGGCTGCCCAGAAAACTAGCACAAATTTTCTTAAGAGACCTCCAAGTCCTATGTTCGTCTGCCTCGAGGGTTGACGCAAACTGATTGTCTTTCATCAGGCTACAAATTTGTGGGCCAACGAAAATACCTTCCTTCAATTTGGCGTCACTAATCGTAGAGAAGACTTTGCTCAAGTGTGTGAAGCCTGCACCTGTCTTATCCAAGGCTTTGACGAAGTTTTTCATCAAGTCTAAGTTGACGTGAAGAGGTGGAATTACAATATTATCTGCTTGGACGAGTGGTTCGTTCCGCCGGCTTCAGAAGAACTTCGGGGAGGTCACTTTAGCTGGACGTAGTGCTGCTGCACATCACGGCTGTCGCATAAACACAGGAAGCAACTGTATTTCATGAAACCTCCTTGTAGTCCAAGCAGCATGACTACCACTTTCAAATTGCTGCAGATTTCCCATTGAAGTTTGTCGTACTCAGTCACAACGAAGAGTTTTTGCATCGATTCGTACGTTTCCTTTTTTTTTTTTTTTTTTTTTTTTTTTGGTGCTAAAACAAGTGGTATACTGAGTAACATGTTCCCAATTTGGGGGAGAACAACCTTCAGACCTAATTTGCTGGAGTCAATAAAAGTCAACATTCGCCAGGATCATGAATCGTTCCCAACGCTTCAAACAGACAGTCGATATTGCTACAGTATTTTGTTGCTGCTTCCTTAAACTTGTCACCTTTGAGTCTGGATGCAACAAGTTCCATTCGTGCAATCTCGAAGGAAGTAGTTCTGACTGCTGTTTTGATAAATTTAGGTCACGTTGAAGATCGTTAAGCTCGCCTATGGTGACTAGATGGGGTACTTTGCCAGATGGCTAACACTTAAAGTCAGAATCAGGGGCAGCTGATCCAGATGCCTCTTCATCTTCATCCTCATCTGAAGTCTGGAATACACACTTATTTGATGATGGCTTTGGAATGGGAAGGTCCTCGGTGTGATCGGCCAGTCTCATTGCTGACGGTAAATTTGGACAAACAATGCTGTGTTTGTTTTTTGAAGAAAATTCCACAGGCTTTGCTATGCAAAAGTAGCAATCTGTTCTGGAGTCACTAGATCCACACCATGGGAACTGCAAAAGGCATTCCTGTTTTCCTTCTTGCTAGCCATTAACGAAGACAGTAGGAACACGTCACACAGCAGATTTGAGGTGCCCATCATTTGTCTTGGTCGCCAATCTGAACGCCAAAATAATGTAGATAAGTTGTCTTTACAAGGGACGTGATCTTCCGTTTCTGCTTCTTTTAAGTGAAACTTCTGCATATATATATATATATATATATATATATATATATATATATATATATATATATATATATATATATATATACCCATCCATCATCCAATCGTACGTTGTCCCATGAGGAGCGTAGAAGCCCGGGGCTAGGCAGTTGGTCCTGACATTTTAGATGAGTGACTAACCTCACTCATCCTTGAGTGGCATTACGTGAGCAATAAACTCCAATCACCCCTTGGATATAAACCTTCACCGGCTCAATCCGATTGGAGCACAATAATTACCCACGAAACCATCGGGCACCAAAATTTGGTTACATGGTTACCACCCAGCGTAGTAAATGGTTTCCCGGTGTACAGAAAACCATTTGGCTTGTCACTCAGTGTAGAGTCACCCACAGGCAGAAGGAAGAGGAAAGAATGAAGGAATGAAAGACAGAAGAGGGAGTTAAAACTCACCCGCAGGCAGAAAGACGAGGTGCAGAAGAAGATGGAAGGAAAGAAGGATGGAGGAGAGGATAGGGCAGACACCCGAGAGCAGCACTACATTGAGTTAGTGGATGGCGAGTACCCCCACCTACCACAATATATATATATATATATATATATATATATATATATATATATATATATATATATATATATATATGTATGTGTGTGTGTGTGTGTGTGTGTGTGTGTATTCTTACCTAATTCTTACCTAATTGTATCTTTACAGGAATGAGTCAAGCTCGTACTGTCCCGTGTCTTAAACCATATTTATCGTACATATCCTTAAATTTGTGAATTGTTTTGGCACACACTATTTCATTCGGTAGTGCATTCCATTGATCAATTGCTCTGTTTGGGAAACTGAATTTCCTTACGTCTTTATCACCTCTCTTCTTATGCAGTTTTTTGCAGTGTCCTCTTGCTGATGCTTCTCCATATGTTAAGTAATCATTTATGTCTATTTTCTCCTTCCCTGATATGCACTTATATAGCATTATCATGTCACCTCTTTTCCTTCTCTCCTGTAGTGTTGGTAGATTCAGTTTATTTAGTCTTTCTTCGTAGCTTAGGTCCCTTAAGCTTGGTATCCATCTTGAAGCGACCCTTTGAACTTTTTCAATCTTGTCTATGTGTTTTTTGAGATGAGGACTCCAGACTACTGATGTATATTCCAGGGTTGGTCTAATGAATGATATTATTATCCTTCTTAGCATGTCTTCATTTATGTATGTGAATGCTATTCTCATAATTTGCAAGCAGTGTATACATATTCTTTACCAACATCCGCGGCCTTACCACAAATTTCAACTCAGTTCATTTTTTCCTTCAGTCCATATCCCCTTTGGCCCTTTTCCTCACAGAACCACAAATCTCACCCTCCACCGATATATCTCCATTTTGTTCTCCCGGTTACCATCTCCTTACAAACTTTCGTAACAAGGGCGGCACCTGTTGTTATATCAAATCCCAATATGCAGTTGACACTATTTTAAACTTCACTTCATCCAGTTTTGATTACTCATTATATAAATTAAATTGCCAAAACATTACCAAATATATCTGTGTAGTTTATCGTTCCCCCAGTGCTTCTTCGGAACCCAGTGTATTTGATTCCATATCCACTCAGTTGAGTAACCTTGACCTTGCCCTTGGCAATGAAATTACCATTTTGGGTGATTTTAACATACACAATGTTGAATGGTTATTGCATTCTGCCCGGATTGACGACGCTGGTCTAGAATGCGAGCTGTTTGCGGAATCGTTTAATCTCACCCAGTTGGTAAAGCAACCAACAAGAATACCTGATAATCCTGACCATAATGCCCATCTCTTGGATTTATTCTTGACAAATAATCCAGATCAATACAGGATAGAGGTACTGTCACCACTTGGATCCTCTGACCACAATCTCATCAAAGCCTCATTAGTTAACCCTCCTACACCTCCCCACTCTGAACCTGTCAGGGTGACCCGATGGCACTTTGACAGGGCAGACTGGGATGGATTTAGAAATTATCTTGCTGATGTTCCATGGCAGTCTTTCTTCTCTAGTGATCCCAATTCTATCCAGTCCCACATTTGCGACTTGATACTAGATAGTATGGATTTATTCATTCCAAGTCAACAATTCACTAAAAGATCAAACTCTCCAAAATGGTTTGATGGTAATTGTGCCAGAGCAACAGCCCAAAAGTCATTAGCATATAACTCTTACTTAAAATAAAAAACATCTGAATCACTCTCCCAATTTAAAATTGCTAGAAATCATGCAAAAGCTGTATTAAATCTATCTAAATCAAACTTTCTTCAAAAGCAAGCATCAAAACTACTTAACAACCCTAATGACAGTAGAATATTCTGGTCAACTCTTAATTCTTTCAATAATAACTTTAACAAGTCATCTTCCATTCCTCCACTAAAATCTTCAGATGGCAATATTACAAATGACCCACGGGGGAAAGCAGATATCTTTGCTAGTACCTTTGCCAGAAACTCTACCATAGATGATACCAGCCAGAATATCTCAGTACTGGAACTTGATTCTCCCGAAATTGCCCCACTTAAAATACAGACAAGATACGTAAAATCCATCCTAGACAATTTACCTACCAACAAAGGCCCAGGCCCAGATGGAATTCCGCCAATTGTTTTGAAAAAGTGTTCCCCTGAACTTGCCTCTGTCCTAGCTAAATTATTCAGACTATGCATACGTACTTCTTTATTCCCAAATTCATGGAAAGAAGCCAATATCCACCCAGTTCCGAAGAAAGGAAGTTCGTCTGACCCCTCCAATTACAGACCAATAGCTGTCACATCTTCTCTTGGTAAGGTATTTGAAACTTTAATTAATAAGCATTTTGTTAAACATCTTGAATCCAACAACTTAATTAGTGATAGACAATACGGTTTTCGCCACGAAAGATCCACCATTGACATACTCAATCTCTTAACTCATACCATCCATCAATCAATTGATCTTTTTGGAGAAACTCATGCAGTAGCTCTTGATATCTCTAAAGCTTTTGACAGAGTATGGCACCGTTCCCTGCTGTCCAAACTCCCTTGCTATGGTCTAACGTCTTTTGTTCCTTTGATTTCTTCTTATCTTAGTGACAGGAAAGTAAGAGTAAAAGTAGATGATGTATATTCGAATTTCCACTCAATTAACGCCGGCGTGCCACAGGGATCAGTTCTGGCGCCAACCCTATTTCTGGTTATTATTAATGATCTCTTATCTGTCACTCACAATCCCATTCACTCATATGCAGATGAATCAACACTACATAGTTCATTCACACTCAGACATCCATTCACAAAGTCTAATATCTCTACCTCTCAACTCAGTACAGCCATCTCCATAAATCAAGATCTATCTACAATCAGTGAATGGGGACAAAACAACCTTGTTTCTTTTAACTAAATATATACAGTTTACTAATAGACAGATATTGCCAGATTCGTACATTACCTTCAGTGCTACTAATATTCCCATCTCCAAAAGTATTGAAATTCTTGGTGTCTCACTTAACAGCGCCCTCAGATCACTTGCTAAAACCGCCTCAAAGAAACTTGGATTATTGTACAGAGTCCGTAACTTCTTCGCTGATGAGCAGTTAGCTATAATTTATAAGAGTCATGTGCGCTCTCAGCTTCAATATTGCTCACCCTTGTGGAATGGTTGTGGAGAGGTTGCATTAAGACAACTAGACAAAATTCAGAATAAAGCTGTTAGAATCATTAACAACCCTGCCATTACATATAAACTACCTCCCCTGCAAGTAAGAAGGAATGTTGCCTCCCTTGCATTATTTTACAGATATTTTTTTGGCAAATGCTCAGACGAAGTTGCGTCCATGGTGCCACCTCTCCATGCCTTCCCTCGTGCTACACGGGCATCTGGTAGCGCTCATGACTGGAATGTCACTCAACCATATTGCAGAACTTCTGCCTATCAGAATTCTTTCATTCCCCGAACTGCATCTCTCTGGAACTCGCTTCCCCAGAGTTGTTTTCCTCCAAATTTCAACCCACAACTGTTCAAGTCTAACTGTTACAGATATTTTATGAACAGAGGACACTAGTAATCTGGTGTATTGATTATTTTTTTTTACCCATTTGTTTTTCCTTCCTCCGTTCTGTTATTTATAAAAAAAAAAAAAAAAATGTTTCGTACCTTCTCGCTGATGTGGTCAGTCGGAGATAGTCTGTTATTAATAATCACACCTAGGTCTTTCTCTCTTTCTGATGTGTATAGGGTTTTATTTCCTAACTTATAATCCCAATCAGGTCTTTTTCCACTTTTACCAAACTTGATTACATGACACTTGTCCACATTGAATTCCATTTGCCATGTACTACTCCACTCATGAAGTTTATTTAATTCTTCTTGTAGCTCTTTACAAGAGTCTGTGTTAGTAATTCTCCTTTGTATTTTTGCATCATCTGCAAACATATTCAGATAGCTCTCATTTCCAGTGTTACTGTTTATATCATTTATATACACTAAAAACATGATTGGTGCCAGCACTGAACCCTGTGATACTCCACTAGTCACTTCTTTCCATGATGAGTAGTTTTCTCTAATACTGTTCTCATTTCTCTTTTTATGAGAAAGTCTTGCATCCAACAAAACAGTTTGCCTCGAATTCCTCCTTGATGGTACAGTTTCCATAAAAGTCTTTGGTGTGGTACTGTGTCAAAAGCTTTCTTGAAATCTAAATAGATACTGTCCACCCATCCTTCCCTTTCCTGTATTGTGTTTGTTACTCTGTCATAGTAGCTTGACAGATTAGTAACACATGATTTTCCTTTTCTGAAACCAAACTGTCTTTCTGTTATCATACTGTGTTCTTCTAGATGATTTACCCAAGCTTTTCTTATAAGCTTTTCTAATAACTTGCTTTCAACACTGGTCAGTGATACTGGTCGGTAGTTGAGTGGATTTTGTCTATTTTCTTTCTTGAATAAGGGGACAATATTTGCTTTTTTCTAAATATCAGGTAGTTTACCTTGACTCAAGGATTTCTTGAAAATTAAAAATAATGGTTTACTTAACTCCTTTGCACATTCTCGTAGTAACCAACATGAAATTTCATTAGGACCACTTGCTTTTCCTCTGTCTAATCTACTTAACTCCTCCTGTATTACTTTTTCTGCTATTTGTATATCTGGTAGTATATGTGGACATGCATGTTCCACATAGTCCCTCTCAAAATTTTTTTCTTCTGTAAAAAGTAATTGGAAATTCTTATTTAGTGCTTCACAAATATCTTTCTCTCGTGTATAAGTGATTCCCTCGTCCGTAATGGATTGTATTATATCTTTTACTTTGGTTTTGCTTCTGATGTAGCTATAAAACAGCTTTGGTTGATCACTACTTTTATTTATTATATCCTCCTCAAACTGTTTTTGGGCTTCCCTCCTTATTCTTGCATAATCGTTTCTTGCCTGTTTGTAATTATTATACGCCCTTTCACTACTGTGTCTTCTGTATCTATTCCACAACAAATCTCTTCTTTCTTTTGATTTTTTACATTCTGTATTGAACCATTTCTGTATTTTCTTATCTGCTTCTTTGTGCTGTGGGATGTACTTCTGGACTCCTATTTCATAAAATTCACAAAATTTTTTATGTACAGCATTTAAATCTTGTCCTCTAAGCTCATTTTCCCAATCAACTTCTAAGAAATACTTCTTTAGGTCTTGATAATTTCCCTTTTTATCGTTTAGGCTCTTTTTGTAACTGTCATTGCTGTTTACTATGTCATATGCTATCCTGAAGTTATAATTTAGTACTGCATGATCGCTTTTGCCGAGTGGAGGGTGATATATTAAACTGTCAATATCATTTTCTTGCCTAGTAAATATTAGATCTAGCACTGAAGGTACATCAAGTCCTCTTTTTCTGGTGGTTTCCCTCACATGTTGCGTTAGGAAAAACTCTTGTACGAGATCCAGGAGCTTTTGGTCCCAACAGCTTTCTTGGCTAATTATAACTAGAGTATTCCAATTTATATTTGTATTAAAATCCCCAGTTAGTATAATTCTTTCCGATTTCTCTTCCATTTTATGTAGTAATGATCTTAAACTCTGAATTGTACCCTCTGCCAGGTCCTCATATTCATCTCTTTCCTATGTGTTTGATCTGGGTGGCATGTACAAATTGGCTACAATTACTTTCCCTTCAGATGTGTTGATCTCTACTGCAATCAGTTCTACTTGTGATGGTATATCTAGTTTTATTTCATTGACTTTTAGATTTTTTTTAGTTAATATTATAATTTCTCCTCCTTTTTTTAAATTTCTGTCTCTTCTCCATATATTGTATTCCTCTAAGTTTAGTATGTCATTGGATATCCTTGGTGTTAATTTTGTTTCAGTAAGGCATATTATTTGTGGTTCATTTTCTCTGACATATTCATTCATCTCTAATAATTTAGATACCATTCCATCCACATTTGAGTACATCAACTTTATTATCTTGTTTATATACTTGTCATGACATGGTTTTACTACCTTCCTCCTTTTTCTTCCATCCTGTTTGTGTACCACTTTCGTACCTGCAATCCTATTACTTTGTAAAAAATTTTCTTCTCCTCTTCTGATCTTCCCTCAGTTTTTGTTTTTGCTTCCTCCCTTTTCTCTTTCAGTAATTCCAGTTCCTCTTGTGTTAGGCATTTTTATCCATACATTTTTGAACTCCTCTTTTTCCATAAGATTCTTTGCATTTTTTAGTATCTCTTCCACAGTGTTTACACTCTGAAAAGTCACCTTTAGAGGTCTTGTCATGCTTTTCTCGTATTTCCCTAACCTTTTGTGTTCCTCTATGTCTCTACTACAGATTTCCTCTGATACTTCTTTCAGTAAGCTCATTACATTTGCCATCTTCTTTTTGTCTCTTGTGATCTTGTTTTTTACTTCTTCCTCTTTTATACCAGTGATTACTATAGATTTGTTTATATCTACTGAATCTCTGACTAACTTTGGATTGTCTTGGATTATTCTTTTCACTTCCTGTTTAATGCTTTTTTCCTCCACCCTTGTTTCTAAGTCTTTCTTTACTTTCACCATTTCAGCATACGTGGTTTCCACATCATTTTTATAGCTTTGCACAGCTTCATTCACCTGTTTTATCTTCTCCTCAATATCACTACTCAGGTCTATAAGACTGCTTACTTGCCTAATTGTCTCTGTGTCATTTTTGAACTCTTCCATAACACTCTCGTGATTGACTACTGTACTTGCCATTTCACTCATTTTCTTCCTAAGTGTACTCAATTCCACTGTTAGT
This sequence comes from Coenobita brevimanus, assembly GCF_032717465.1. NCBI lineage: Eukaryota > Metazoa > Arthropoda > Malacostraca > Decapoda > Coenobitidae > Coenobita > Coenobita brevimanus. The sequence continues at coordinate 26,014,230 of NC_136957.1, read as the reverse complement.
TCACTGATGGTTGTGTCTTTCTTGTTGGCCTCCCTTCCTGGTTTTTCTATTTCTTCCTTTTGCAAGTGCATCTGCTTCTTTATTTTATCAATTTCATTTTTGAAAGCCATTTCTAGTTTGTGTACACGTTCAACCAGTCTATTATGAGTCTCCACTTCAACCAGTTCTTGGTAGAAATCATCATTTTGCTTTCTACTTTTATCCCTTTTCTTTTCCAAATTTGCTTTACTAAAGTATGTATCCATTTTGTAATACTAAAAGTACAGAGTATGTACTTACATTCCCCGTGCAGCTGTAGTCTAAACAAACCTCAGCTGACTCAGCGCATTCTTTCATCTTGGTTTTCTTTTTTGTTTGAACAAGTCTTGATTACACTTTTTTTTTTCTTTTAATAATGAAAAATCATTTAGTCTAACCTGGTACAGAGCTTGACTCATACAAAGATACTAAATTAGGTAATGCCACTGGCCGGTTGGTTCGGTATGGAGCTCCGATGTCGCACGTCTACCTCTGATGACTCCCTCTGTGTGTGTGTGTGTGCGTGGAAGTATCACATCAAAGAAGCAGAAACGGAAGATCACGTCCCTTGTAAAGACAGTTTATCTACATTATTGACACATCCACGAGGCATTGTCAACTCATAAATATGAAATAGGAGTTATATTAAGCATAAAGGATTCACATAGTTTATTGATTTGAATTTCATAAAAAGGAGACTTTACTGATCTACCAGAAGACGCGCCGATATGTAGATATACGCCCGCTATTACCACTGCACCAGTCCTGTGTGAGATAGCCCAAGCATGTATTCAATATGGATGGTTGGTGTTAGAGCCGAAGTGGCTACTTGGAGAGGTGTATGGTATGTAGGAGGACTACTTGGCCTTGGGAGCAGGCTGTTAAGCCTATGCCCAGAGTCGGACACAGATAACGAAAAAAAAAGAAAAAAAAAAAAGACCTACTTTAGATAGTGGATGCCGACAACTGGTAATGTATAAGTTGGATATTACACACTGCATATATATATATATATATATATATATATATATATATATATATATATATATATATATATATATATATATATATATATATATATATATATAGACGTATGAGGAGCATGAATAAAGTGATGAAAAGAAAGACCACTGTACTATAGGGATGATTGTGAGGGTAGTGAGTTAAGAAAAACTACATGGTTGAGAAAAATGAACATCATTGTGTCCGAACTAAAATTCTTATTGTGTTGCGTATTTAATAATAATAATAATAATAATAATAATAATAATAATAATATTATTATTATTATTATTATTATTTCTTAAATGTCAGGACCAACTTGCCTAGCTCCGGGTTCCTACGCTTCTCATGGGGCGACATAGGATTGGATGATGGATGGATGGATTATTATCATTATTATTATTATTTCTAATAATAATAATAATAATAATAATAATAATAATATTATTATTATTATTATTATTATTATTATTGTTAACTGTTTAGTGATAAATGCAAGCAGCCAGAGGCTAAAAATATATGTAGAAATTCAATTTATACACCTTAAACTGAAAAGTTAATGCTTAGAGAAGGTACTGTATGTGTGAGTAGAAAAAGAATGATTTAAAACTGAAATACGTAGGACGTCATCTTGTAATTACATAGTTATAGAAGCTAGGTTTTAAGGAAGTAGCTTTAGTTGGTATGATGTGTTTGTAATGGTCCATTCTGGCTTTGATGTGTACCAGCAGAGTGTGGTGATGAACAACTCGATGAGGATGGGGAGCCTCAGGAGGAAGCAGAACAGCCCTGTGAGGGCAGGGAGCCTCAGGAGGAAGCAAAACAGCTCGGTGAGGACGGGGAGCCTCAGGAGGAAACAACTGTTCGTGGATGGGTCATTGACCAATATTTTCCGAATTGCTGAAGTTGGTGAGCATGAAGATCTACGATAGACAGAAGGTTCAGCTGAGTGAGAACTTCACTGTAGTCGGTTCAGTTCAAGCTGAGAATGATTCTCACTGCCCTTCTCTGAACCTTTTCGAGTTTGTTTCGTTGTGTAATACTGAGAGATGAGAGCCAGACTGGAGTGGTGTAGTTTAGTTTGGGAAGAACGAACGTAGCATACAGATATAAAATGTCCTGGGAGGGGACATCAAATTTCTTAATTTTTTCAGTGTGCATAGTCTGTGTAGCCTGTAGGAAGCAGCAGCAGAGGATGAATTTGTGTAGGAGTCCCAGAGAAGTTTGTCATCAATGAGGATGCCCAGTAGTTTAGTGGTGTGCACTACTTCTAGGGTGTGGTCTTTAAGTTTGAATGTTGGGGGTGGTGTAGGTGCTATGGTTTGGTCAAAATGCATAACTACTGTATTGTTGCTGTTTATGGTAATGTAGTTGTCACATGTCCAAGCCTGAAGAGGGTCGAGTTGTTTTGAAGGAGATTGTAGTCTGGTGCAGTATTGTCAATGGCTCGTATGATGGAGACATCGACGTACTTCCGACGTTGTTGTGTGTCTTGTACAGTAGGGCATCACTGACAAGAATGAGGAAACAATGGTTCCATTCGTATGCCCTGAGGGACACCACATGAGAGGTTTTGGAAACTGGAGATGGTACCCCTGACTCATACAGCTTGTTGACGATTATTCAAGAAATCTACCTGTCAGGAGACGAGCCATTCTATATGGCCTAAATGTACTGCTTTGGTGATGGTGTTTGTGTGATCTACTAGGTTAAAGGCTTTGGCAAAGTCAATGAAAACTGCTGCAACTGCTGTTTATATTCATCTAAATTTTTGTGCATGAAATCAAGAAAACTGGTGAGGTAGAGAGTGGATAATGATGATCTTACATTACCATACTGGTGTATGTCAATTTTACTTTATATTATATTTGAGTAGGTCCAGTCTGCAGCAAAGTTTTTGCAAATCAGGCTAGAGATATGTGTAATGGCAATGGGCCACAGGCTACTGAGGGAGCTTGGGTTGGGGGATTTAGGGATTGGTGTAAAGTAAGATGATTTCCACATGTCTTGACACTTAGACTGTTAGAAACATTGATGATTGATATAAAAGTAAAATGTCGGCTGTGGCAGCACAGGCAGCCACCACACCCCCAGGAGGAGGACACGGAGGGCTAGACAGCGCGCGGAACGTGCCCAGGCAGTATGGTCATAAGTTCACCTGGGCCGCGCGCCTCTATTTCCTGGAACTCTCCCGCCACCACCGCTTTAGTCAAAGTGCACTACCTTCCAGGCGAGCTGACCACCGACAGGATCGGGGTGGATCTGGCCTAACAGTTCAGAGTAGCACCCCAGCCACGGCTTGTAGCCGGGCACCTGAGATAGACTGTAGCTGCTCAGAGATTAAAGGGACGGCCTGTAGCCACTCACCAAAAAGGGCCACAGCCTGTAGCCGGACACCAGAGATGGCCCGTAGCCAGTCACCAAAAAGGGCCACGGCCTGTAGCCGGGCACCAGAGACAGCCTGTAGCCGCTCACAAAAAAGTCCACGGCCTGTAGCCGGGCCACTAATTAGGAGACAGCCTGTAGCCGCGTTGGGGAGAGACCAGTATGTCCCCCTCTCCTTCTGTAGTTGACTCGGAGGGCATGACACCGGCAACGGCTTGTAGCCGCGCCTGTAGGGAGGAAACAGCCTGTAGCCACTCCTCTCCTGCATGTCGCCCTTCTTGCAGGACTTCGGTGATGGCTGGTAGCTGCACCGACAGGCAGGTGACGGCCGGTAGCCACACTTTGCCTGTGTTCCCATCAGGGAGTCAGGCCCTGGTGACGGCCTGTAGCTGCACCAACAGTGAAGGGACGGCCTGTAGCCTCCCTCTGTCTGTTGCCCAAGCGAACCCAGTGATGGCTAGTAACTGCACCAGGGAGAGATGCCAAAGTCCCTCGCCCCCTCTGACTCCACAACCAGACAGTGAGCTGTGCTCAGTCCTGCCCTCCTGCAGAAGCACAGCTTACCCTCCTGTCCACCCAGACCGAGGCAACCTCCAGGAGGAGGACCACTGCCCTGAGGATTGGTGGAGAGGTCCAGTACTGTCCCCGGGGTTGTTCTCCCTCTGTCTGGAGGAAGAGAGCGCCCACCTGACAGATTCCAGCAGGGAACGATGTCACAGCCCAGCCCTGATGGCAATGCCCCCAGCAGAAGATTGCAGCCGGCGCCCCTCCGAGGATGTCCCCTGGACCCCTGGGCGGGCCCACTCCCCACCCCGACGAAGGCGACGCCTGTCCTTCACCAGGCACCTGAGTGAGCCCCTCCAACGCCTGTTTTGCCCCAATCCCGAGGGCCAGACCCCAGTCCCCAGCCCTGACAGTGAGGGGCCCTTTGTCACACACAGCCCGGGCCCCAACCTAGAGATGACGCCCCTGAGAGTGGTTCTCTGGCCGCAGGACAAAGGGACTCCCCAAGGGCCTCTGCCTACCCCAGGCCAAGATTTGTAAGCCCTGGACCTCCCCTTCCCCCAGCGAAAGGAAGTGGGCCTAAAGGCAGTGAATTTACAGCGAACAGTGAGACCGGCACGTAAGGCACGAGAGTGAGTTTACAGTGATATCAGAATACAGTGAGGCCAGAAAAGACCAAGACCAGTGAGTGTAAAAGAACAGACGCCTGAGTGAAATCAAGCTACAAGTGTACAGTGAGGCCAAGTAAGAACATAAGATCTTAAGTACAAAAGTACAGGCAGTGAATATTACAAACAGTGACCCCCACTTGCCCCCAGTAACGGCACCTGTAAAAGAGTGCTATCAATTACTCCCCTCCCTTGTGCAGTCAGTAACACCCATCCCCGTGCTCAGTCCATAGTGTCAGAACAGTGAACGCCTCACGACAGTGCCTCCTCACCACGGACAGTGCAATAGTGCCTCTGCCCTCCTGAACCAGACTTAGACTCCTGTACATCTAGTATCCTGTGTGATACTCTACCCACTAATACTGGCCTATGTATTGATTTTTGCCTATGAGATTGTGTAAGATTTTCTACCTGTTCCACAGCAGTTGAATATGTCAATATATGTGTAAGGTTGTAGCCTTGTGTTTTTATGCCTTGGCCCTCTCTTATTTGTCTAAGCTTTGGTGTAGAAAGGGAACCCAGCTGCACTCTAGGCGTTCTAGGAACGGGAAGCCACCCCTTAAACATCTAGGATAACAAAAGGCTTAGCGCTTTCAATGGAAAATTCATTATAGAGGTGGATTGGAATGTCTAGGGGTGTGGGAGAGCATTTAAGTTTCAAAATCTGAAGGCAGGAGGCGACTTCGTGTTCGAAAACAGTTATTGGTACATCAGGGGATGGGGAGATATGTTGGCAGAAGGCTATAGTGAAGTTCAGGTAACTGCTGGCATATAGTGGCAAAGTGGTTGTTAATCATTTCAGCGGCCTGGGTGTTAGACTGGTTGGCAACATAAGGAAAGGTGGAAGTTTGATTTTTAAGACCACACTGATGTTGCAATTTGTCTTACCAATGGCTTTCACTAGTGTGCTTTAGGTGCTGGAGTTTATTAGGATAAGTTCTTTTGGCAAGTATTATTTCTCTGATGAATTTGCTTCTTAAACATTTATACTGAAACGTGTTCCTTGTGTGGGGAGCCTCATCACATTGCGGAAGATGTTAAATGAGGTTGATGATCCATGGTGACCCAGACGAATGAATTTGCACAGATTTTTCTTGGATAAAGTGGCGAAAGGCTTGAGTAATGCTGTTGTGATAGTTGATCCATTTAGTGTTAACATCTCGAACTGTGGTGACTATTACCCAAGTGTAATGAACAATCCAGCCGCCAAAGTTGAGTATTGCTGTGTCAGTTAGCTGTCAATAAGTTAATGTATTGGACCTCTATTTAAGTGCAAGGGTGTGTTTTGGGGACCAAAGGTTCGAGGTATGGGTGCTTCATCCAAAAAGGGATGAAGTCAACTATATCAGTAGGTATTGTGTCTAATGTGTTGTTACCATGTGTTAAAAAGTTCAAAATTTGTGTTACCCGGAGGTCTGTCATGTCACTTACATTAAAGTTACCATATACAAGAAGCTTGGAGGAAGGATACCTGATTTTGAGATAATCTGAAGTATGGATGAGAAAATGAAGAAGTAGGTTGCATGTGGGGGCTCATGGGGGATGCGGTGGCTCAACCGGTAGAGAGGTGGCGTGCGGTCCTAACGGACCCAGGTTCAAATCCCGGCTGGGGCAGGGAACAGTTTAAGGATATGAATTTCATTAAATCAGGCTTTACTGATCAACCAGAAGACCCGCCGACATGTCGTAAAAATACCCCCGCTAATACCAATACACCAGTCCTGTATGAGACAGCCCTAGCATGTATTCAATATGGATGGTGGGTGTTAGCGCCGAAGTGGTGACATGTAGAGGTGTATGGTATGTAGGAGGACTGCTGGGCCTTGATAGCAGGCTGTGAAGCCTATGCCCAGAGTCGGACACATAAAAAAAAAAAAACCACGCAGCAAATGATGGAGCCAAGTGATGGGAATGGAAGCGTGGTGACACACATAGCGACAACACTTCCACGCCCTCTGTGATATCGATGATCAGGGGTGATGGACTAAGTTCATCCTTGCTGAAAATGACGACACATCCACCTTGTTGCTCAGAGCAATGGTGAGAGAAGAGAATGTAGTTCGTGATATTGAAAGCTTCAGGGATAATTTGCCAGGCATCAATAATGACGATAATTCCATGTGAGTTGGATCATATCTCTGTAATAATTTTCATTTAGTTTATTGAAGGATGTTGTAACATTCGTTAATAGCACACATGGAAGCGGATACCATATGCGGGGAATGTCTAAGTGCTTGTCTGGTTTGCAACCTAGAAAGTTAGGGATGTTCTTTGTGGTCAAAACACTGATTTTCCACTGAAAATTCCAACTTCATTTATTTCCTCATGCATGAAATACCAACACTGACATCAGTATGTTAACCACCATTTTGTGGTGGACAGCAGCTACCTTTCCTTAGGCTGAACAAGTGGTGACGGGTGTAAACAATCCTGGTCGTGGCGGCCATGGGCGAACAGTAGTGAAGTTTCCAATACGAAGTAATCATAACAAGGAAAAACCACCAACAGCAGATATACCTGTTGTCTTGACATGAGTGTAGCAGTGTATAAATGTAAATGAATTCGAAGGTCTTAATAAGGCGTAGTGACGACCAACAAACTGGCCTAAGCCGCTCCGGAGCTCAAGCAACTACGTGTGACGCCGACAGCAGACAGAGGAGACGAGGTGTGTGTGTGTGTGTGTGTGTGTGTGTGTGTGTGTATGTGTGTGTGTGTGTGTGTGTGAAGGAAGGTAAAATGTATACACACATCAGTACAGAGAAACGAACACACACTAGAAAAAAAAATCCAAATATGTTTAAACACGTGTACGTGATCAGTCGTGTGTATGGGTGTACTGTACGTATATGAAGAACTCATCACAAACACACGCACGCACAGGCACTAGCACAAGCACATACATGCACACAGGAACATGCAGATACAAACATATAAACACAAACCCCACCCTGGCGGACGTAATTACACACACACACACACACACACACACACACACACACACACACACTGGTATAGAAGAAGTTAAAAACAAGATCACAAGAGACAAAAAGGAGATGGCAAATGTAATGAGCTTACTGAAAGAAGTATCAGAGGAAATCTGTAGTAAAGACATAGAGGAACACAAAAGGTTAGGGAAATACGAGAAAAGCAAGACAAGACCTCTAAAGGTGACTTTCCAGAGTGTAAACACTGTGGAAGAGATACTAAAAAATGCAAAGAATCTTATGGAAAAAGAGTTCAAAAATGTATGGATAAAAAGATACCTAACACAAGAGGAACTGGAATTACTGAAAGAGAAAAGGGAGGAAGCAAAAACAAAAAATGAGGGAAGATCAGAAGAGGAGAAGAAGAAATTTTTTTACAAAGTAATAGGATTGCAGGTACGAAAGTGGTACACAAACAGGATGGAAGAAAAAGGAGGAAGGTAGTAGAACCATGTCATGACAAGTATATAAACAAGATGATAAAGTTGATGTACTCAAATGTGGATGGAATGGTATCAAAATTACTAGAGATGAATGATTATGTCAGAGAAAATGAACCACAAATAATATGCCTTACTGAAACAAAATTAACACCAAGGATATCCAATGACATACTAAACTTAGAGGAATACAATATATGGAGAAGAGACAGAAATTTAAAAAAAGAAGGAGGAATTATAATATTAACTAAGAAAAATCTAAAAGTCAATGAAATAAAACTAGATATACCATCACAAGTAGAACTGATTGCAGTCGAGATCGACACATCTGAAGGGAAAGTAATTGTAGCCAATTTGTACATGCCACCCAGATCAAACACATGGGAAAGAGACGAATATGAGGACCTGGCAGAGAGTACAATTCAGAGTATAAGATCATTGCTACATAAAATGGAAGAGAAATCGGAAAGAATGATACTAACTGAGGACTTCAATACAAATATAAATTGGAATACTCTAGATGTAAATAGCCAAGAAAGCTGTTGGGACCAAAAGCTCCTGGATCTCGTACAAGAGTTTTTCTTAACGCAACATGTGAGGGAAACCACCAGAAAAAGAGGACTTGATGTACCTTCAGTGCTAGATCTAATATTTACTAGGCAAGAAAATGATATTGACAGTTTAATATATCACCCTCCACTCGGCAAAAGCGATCATGCAGTACTAAATTATAACTTCAGGATAGCATATGACATAGCAAACAGCAATGACAGTTACAAAAAGAGCCTAAACTATAAAAAGGGAAATTATCAAGACCTAAAGAAGTATTTCTTAGAAGTTGATTGGGAAAATGAGCTTAGAGGACAAGATTTAAATGCTGTACATAAAAAAAAATGTGAATTTTATGAAATAGGAGTCCAGAAGTACATCCCACAGCACAAAGAAGCAGATAAGAAAATACAGAAATGGTTCAATACAGAATGTAAAAAATCAAAAGAAAGAAGAGATTTGTTGTGGAATAGATACAGAAGACACAATAGTGAAAGGGCGTATAATAATTACAAACAGGCAAGAAACGACTATACAAGAATAAGGAGGGAAGCCTAAAAACAGTTTGAGGAGGATATAATAAATAAAAGTAGTGATCAACCAAAGCTGTTTTACAGCTATATCAGAAGCAAAACCAAAGTAAAAGATATAATACAATCCATTACGGACGAGGGAATCACTTATACGCAAGAGAAAGATATTTGTGAAGCACTAAATAAGAATTTCCAATTAGTTTTTACAGAAGAAAAAAATTTTGAGAGGGACTATGTGGAACACGCATGTCCACACATACTACCAGATATACAAATAGCAGAAAAAGTAATACAGGAGGAGTTAAGTAGATTAGACAGAGGAAAAGCAAGTGGTCCTGATGAAATTTCATGTTGGGTATTGCGAGAATGTGCAAAGGAGTTAAGTAAACCATTATTTTTAATTTTCAAGAAATCCTTGAGTCAAGGTAAACTACCTGGTATTTGGAAAAAAGCAAATATTGTCCCCTTATTCAAGAAAGGAAATAGACAAAATCCACTCAACTACCGACCAGTATCACTGACCAGTGTTGTAAGCAAGGTATTAGAAAAACTTATAAGAAAAGCTTGGGTAAATCATCTAGAAGAACACAGTATGATAACAGAAAGACAGTTTGGTTTCAGAAAAGGAAAATCATGTGTTACTAACCTGTTGAGCTACTATGACAGAGTAACAAACACAATACAGGTAAGGGAAGGATGGGTGGACAGTACCTATTTAGATTTCAAGAAAGCTTTTGACACAGTACCACACCAAAGACTTTTATGGAAACTGTACCATCAAGGAGGAATTCGAGGCAAACTGTTTTGTTGGATGCAAGACTTTCTCATAAAAAGAGAAATGTGGACAGTACTAAGAGGAAACTACTCATCATGGAAAGAAGTGACTAGTGGAGTACCACAGGGTTCAGTGCTGGCACCAATTATGTTTTTAGTGTATATAAATGATATAAACAGTAACACTGGAAATGAGAGCTATCTGAATATGTTTGCAGATGATGCAAAAATACAAAGGAGAATTACTAACACAGACTCTTGTAAAGAGCTACAAGAAGAATTAAATAAACTTCATGAATGGAGTAGTACATGGCAAATGGAATTCAATGTGGACAAGTGTCATGTAATCAAGTTTGGTAAAAGTGGAAAAAGACCTGATTGGGATTATAAGTTCGGAAATAAAACCCTATACACATCAGAAAGAGAGAAAGACCTAGGTGTGATTATCAATAACAGACTATCACCGGCTGACCACATCAGCGAGAAGGTACGGAACATGTATACACTGCTGGCAAATATGAGAATAGCATTCATATACATAAATGAAGAAATGCTAAGAAGGATAATAACATCATTCATTAGACCAACCCTGGAATATGCATCAGCAGTCTGGAGTCCTCATCTCAAAAAGCATATAGACAAGATCGAAAAAGTTCAAAGGGCCGCTACAAGATGGATACCAAGCTTAAGGGACCTAAGCTACGAAGAAAGACTAAATAAACTGAATCTATCAACACTACAGGAGAGAAGGAAAAGAGGTGACATGATAATGCTATATAAGTGCATATCAGGAAAGGAGAAAATAGACATAAATGATTACTTAACATATGGAGAAGCATCAGCAAGAGGACACTGCAAAAAACTGCATAAGAAGAGAGGTGATAAAGACGTAAGGAAATTCAGTTTCCCAAACAGAGCAATTGATCAGTGGAATGCACTGCCGAGTGAAATAGTGTGTGCCAAAACAATTCACAAATTTAAGGATATGTACGATAAATATGGTTTAAGACACGGGACAGTACGAGCTTGACTCATTCCTGTAAAGATACAATTAGGTAAGAACACACACACACACACACACACACACAAACACACACACACACACACACACACACACACACACACACACACACACACGTGCATTTACAAGCAATTATACCTAGACAAACAGATACATAAATTTCCCCCACCTCTCTCTCTCTCTCTCTCTCTCTCTCTCTCTCTCTCTCTCTTTTTTATATAAACACACACACACACACACACACACACACACACACACACACACACACACACACACACGTGCATTTACAAGCAATTATACCTAGACAAACAGATACATAAATTTCCCCCACCTCTCTCTCTCTCTCTCTCTCTCTCTCTCTCTTGTATTTCTACACACACACACACACACACACACACACACACACACACACACACACACACACACACACACACACACACTGCCATGTCGTGTTGCAGGAGTTCGACTGCTTGCAGTACGTGGTGTTAGAAAAGTACAAAACAAACGACAGACCTAATGGTCCCTTTGTGGCTATTTGATGCGAAGTATACGATAATTATGACATCTAATTTTATACGCTAAATGTAAGGATAGTCTATGGTGAAGGCTTTCCTCCGCCCCCCTACCAACTCTCCAGCCGCAACCGACAGGAAACTATAGTAAGAAGCATCATGCAGCAGAGAGATCTATCTATCTATCTATCTATATACCTAGGCTGCTTCCCCCAAAGAAAGGGAGGTAGCCGAGACAGGACGACTCACTCTCCATTTGCTCATCCATTCAAACACATTCATTCGCATCTTAGCCCCAAAGGGGAGAACGGACAGATCCTCACTGCACCACACCGCACAAGGGTCAACTGCGCAATGCAATCAGTGACATCTGCAGCAGGGCCCGACAGCAGAACTGGTTTACCCCTGCCACATCATAATAGACCCATCCCCTTACCCGCACCTGACCTGACTAGCTGATCAGACCAAATGCGGGAGAATATCCCCTCAGGGCTGCGTCATCACTTATTCATTCACAATTTCTCTCCACCCATTTCTGTCACGCACAGCCACTCTTCCTTGCTCAACAGACATCCCTCTCGCATCCAGCGCTCTCTTCACACTGTCCATCCATCCTATTCGTGGTCTTCCTCTCAGCCTTACACCTCTCACATCAGATCTAGTTATCTTTTTCACCAATCGCTCATTATCCATTCTCTCCATATGCCCAAACCATTGCAACACCCTCTGCTCAACTCTACCAGCCATCTCCCGAACAACTCCAGTTCTCCTTCGCACTTCATCATTTCGCACTCGATCCATACGCGTCACTCCACACATACTCCTCAGACATCTCATCTCCATTACATTCAAACTTTTCCTCTCTGCTACACCCATATTCCATGTTTCAGCCTCATATAATGCAGTTGGTACCACAACACCCTCATACAGCCTTCTCTTTACATCCATTCTAAGCAAACGACATTTAAACACTTTTTTCATTCCTCCCAGCACCTTTCGTACTTCATTTATTCTAAACTTCACTTCTGCATCTATTCTTCCATCCACAGCAACATGTGACCCTAGATATTTAAAACAATCTACCTCCTCAAGCAACTCACCATTCAAAACTATATTCATCCCCCTACCATCTATCAACCTCGTACACTTCATCACTTTACTCTTATTCTCATTTACTTTCAATTTCCTTCTTTCACACACCCTTCCAAGCTCCTCTACCAACTGTCTAAATCTCACCTCTGAATCAGTCACCAGTGCAGTATCATCTGCAAACAGCAGCTGCTTCAGATTCCACTCTCCTCCATCAACATTTACCAGACTCAGACCACCTAAAACTCATGCATTCACCTCCCTTACAACATCATCCATGTAAATATTAAACAACCAAGGCGACATCACACATCCCTGTCGCAGCCCCACTCTCACAGGAAACCAATCACTCACAGCATTTCCCACTCTTACACACGCTCTACTATTTACATAAAAACTTTTCACCCCTTTTAGTAACCTACCATCAAGTCCATACAATCTTAAAACAGTCCACAAAGCCTCCCAATCAATTCTATCATACGCTTTCTCTAAATCCATAAATGCCCAAAATACATCCTTGCCTTTCGCTAAATACTTTTCACACACTTGTCTCACAGCAAACACTTGATCAAAGAAAGCATACCCTCCCTCTCCTAAAGCCACACTGCTCATCACTAATCACTCCCTCTGTACCCTCTCTAACTCTCATAATTAACACTCTACCATACACCTTACCTACAACACTCAACAGACTTATACCCCTAAAGCTAGTACATTCATACTTATCACCCTTTTCCTTTATACAACGGGACCACACAAGCACTTGCCCAGTCAATTGGCACCATACCTTTCTCAAAGCACACATTCAACAATCTTACTAACCAGTCAACAATAGTCACTCCACCACCCTTCAGGCATTCCACAGCACACCCATCCATACCTGCAGCTTTCCCTGTTTTCATCTCCTTTACTGCCTTCTCCACTTCCTCCTTCGTGATCAAAGAATCATTCAACTCTCCCAACACATTTATTCCTTGCACCCTTCCATCCGCCACAATCTCAGCCACCCTTTCCTCCTCTACATTTAACAATCTTTCAAAATACTCTGCCCATCTCTTCCTTACTGCATCCATCTCAATTAACATCCTTCCATCCTCTGCTTTTACTCGTTCTTCCTTCCCAGACTCTCCCTTTCGCACCCTTTTCACCTCTTTCCAAAACATTTTCTTATTCTGTTGAAAATTCTCTGTGAGCCGCATACCCCACCTCTCATCTGCTGCCACTTTAGCATCATGCACAGCCCTTCTCGCTCTATTCCTCTTTTCCTTATACCTTTCATATGACATCTCATCCTTCCTCTGCAGCCACACTTCATATGCATGTCTCTTCTCAGCCACAGCCATACTTACTTCCTCGCACCACCATTCACTTCTTTTTCTTACACCACCACCCACACGTCTCACACCACACACCTCTTCTGCATGCCCCACCACAGCACTCTTAAACAACTGCCATTCCTCCTCCACGCTGCCATTTTCCCGATCTTTCACTGCGTTCCACTCATCTTTCAATTTCTCCTGATACTCTATCTTTTTCTCTCTTTTATCCAACTCACTCACTTTCAAAACCTCCCTGCCACACCTAACCCTCCTAGCTCTCACCCATCTCTCACCTACTCTTAACTTTCCCTCCACCAGGTAGTGGTCAGACATACCTCCACCCTCCCTTCTCAGAACTCTCACATCCAACAATCTTCCTATTACATTCCTAGACACAGCCACATAGTCCATCAAGGCTCTATCAACAACCCTTCCACCCTCCTGTCTCACCCATATATACTTATAAATATCTTTCTTCTCAAACAGCGTGTTCCCAATCACCATCTCTCGCTCAACACACATCGCTATCATTCGTTCCCCATTTTCATTTCTTCAAGGCACACCATGCATACCAACTACACCTTCAACTGCTACATTTTCCACTCTAGCATTCAGATCCCCCATCATTACCACATTCACATTCGCTCCAAAACTCTGCAGACACTCATCAACATCATTCCAGAAAGACTCCCTCTCTTGTTCATCCCTTTCACTACCAGGCCCATATGCACTCACAAACACCCACAACTCACGTTCAAATTTCGCTTTCACCCACATCAGTCTCGATGACACCTCCTTCCATTCAATCACACATTGCTGTACTTCCGGACTCACTAACAAGGCCACACCTTCTCTTGCCCTTCCTCTATCAACACCTGACAATCTTCCATTTACACTTCCAAACATAGATTCCCCCTTCCCTTTCATCTTCGTTTCACTGAAAGCTAACACATCCAACTTTCTTCTCACAAACATTCTCCCAATCTCCTCCCTTTTAGCCTCAATCGTACTACATCCACGCACATTCATAGACCCAATCTTCAGGGTACGGGGATAACTCCATCCCCCATCCCTTTCTCTGGCCTGTCTCTTTTTAGGAACTAAAAAACAGAGGAGGGGGTCCCTAGTCCCCTCACCCCGCCCCTTTTAGTCGCCTTTTACGACACGCAGGGAATACGGTGGCAGTATTCTTCCTAACACAACCTGGCCGCAGAGTAGTAGTACCACCCCATAGTGTGACCAGATTGTGTCCCCCCCATACATATATATATATATATATATATATATATATATATATATATATATATATATATATATATATAGTATATATATATATATATTTATATATATAATATATATATATATTTATATATATAATATATATATATATTTATATATATAATATATATATATATTTATATATATAATATATATATATAAATAATATAATATATATAATATAATATATATATAATATATATATATATATATATATATATATATATATATATATATATATATATATTTATATATATATATATATATATATATATATATATATATATATATATATATATATTTATATTTATATATATATAAAATATATATATATATATATATATATATATATATATATATATATATATATATATATATATATATATATATATATATATAATATATATATATTTATAATATATCTATATAATATATATATATATAATATATATATAATATATATATATATATATATAATATATATATTTAATATATATATGTATATATAATATATATATATATTATATAGATATATTATATATATATACATATATATATATATATATATATATATATATATATATATATATATATATATATATATATATATATATATATATATATATATATATATATATATATCTATAGCCCGACGCCCTAATCCCGCAAAGGGTGGCCACAGACAAAACGCCTCCAAGTCACTCTGTCACCCACCATTTGACTCCCCTCCCCTCAACTCACCCCCTCCCTCATATACCTCTCAACTCCATCCCTCCACCTCATCCTCGGTCTACCCCTCCCTCTTCCTCCCTCCACCTCACCTACATACACCCTCTTAGTCAGTCTTTCATTCTCCATTCTCTCCACATGTCCAAACCACCTCAGTGTATTTCTCCTAATCTTTTCAACCACATCCACATCTACCCCACAACGTTCCTTCACTTCTTCATTCGTCAACCTGTCCCTCCACGTCACTCCACATGCTCCTCTCAAGTAACTCATTTCCACTGCTCTCACTCTTGACTTGTTCCCCTCTTGCAAGGTCCACGCCTCACTTCCATACGTTAGGGTAGGGATCACAATACCATCATGCAGTGACTTCTTAACTTCCATACTCACCTCCCTATTTTTCATCACTGCTTTCAGTGTACCAACAACCTTTCTTCCCTGCTGTACCCTTTCACGTACTTCATCCCCCAAAGTTCCATCCTTACTCATCACACTACCCAAGTACTTGAATGCACTCACATTCTCCATATCCTCACCATCCAACCTCACTGCACACTCTGTGACTTCATTCCTCTCAAACACCATAACTTTACTTTTGTTTACATTAACTTTCAGCTTCCTCCTCCTACACACTGTCCCAAATTCATTCACCAAACCTTGCAACTCCCATTCATCTTCACTCCAACAATACTGTATCATCAGCAAACAGCAACACCGGAAGCTTCCAAATCTCACCCTCATTCATTAGGGCCACCTCCACATCCACTGCCCTACCTTGCAACTCCTTTACAACCCCATCCATATATATATTAAAGAGCCATGGAGACATCACACACCCCTGTTTCCAGTCCCACATTGAGATCAAAGAACTCACTCAGCTCACCATCCACTCGCACCGTAGCCCTAGCTCCCTCGTACATACTCTTCACAGCACTCCAACAATTTCCCTTTCCACTCCATATATTCTTAATACCTTCCACGTACCTTGCCTATCTATTCTGTCATAAGCTTTCTCCAAGTCCATGAAGGCAGCATACACTTTCCTTCCCTTCTCTAGATACTTCTCCACTAAACATCTTAGAACAAATATCTGATCTACACACCCTTTTCCCTTCCTAAATCCCCCTTGTTCTTCTCCAACTAGCTCCTCTGTCATATGCCTAACCCTATCAATGAGTATTCTACCATATATTTTACCAGTCACACTAAGAAGGCAAATACCCCTATGGTTACCACATACTTCTCTCTCCCCTTTTCCTTTGTACAGAGGAACAATTATACCTGATTTCCAGTCCTCTGGAACCCTTCCCTCTTCCCAAGCTAATCTACACAACTTCCATATCCACTCCACAACAATCTCACCCCCATACCTTAGCATTTCACCACACACTCCATCAATTCCTGGGGCCTTTCCCAGCTTAATCTTCTTCATTGCTTCCACTACTTCCGACCTACTGATCTCTTCCTCCCTCCTCTCATCTCTTCTTCTCCCAGCCATTCCCCAACCACTTATACTCACACTGCTCTCACTCTCTACATTCAACAAATCCTCAAAGTGCTCCTTTCATCTCCTCAGTTTCTCTCTCTTCTCCACCAACAATCTATTATTCCTATCTTTCACTCCCCTACTATTTCCCCTTTCACACTGCCTTACTTTCTTTACCTCCTTCCAAAACAATTTCTTACTCTCCCTCCATTTCACACTCAGATTCCTCCCAAACTCTTCATCCACTTTCTTCTTACTCTCCTTCACCAGTCTCTTAACCTTCCTTCTCCTGCTCACATATACCTCTCTCTTCTCTCTCTTATCTTCTCCGCTACCTCTACTCGCCAACCATTCACCATATGCCTTCTTCTTTTGTTCCACAGCTCGTTTCACCTCATCATTCCACCATGCTGTCCCTTGCACACCCTTGCATCTCCTCCTCACTCCACAAACCGCCTCACACGCTGCGCTTATCTCTTCCGTGAATATCTTACATACGTCTTCCACCCTTTCCATCTGCTCTAGCTCATACCTTCCCAATCTTTCTTCCACTATGCTCTTATACTCTGTCATTTTCTCACTATCTTGCAATTTCTCCACTCTTCTCACAGGAGCTGCTTCCTCCTTCCCCTTCGTCTCCTCAACCACTTTCTTTGCAGCTCTACCTTGGCCATCACTAAGTGATGGTCCGAGACTCCATTCCCCCACCCTCTCCACACCCTTGCATCCAACACTTGTCTTCTCATTCGCTCATCCACACACACGTAGTCTATCATTGCCTTTCGTTCAACAAGTTCACCATCCATCCTCCTCATTACTCTCCATGTATACCGGTGGATCATCTTATGACGAAAGTAGGTGTTGGCTATTGCCAACCCCTTACCAGCACAGGTGTCCACCAAAGCACTACCATTCCCATCTACTTCAGCTGGCACACCCCACTGAACAACCACTCCATCCACTCGTACATTCCCAACTTTGCCATTCATGTCTCCAATCAACAGCACTCTCTCGCTCCTCTCAAACTTGTCCATACATGCTTCTACTCTCGCACAAAACTCATCTTTCACTCTTGCCACTCGATCCTCTGTTGGAGCATACACACATACAATCGCCCATGCTTGTATACCTACTTTCATCCTCACCCATACAATCCTTGCACCCACTGTTCCATACTCTCTTATATTCTCCTTCCACTTCTTGCTTATCATCAGACATACTCCCTCTCTTGCCCTCTCATTCTCACTGACTCCCGCACATATACCTACACCGTATTCCCATTCTCTCATCCTTTCACCTTTTCATTTAGTTTCAGTCAATCCACATATATCCACTTTTGCATCCTCAAGCACCTGGACAATCTCTCTCTCTTTCACTTCATCATTCACTCCTCTCACATTCCATGTTCATACCCTCAGAATGTCTTTTGTCCGTTCCTTAGTCGTTAACGTATGGTCCGTCCGGGTCCGAGGCGCTTTATTTGCTTTTTTAGTTAGTTCTTTTTACGGGGTGGGGCACTAACCCACCACCAACCCTTTTAGTCGCCTCGTACGACAAGCAGGGATACTGGGGGAGTATTCTTGAAACCCCCCTACCCCCAGGGGGGGTATATATATAATATAAATAATATAAATATATATATATAACTATATACTGTATATATAATTATATAAATAATTATATATATATAATTATATATATTATATATATATATAATATATATATATATATATATATATATATATATATATATATATATATATATATATATATATATATATATATATATATATATATGTATAATATATATTATATATATATATAGTATATATATATATATATATATATATATATATATATATATATATATATATATATATATATATATTGTATATATATATATATATATATATATATATATATATATATATATATATATATATATATATATATATATATATATATATATATATATATATATATATGTCAATTATTTCATCCTTAAAAGAAAATTAACACTGAAAAACTGGTGCCACATATCTCAAGACAAATAATTGAATTTTAAATATTATTACAGCATTGTAGTCTTTCACATTTCTAAGCAGTTTCGTCCATATGTTGATAACTGTACAGAAAAAAAGTGTTTTGATTTTCTCTACTGGAAACGTTTGCCGATGATAACTGTTATCTCTGGTGTAATTCAACCACATTGTTCTGAAGAATCTATCTACGAGCATAGTGTCACGCCCCTTGGAAACCTTAAACACCAGAATCAGACCCATCTGTTGCCTGTGCCTTGACAAGTAAAGCAAAGTTAACTCCATCAGAAGTCCCTACTAAGGTTTATTCTTCAGTCAGGGTATCATTTTTGTCACCCTTTGTCACGCTGTCTAATTTCTCTGCCTCTTCTCGTAACAGAGGGAAGGAAAGATGGAAGAAATGAGTGAGAGAAGCATGAATGAAAAGGGGTGGAGATCTATATATATATATATATAAAGAGAGAGAGAGAGAGAGAGAGAGAGAGAGAGAGAGAGAGAGAGAGAGAGAGAGAGAGATATGCAAGAAAATAAGAGGAAAGGAAAAACGAGTAACTGAAACGTATTTATTCCAGGAGCAGGAAAAGGTAATGAGAATGAAAAGGGGAAGACGGGAAGGAGATCAATAGGGAGAGTGAGAGTGGTTAGTTAAGCGTAGAGAAGAAGGGACAGGGAATGAGAGGGGAGGAGAGGGGAGAGGAGAGGATACGTGAGGGGAGAGAATGGATATATAAATGGTGCAATGAATAAAGGATGGTAGGGAAGATCACACAGGATTTATAAGCAGAGAGAGAGAGAGAGAGAGAGAGAGAGAGAGAGAGAGAGAGAGAGAGAATAAAAATGCCAAAAAGGAAGGGGAAGATCGAGGATGGAAGAGGCTGAAACTGTAGAGTCCAAATGTTACAGAGGACAGGAGGTAGAGAGAGTAACCAAGAGGAAAGAGATTATAGAAGGGAAGATAGGGAAGAGAGAGAAAGGAAGAGAGTCCAAGAGAGGAGAAAGAACCTTAAGAGAGGTAAGAAAGATAGAGGAGAATAAACAAACAATGCTGACTAATTATTAATTAACACTTTGTAGTGTTTTATGGCGTTCACCAATTAGACATGTTGGAGACAGATGGTATTCAACTACGAAGAGGATTTGTCTTGAGTGTCAGTTTGCTTTAGGGCGCGTCCACAAGTGTACTCAAACATGTGTTGGCAACACAGTTGGCAACATGTTCGGGAACATGTTTGCAGCAGTATTTGGACAGGTGTATGCAAACATGATTCAGCTCAGCTTCGAACACTGGCAGCAGAGGTGATGGGATAAGTGTGTCCATACCAGGCAGCTGAGACTTCATCATGATGTTGCCAACATGATCTGGACGCTGCTCCTCCCAACATGTTTGCAGCGTGTTCGTTACTGTGTTGCTTACATATTGCCAACACTTGTTTGAGCACAGGTGTGGACGCGCCTTCACGTGGCATGTACAGATTTCCACAGAAAATACATCTCTTAAACGTTCCTCTTCATCAGAGCAGCAGGCCATCTCTGTAAAGTTTTTGCTTGCAGGTACGGTAATAAAACTAGCTGCAGCTACTTCATAATCTCTTCCAGGAACTAACTTGTAACTATTTTTTTCTTTTGCGTGTCTTCTCAGTAAATTCCAAATTTCATAATACGTGGTAGTTTCTCTGGAATCTTTTTCACTGAATGACTTATATTTGCAGGATATGCCAAGCCCGTCAAAACCTAAAGCAAAAGCTGGCCAAGGCTGCTGACAGAATTACCATTCTTACCTGCGGAGCTGATTCGTTGGAGGAGATTGGTGCAAACAACACTGGATACAGAGTGGAGGGGAACATCACTGCTCGACCAAGAACTGGTGCTGCCTAAGGTGGTAGATCTGTTTTGCTCTCCTATTGCAGGTAATACTTCCCTACTACTGCAGCTAATGACCTAACAAAGAAACGAGTTACATCTGGTAATGAATGGTGCGAGGGTGACAAGGACGTGGCGCATCATACTTGTCACCACATATAACATATATAAAATTTTAGCTGATCATAGAGAGGAAGCACACATGGCTCGACAGGTGCGGGACTCTCTCGACCGTGTCCAGCTTGTGGAGTTTTGTGGCAGAGTACCAAGTAAAAGGAGACATTACTGTATCCCAGGTGCCAGACTGGATGACATTATAAAGGCTGTGGATACTGTTACTGATGGTGCAACTATATGATAGCCTTACCATCATTCACATAGGAACGAAAGATGTAGTACAAACCTAGTGTCAGGAGCTCCTAGACATGTACGAGTATAAGAAGATGATTTAGCATTACAAAAGAAAAACCAGTAACATTCTACTTTCAGGTGAACTGCATAGGATTGCAGTCTGAACAACTGTGTCATCACACTGTTTACAGTAGGATGCCAAGTTCGCTGACACCTTGAATCTTCCCTACCTAAACAAGGTAGGCCTTGATAGACTCGGTCACTTTTCAGACGATTCAGTACGTATTAGTTCTGTTCTGATAAAAGAAACAATAACCCTCATCACATGAGACGCGACAATGTAGACATCATGAACTGTAGACACACTACTAGAGGTATGCACATTCAAGCACCTCTCAAGAATGCACGTAGTTTGCGAAATTAATGTTCTCATTAGACGCTCATGTTCTAACTGATGATCATTATATATTTGGCATCACAGAATCATGGCTTAGTACCGAAAACCTAGCTCTTCTAGCAGAGCAGGCAACAGTACACCAGGTTATAACATTTTCAGTAGTGAGAGGGACAATAGAGATGGGGGGGTGTACTACTATATATTCAAGTGGGACTTCATCCTGTTGTAATTTCTAAGCCTTTAATGGATAAAATTAATAGGATTTACTTCCAGTTTAAAAATTAATACGGTTGTAAACTACTACTTGGGTTAATTTATCGTCCACCAACCCAGTCCTTGAAGACTGCCAATGAAATTTGCAATCAAACTGCAGAAATTTGTAGTGCCTATAATACTAAAATCATCGGTGTTTTTAGTTTACCAGAAGACGAATGTGGAGAAACCCTGCCTTGCACACAGGCTTAGACCTGTACACTAACTTGCAAGAAAGATCTTTGCATCAGCTCGTAGACTGTCCACGACAATGAGGTTAAATATTTGATCTTGTCTTGACCACATCAAAAATCTTAATTGAGAGAAACGTCCTGACTACAAGACAGCGCAATACTAAAAAATAAGGAAACTGTATGTAATAGTGAGTGGAATCCCATTGTTCAAGCATCAACTATTACAGTTGCATGGAAACTATTCACGAAAATTATTTAAATACCAGTCAAGTTGTGTGTTCCAGTGCACAAAAGATGGCCTGTTAAAAGTCCTGAACCCGCATGATGGAACAAGGTATTAAACATTGACTGCTTGCCAGAAAATGTGCACGGAACTTTTAATAAAAGCTAAAGTGACAATAGTAAAGATGATGCTCTTCGTATAGCAAAGAAAAAAAAAAGTTATGAAAAATAAGCCAAGGAAGAAAAACTCTGAAGTCCATGTTGCTCGAATCAGTAAATCATCCCCAAAGAATTATTCAGCCACATTAGAAAAAAAAAAAAATAATAGCGCCAACTAGCTCAGTAGTCTTAGACAACGGATAACATAGTGACAACGAAACTGAGATAAGTCAAAATTCTCAATACTTTCTTTGCATCTGTAATTACAGTAGATTATATAGATTTCATTCTTCCAGCTTTTTCCTTTCTTTTTAAGAAGAGTATAACATAATTAGCAACATTACTGCTTGTGAGGAAGATGCATGCCTGATCATTAAACTTAATAAAACACTGGGACCACAACCATGTTCACAGCATCCACTGGTCTCTCGGTAATCACAACTCCCACCTCTACGAATACTATTTTCACTATCAGCACCACATTGACTGCCGCTACCATAATCACCAAAACACTACAAACGCTACTACAACTACTACTACCTTTACCATACTGGCCCCTACGATTACCAACTTATAGATACATGCATGGCAACTACTAGTGCAACTGCCATCATTCCTTACTCAGTCATAACAACCTCTAGAATTACCAACATAGCGTTACTTGCATCAGAACTAATACTGTACTACTCCTACCACCACCACCACCTGCAACATCACTACCACAGCCACTACCACCAGCACTACCAGCATGGCCTCCACCACAGCCACAGCGACTACCACTTCCACAGTCACCACCATTACGGGAACTACCACCACCACAACGACTTCCACTACCACAACCACCACCATCACGGCTCCCAGCATAACTACCACCACCACAACGGCTTCCAGCATAACTAGCACCACCACAACGAGTTCCACTACTACAGCCACCACCATCATGACTTCGACCACCACAACGAAAACCGCTACCACAATCACCACCAACACGACAAGCAGGAACACAGCCACTTTCACCACTATTGGCGCTACCATAACTACCACCACATGAACACCATACCGATACCTGCATCAAAACTACGGCCACTGCTATCTTCGTAAACACTGTGACAATGATCACCACATCTATCACCACAACTTCCGTTACCACCACATCAACTACCATCCCCAACACCAGCAGAATCACCGGTACCACACCATCACTAACAGCACTTCCACTACCACCACTGCCCTTACTGCCATCAGCGGAACCATTAAAACCACCTCACCTACCACCATCATCACTACTACCACATTTACCACAACCATTACTACCACCACAACAACGAGCACCCATTCCCAGTCCCATTCCTTATACTCAAACCAACCCACAAATACAGTGTAGACCGTTTACCTTCAGGCGGCGATGGATCACTGGTTTGTTGAATAGATCATCTGGTGGCGGCAAGAAAAACAGCAATATTTATGTTGTTGCCAGAGGGTAAGGGAGACTGCTTTTAACCCTTAACGGTGCTGGAGAGGGACGCCTTCACGAGGTGCCAGCGACATAACCGGAAGGAGGAGCTGCGCGATTATACAAATATCCCTCAACTTCTTCCTTATTTCTCGAAAGGACGATGACTGGCTGACTGTAGGAGAGGGACAGCTTGAGCTTGCAGTCCTTCTCTAACCCCATCACTACTACAGCAATATCTTCAGCAACAGTAAGTTATAAGTTACGTACTCAGAGTGACGTGTATAACGACTAGAAGGCAGTCCCAAGCTGGGTAATATCTCCTGGTGGCAGCAAGAAAAAAATAGTTAAGCCTTATGTCCTTGTCAGGGACTTCATCCCTTCAGTCCAGTAACGTCATTATTATCATCGTTGCTTCCCGATAAATGTATTCATCATAAGAAACATCGCGTTTCGAGGGAGACAGTGAAGGTTACTTATAACTGCTCCAGTCAGAAAATCTTTCCTTAAGGTAAAAAAAAAGTTTAGAGACAAAGTATAAAACAGAAAAACGTCACCAGATTCAACGATATAATTGCATTAGTGTGAGGAAGTACTTTTTCATAATCTATCTGTATATGGTTTTCTTCAGTTTAGAGAAGGCGTTTCTCACTGCAGGATTTTGAATATTCAGAATACACCTTCACTACACTATGTTCACTTTAACTTCATTTTGAATGCAGTACTACAGGAAAAGCTCAGCAAAAGAATATAATTCTGGTCAAGAATAAGTGCTATGAAAAAGATGCAAGGCCTTAGCACTGTTTTTTTTCTGCCATCGTACCAACGGGAAGCAAGCTATCTATCGTAAAGGTTTTGCTAAAGTCTGAATGAAACGAACAAAAAGTAACTGAATTAATGGAGCTAAAGCAACAGTAATACGAGAGAGAAGGGTATATTCCTGGATATTACACCGGCTGTCAATACCATACACCTATAAATCGGGGTGGATTAAGTCTCTCTCTCTCTCTCTCTCTCTCTCTCTCTCTCTCTCTCTCTTTCATTTTTTTCTTATAATTTCAGCTTAATCATTATCAGCACCAAAACCATCATGATGATCATCATTACGGTCATTTCCATTTCATCACTATACTGTACTGTCACCGTTACCATAACAGTATCACCATCACCATCAGCAACAACATTAATAACAACAGCAAAATATTAACATTATTATTATTACCATTTCCATAATTTTTTTTTCTCTTACTACATTTATGGCAGCTTACTCTACACACGTAGGAGGAAAGAAGTATAGGAAGAGAGAGAGAGAGAGAGAGAGAGAGAGAGAGAGAGAGAGAGAGAGAGCATATCAGCAAAGGGAAGGGAAGGAGAGAGGGAGAAGAAGGCTGCATGAGGGTAGAATGGTGGTGGTAGGAAGAAATAAGGCATGAAAATGGGAAAAGGGAAAGGGAAAAGTGATGCAGGGAAGATGGGGGTGGAGTGAAAGAGGCAGGAAGGAATGGGAGCCTGAGTCAGGGTTGAGCGAGAAAAAGAAAGGATGGAGAGGCAGGAGGAAAGAGAAAACAAGACCAGGAAGGAGGGAAGAAAGACGGTAGGGACGGAGAGAAGGGTGAGAAGGAAAGAAGGGAGGTGGATGAATACATGGGAGGGAGAGAGAGAGAGAGAGAGAGAGAGAGAGAGAGAGAAAGGAAGGAGAAGCAAGCAGGAAGGGAGGGGGAGAGGAAAGAAAGAAGGAAGGAATGGGCAGAGCGAGGATGCGAGGGAGGACCTAAAGCAGGAAGAGATGTGGGAGAGACTGAATAAGGGACGGGAAAAAGAAGGAAAAAGACGTGGAAAGATAGGAGCTTGGAAAGAAGGAATGAAGGGAAGAAAGAATGGAGAGAGGGAGGGAGGGTAAGGGAGGTAAGTAAGAAGAGAGGGAAGTCTGAAGAAAAGGAGGGAGGGAAGAAGGAAGGGAGGGAATGGACAGGGAGTAGTTTACAATTCAGTGGTACGAAAATGTTTGCTCCCTCCTCCACCTTTCTCTTCTCGCTTCCTTTCCTTCTTACTTTGTTCTCTCTCTCTCTCTCCTCCCTATTCTCTCCTTCATTCTCCCATTTACTTTGTTTTTTTTCCCTGTTTCTTCTTCCTCCCTTTCTCACCATTCCTTCTTTCCTTTCCTTTTCCTCACTTTCACTTTTATTCCTTCCCTTCCTTCTTTCCACATTCCTCTCTCAATTTCTTCCGTCCTTCCTTTCTCCTCTTTCTCCCTTATTCCTCTCCCTCTTCTTTCTCTCCTACCACCTCCTCCTTCCATCTCTCAATTCGGCCTTCCACCTTCACCAATGTCTTTCTTCCACTGTCTTCCCTTCTCTTTTTCTCGCTTTCCTCTGCTCTAGTTTTGTACCCACCACCTTCCTTTCTTCTTCCATATCACTTTGTCTCCTCAAAACATCCTCTCCCGAACCTCTTTCTCCACCCTCCTTCGCTATCCCTTTCACGTGAACCCTTCTCTATTTTCACATACTCCATTCTCTACCTTTCTCCATCTTTATCCCTCCTTCTCATTCCCTTCATTCTATTCCCCTTTCCAGCCTCTTATCTCCTTTCTTTTTCTTTCTCAGCATCATCTGTGTTTTCTCCCTCATCCCAATATATTTCCTCTCCCTCCCTCCCTCCCTCCCTCGCTGTCTGTCTGTGTCTGTCTGTCTCTGTCTGTCTGTGTCTGTCTGTCTCTGTCTGTCTGTCTGTCTGTCTGTCTGTCTCTCTCTCTCTCTCTCTCTCTCTCTCTCTCTCTCTCTCTCTCTCTCTCATAATTTCGTTCTTATTCAAAATTTCAGCTTAGTCATTATCAACACCAAAACCATCATAATCATCATCATCATCATCACGGTCATCACTATTTCATCACTATACTAACACCATAACCATAACATTATCACCATCAGCCTCACAACAACAATAATCAATACAAAAATATTAACATCGTTATTATTATTTTCGAAGAATCTTTTCTCTTACCGTATTTACAGCATACTCTACGGAAGAAAGGGGAAAGAAGCATGGGGAGAGAGAGAGAGAGAGAGAGAGAGAGAGAGAGAGAGAGAGAGAGAGAGAGGATGGAGAAGTAACCAGGGAAGGTGGGGGAGAGGAAAGAAAGGAGGAAGGGATGGGCAGAGCTGGGAAGCCAGGGAGGAATGAAAGCAGGAAGAGATGTGAGAGAGATGGAATAAGGGAAGGGGAAGAAGGAAAAAGAGGTGGAAAGATAGGAGCTTGGAAAGAAGGGATGAACGGAAGAATGAATGGAGGGAGGGAGGGAGAGAGAAAGAGCGGAAGGGAGGTAACTAAGAAGAGAGGAAATTGGGAAGGGAAGGAGGGAGGGAAGAGAGAAGTGAGGGAATGGACAGGAAGAAGATTACGATTCAGTGGTACGAAAATGCATGCTCTCTCCCCCTTTCTATTCTCGCTCCCTTCCTCCTTACTTTGTTCTCTCTCTCCTCCCTTTTCTCTCCTTCTTCATCCTCCCGTTTACTTTGTTTTCTCTCCTCTTTCTTCTTCTTCCTCCCTTTCTCACCACTTCTTCCTTCCTTCCTTCCTCCTCACCTACCCTCACATTTTTTTCCTTCCCTTCCTTTTTTCCACCTTCCTCTCTCAATTTCTTCCATCCTTCCTTTCTCCTCTGTGTCCCTTCTTCCTCTCCCTCTTCTTTCTATCCTACCATCTCCTCCCTCCATCTCTCCATTCGTCCTTCCTCCTTCAATCACCCATTTTCTTTCTTCCACTGCCTTCCCTTCTCTCTTTCCTGAATTCTTCTGCTCTGGTTTTGTACCCATCACCTTCCTTTCTTCTTCTGCTTCACTTTGTCTCCTCAAAACATCCTCTCCCGAACCTCTCTTTCTCTCTCTGCCCTCCTTCGCTATCCCATTCACTTGAGCTCTTTATTTTTTCACACTCCATTCTCTCCTTTTCTCCTTCTTTATCCCTCCTTCTCATTCCCTTCATTTTATTCCCCTTGCCAGCCTCTTATCTCCTTTCTTTTTCTTTTCTCAACATCAGCTTTCTTTTTTCTCAATATTTTCTCTCCCTCCCTTCCTCTCTGTCTGTCTGTCTGTCTGTCTATCTGTCACTCTGTCTCTGTCTGTCTGTCTGGCTATCTGTCTGTCTGTCTCTGTCTGTCTGACTGTCTGTCTGTCTGTCTCTGTCTGTCTCTGTCTCTGTCTCTCTCTCTCGATATCCCTGTCTATCTATCTATGTATCTATCTATTATGTTATATTTAAGCATCTATTTAAACTCAGCTCATTTTTTCCTTCAGTCCATATCCCCTTTGGCCCTTTTCCTCATAGAACCACAAATCTCACCCTCTACCGATATATCTCCATATTGTTTTCCCGGTTACCATCTCCTTACAAACTTCCGCAACAAGGGCGGCACCTGTTCTTATATCAAATCCCAATATGCTGTTGACACTATTTTAAACTTCACTTCATCCAGTTTTGATTACTCATTATATAAACTAAATTGTCAAAACATTGCCAAATATATTTGTGTAGTTTATCGTTCTCCCAATGCTTCTTCGGAACGCAGTGTATTTGATTCCATATCCACTCAGTTGAGTAACCTTGACCTTGCCCTTGGCACTGAAATTACCATTTTGGGTGATTTTAACATACATAATGTTGAATGGTTATTGCATTCTGCCAGGACTGACGACGCTGGTCTAGAATGCGAGATGTTTGCGGAATCGTTTAATCTCACCCAGTTGGTAAAGCAACCAACAAGAATACCTGATAATCCTGACCATAATGCCCATCTCTTGGATTTATTCTTGACAAATAATCCAGATCAATACAGGATAGAGGTACTGTCACCACTTGGATCCTCTGACCACAATCTCATCAAAGCCTCATTAGTTAACCTTCCCACACCTCCCTGTTCTGAACCTGTCAGGGTGACCCGATGGCACTTTGATAGGGCAGACTGGGGTGGATTTAGAAATTATCTTGCTGACATTCCATGGCAGTCTTTCTTCTCTAGTGATCCCAATTCTACCCATTGGGTAGCTGTTATGGATTTATTCATATCAAGCCAACAGTTCACTAAAAGATCGAACTCTCCAAAATGGTTTGATGGCAACTGTGCCAGAGCAACAGCCCAAAAGTCATTAGCATATAACTCTTACTTAAAATAAAAAACATCTGAATCACTCTCCCAATTTAAAATTGCTAGAAATCAAGCAAAAGCTGTATTAAATCTATCTAAATCAAACTTCCTTCAAAAGCAAGCATCAAAACTACTTAACAACCCTAATGACAATAGAATATTCTGGTCAACTCTTAATTCTTTCAATAATAACTTTAACAAGTCATCTTCCATTCCCCCACTAAAATCTTCAGTTGGCAACATTACAAATGACCCCCGTGGGAAAGCAGATATCTTTGCCAGTACCTTTGCCAGAAACTCTACCATAGACAATACCAGCCAGAATGTCCCAGTACTAGAACTTGATTCTCCCGAAATTGCCCCAGTTAAAATACAGACAAGATACGTAAAATCCATCCTAGACAATTTATCTGCCAACAAAGCTCCTGGCCCAGATGGAATTCCGCCAATTGTTTTGAAAAAGTGTTCCCCTGAACTTGCCTCTGTCCTAGCTAAATTATTCAGACTATGCATACGTACTTCTTTATTCCCAAATTCATGGAAAGAAGCCAATATCCACCCAATTCCTAAGAAAGGAAGTTCGTCTGACCCCTCCGATTACAGACCAATAGCTGTCACATCTTCTCTTGGTTAGGTATTTGAAACTTTAATTAATAAGCACATTGTTAAACATCTTGAATCCAACAACTTAATTAGTGATAGGCAATATGGTTTTCGCCACGAAAGATCCACCATTGACATACTCAATCTCTTAACTCATACCATCCATCAATCAATTGATCTTTTTGGAGAAACTCATGCAGTAGCTCTTGATATCTCTAAAGCTTTCGACAGAGTATGGCACCGTTCCCTGCTGTCCAAACTCCCTTGCTATGGACTAACGTCTTTTGTTCCTTTGATTTCTTTATATCTTAGTGACATGAAAATAAGAGTAAAAGTACATGATGTATATTCCAATTTCCACTCAATCAACGCCGGCGTGCCGCAGGGATCAATTCTGTCACCAACCCTATTTCTGTTTCATATTAATGATCTCTTATCTGTCACCCACAATCCCATTCACTCATATGTAGATGACTCAACACTGCATAGTTCATTCACACTCAGACACCCATTTACAAAGTCTAATATCTCTACCTCTCAACTCAGTACAGCCATCTCCATAAATCAAGATCTATCTACGATCAGTGAATGGGGACAAAACAACCTTGTCTCTTTTAATGCTAGTAAAACTAATTATATACAGTTTACTAATAGTTAGATATTGCCAGATTCGTACATTACCTTCAGTGCTACTAATATTCCCATCTTCAAAAGTATTGAAATTCTTGGCGTCTCACTTAACATTGCCCTCAGCTGGACCTCTCATGTCAGATCACTTGCTAAAACCGCCTCAAAGAAACTTGGATTATTGTACAGAGTCCGTAACTTCTTCGCCGATGAGCAGTTAGCTATAATTTATAAGTCATGTGCGCTCTCAGCTTGAATACTGCTCACCCTTGTGGAATGGTTGTGGAGAGGTTGCATTAAGACAACTAGACAAAATTCAGAACAAAGTTGTTAGAATCATTAACAACCCTCTCATTACATATAAACTACCTCCCCTGCATGTAAGAAGGAATGTTGCCTCCCTTGCATTATTTTACAGATATTTTTTTGGCAAATGCTCAGACGAAGTTGCGTCCATGGTGCCACCTCTCCATGCCTTCCATCGTGCTACCCGGGCATCTGGTAGTGCACATGACTGGAATGTCACTCAGCCATATTGCATAACTTCTGCCTATCAGAATTCTTTCATTCCCCGAAGTGCATCTCTCTGGAATTCGCTTCCCCAGAGTTGTTTCCCTCCAAATTTCAACCCACAGCTGTTCAAGTGTAAC
This sequence comes from Coenobita brevimanus, assembly GCF_032717465.1. NCBI lineage: Eukaryota > Metazoa > Arthropoda > Malacostraca > Decapoda > Coenobitidae > Coenobita > Coenobita brevimanus. The sequence goes on along the minus strand of NC_136957.1, from coordinate 25,982,989 downwards.
TGTTTCAGATATTTTATGAACGGAGGACGCCAGTAATCTGGTGTATGGATAGTTTTTTTTTTTACTTATTGTTTTTCCTTCCTCTGTTCTGTTATTTATAAAAAAAAAAATCTATCAATATATGTACATCATGTTTAATCTTCTATGCGTCTATCGCCCTGTCTATCTATCTGCCTGTGCATTAATCCATCCCTCACTTGGCCGTCATCATCATCATCCAGCCTACCATTTTAACGCCAAGGTGGGCTGAAGTAGGGTCCAGAGCATCAGGAAAAGAAAGTATAGAATGAAAACCAACCACAGATTCCCAGTTGAATGAGTCACACTCCCATTCACTCACCACTGAAGACCCTCAATCAGACAGGTCAAAAAAAATTTCCGCACATAGCTTCCCATTTACCTTTCTGTCAGAGTCAGTCCGCCGACTGTGAAGTTAAAACAGGATGCAAAGCCCTGGTCATACACTCCTCCGCACATAGTTCATCCAGCCAGCTCGATAACTTATCAAATCTTTAGCCTCGTTAGCTCCTGTACCTCACTTTCTCGCGTACTCATTACCAGATCTATTCACCTTCTTCAGCCTAATACGCCTCTTCCTATCTTCAGAGTCGCTCAGACATACCCATTTCACCACTGCATTAACATCCATTCTCTCCACATGCCCATACCATCTAAGCATACTCACTCGAACTCCATACTGTCCACAGATATCTTTTCTCTGGATCTTTCACGAATCATATTACTTTTTCTTAATCATCCTTCGCAATCTACGCACATTCCTCAATAGTCATAATTCAGTTGTTGTTACGCCTGACTCTTCATCGTCATGTCACACCATAGCCTCAAACCCATATGTTAGAGTAGGCACTGAAACTCCTTCACAAATACACAGATACGTCTACATATTTATCTACCGTTCTAATTATCCATCAATCCAACCGTCCACATACATATCTACCCATCTATCTATTTGTCAATTCAGTGTTCTTTTCTTCCTGTCTTTCTTATATTTTCTCATTTTTATACATCATCCGGCTTACTGATATATTTTTCTACTCATTTTTTTTCTTCCCTCCTTCCTTGCCTTCGTTTCTTTTCTCACTCCCTTCCTTCCTTCCTTTTCTTTCCTTCCCCCATGGAGTTTCCTCCCTTTTCTATCCTCCATTCTTTTGCCCTTCTCTCTCAACTTCTCAGTCTCCTACATTTTCTCCTCCTTTCATTCATATGTTTATTTCTTTCTTCTTTTATCTTCTCTCTTTTCTCCTCTTTCCCACCTTTCTGTGTTTTCTTTCTTTTTTCATTATCATTATTCTTTATCCACACTTGATTCTCACCTTTCTTCCTGCCATCTCTTCCCTTCCCCTTGTTTTCATCCTTGTCTTTCTCATTTCCTCTCGTCTGTTCTTTAGTTGCATTCAGGTATATATTTTTACATCTTCAGTTCTCCTCTTCTCCCGTCTCTCTCTCTCTCTCTCTCTCTCTCTCTCATTGTGACTGAGCATAATGGGAGCGACGCATGACCCGTACTGTGAAAAAGGGAGAGACGGAAGGAGTGAGAGGAGGAAGGAAGGGTGTGAGCATAGAGGTAGGATTAGGGTAGAGTCGGCGTGAGAAGGCTCCGGTGAAGCCAGAGAACTGTCAAACGGCCATATTGGTCAAGTCAAGAGGTCACGGCAACACCTACTTGACGAAGAAGATTGCTGTGCACTCCTACCTCTATGGCTGTGCCCATAGAGGTAACAGTCCTAATCCTACCTCCGTGGGTGTGGCCATGAGATAATTAAGCCTTTAATACCTCCAGCTGTGTGTCCACCTGGTATTCTTCAGGGAGAATGCCAGGAACAAAGTAGACTTCATTCTACCTCTGGTTTTAGTTGTAGTTCATCTGTGGGTGTGAGACGTTCTGTCCTAAGTTGTAACTCACCATCAAGTAACCTAAGACTCCAAAAATGCCCACCACCTGTGCTGCATTTGGGTGTAATGAAAGAGGAGATAAGAAATCTGACCCATCCATTACATTTCACCGGTGAGTATCTTTAGAGTGAATTATAATTTGTAAGTGTACATTATGTATATGGCTGGAGTTAGTAAAGTCAAGCTGAATATTATATAGAATAATAGATATAAACTTTTTTCATTATGTGCTGATGTATATTATTTTAAATCATCTATCTGTCTTCCATCCTTCATTTTACTATATGTTCTCAAATGCTTCCTTTTTTTTCATTCATTAACTACTTTCTTTTCTCCTTCCATTCATAACCTACTTTCTTCCTCATTTTTTCTGTTTGCAACTAAGAAAACACTCGGGCCTGGTCAGCGGAACCAAGTCAGACAGCTGTCAAAGGGGTCGCCGCCATGTTGGTCGAGTCAGGTCTGTCGGCCTCACTCTGACCTACCCGTGGTTAATCCCTTAGGCCGCCTCTACCTACTCCTACCTCTATGGGTGTGAGAGAGAGGAAGAAGAACAGAAGGGAAGACGAGAGGGATGGGAGGAGAAAGTGGACTGACAGGAAGAAGGGAATGAGGGAGAAGGAGGAGGGAGGGAGACAGAGAAGAAGTGAGGAAGAAAAGGGGGAAGCGGGGAAGTATAGAAAGGAGCGAGAATGAGGTTTGAAGGGGAAAGAGGAAAGAGGGAGCGAGAAGGGTGGGGAAAGAAACAGAGAAAGAGGAAAAAAAAGAACGGAGACAATGGACATGGAAGAGAATGGGAAGAGAGGAATAAAAGTGGGAATAAACACACACACACACACACACACACACACGCACACACACACACACACACACACACATATATATATATATATATATATATATATATATATATATATATATATCAGAAACTTTTACACTCTCTTTTCTGATGAGTGCTAGTCTAACAACAAATATTAAATTTAAATACTATAAGTCTCTTAGTAAATTTGTATAATTAATACTCTAACTCATCAGTCATTATCTCCTTATATCCTAGCTAATTCCCCCGATTTGGACAAATCATAAAGTTTACTTAGCTAGACAGAGTCGGAATTAACAGATGACAAAGGGCTTGAGGTCTCAGTCTGTTTGCCTGGGCCTTTCCAAGCGCCATGGTGCTAGTTTTTATAGTGTGCGGCTTAAACGAGACTTAGGAACAGCTGATAAATGGTGAGTCTCTCTTTTCTCATAGGATTCAGAGATGCCACATATTATTTGATTACAGTTACCTAAGTACAGTGAATTACTTCATGAAATTTACAAGGAAAATCCAACTTAACAAGTTAATCTTAGTTTTAAATAAAACTAAACCTAAATATTCATTTTATCTATGTCAAGATATGGTAGACCTTACTCTATTTTCCCATCAGGGTATACCATGTCATCCTACCATGCAGGCGCGGTCATGACAAGGGAAACTTCGTAAGTATTTACACATATTTTCCATATAGCTCTCCACAAAGGTTAAACACAGTAGCATTTAATTTATTAACTCGTCATGTGCCAGCTATTTTTAGCCCTATGCAACGCCTCCATGCTGGACATTTTTCAACCTTTTTTAATTGGCTAAATGATAGATTTTGATGTGAAAACAATGAATTTCACTATTGAAATGCTTACCAAAGCTCGGAAATGGGTTTTATTGAGTCCTGCAAACTTGTATACAGGTATACCCACTCTCTCTTGCTCACCAGATAGGTGAGAGAAAGCCTTTTTCTATGTAAGGCATACTCAGGTATTTATGCTGGGAAGGTACCGGTATAGCAATGTTCAGTACATTTTTCTGATTACGTATGACTTCAACATCTATCATAATTTGGGTGTCTTTCTCACTGTGAATGCATTATCTTACACTTACTTGAAGATAGGTACAACCTGACTTCATTATGTACAGTCCTGGCACTTACAAGAAGGTATTTACAACTTGACTTCACTGTATAGTCCTTAAACTTACAAGAAATTATTTATAACTTACATTTTTGTGAAAATATTTACAAAATACCTTTACTATGTACAGCACTGGGTGAGGCACACAGGCAGAGTGAGGCAGAGCATGCATAAGAGGGGGAATGAGTGAGTGTATGGCCTTGACAGCCTGAAGGATGGTAGAGGAACAGTTACCTTACATGCCTCCCAATTTTTATCCACGAATCTTGAAAAATGCAGTCACAGTGAATTTTTTTTTATTTTAAACCGTTCTAAAACGGCACTGGCACTGGGCACGGAATTATGTCAGACCGTTTTAAAATGGCTCTGGCATGCGGCGGGTTAATGACAAGAATTATTAACTAGAACTAGAACACAATCTCTGGGTTAATAAATTGCTTGAATTAGTCAAACGCCCTCTGGTTTTTTCCTGTTTCATCACGGACAACTATTATAAAGAGGAAAATCACAGATTCCACTCTGGGGAAAATATTTCCCACAGTTTTGGGGCTGGGCAAAAAAAGATACCCTGTATCATGTACTGTGGCCCCTAGCCAGGAGATCTCTCCATATATCTCGAGAAACCTGTGCTGCGGCCTTCTAGGTCCCACATCAGGACCCAATTGTTCTCCACCATTCGCAGTCTCTTGGGTAGCCGTTAACTCAAGGGGTACGAAGTTATCAATGGTTTTTATGTTGATATGTCCGCTACATATAATTTTTAGAAGTCTCAGCACCCCGTCTGAATCTGAATGTGTGAAGATGACTATAGCTAATGGCCACCATGATCTTGGTTGTTCTTTTTTTTTTATGATGATTATATCTCCTAAGTTTATGACTGACTTGTTGCTGTCAGCCTAAGCCTCATAAAATCTCTCTCTCAGGCTCAAAAGATAATCTTCGCCCCAATGTCTATTTTAGGTGACCAATACTTTTTTCTCCAGGTGTGCAATACATTTTTCAAACGTTAATATCCCTCATGCAGATGTCCTAGTTCATTATTGTCTATTGTGGGATCATCTGCTTTCTCCTAGATATCCACACAAGGCACTGGATAGAACTTTCTGCTATAAAATTTATGAGCTGGTGTCAAAGCTTCAGTTGAAATGCAAGTATCATCCAGAGGAGTTAAAGGCTATCATTAATCCTAGCCTCATTTTCAGTTAGTACTGTTCTCAGCTCCTCTCTGGCCCGTGGATTGCGAGCCACAGCTCAGGCTGGGTAGTGTCGCATTGCAAGCCACAGCTCGGGCTGCACTGGTTGTGCATCACCGTTAATTACTTGACCCCTATGCAAACTTACGCATGGCGCTACACAGAGACGGAGAGAGAGAATTTTTTTTGTTTTCACCAGATGATGCCCTGGATGTTTATCTTCAAGTTTATAATAAACAAAAAAAGATTTTTCTTCATTATTTTGCTACTTCACTACGTAAACTTAAGCATGGCCCTTCGTAAAGACAGAGAGATTATTATTATTTTTTTCACCAGATGATGCCCTAGATGTTTAACTTCAAGTTTATAATAAATAAATGCTAAAAAAAATTATTTTTTCCTTCATCTTTTGCACACCAGGGGATGGGAAAAAAAGGTAATTGTGCAATTCACTGGCTAGTGATCTTAGTTCTGTGTAAGGTTTTCCTGAGGCAGTTCTTCAAAATACCAATCATTTGTTCGGTGAATCCATTTTGCCATGGTGCTTTAGCTGCCACCTGCCAGAGGTTTCCTAGTGCCGTCCACTCCTTACAGGGGATTTTGACAATTTTGGAAAAAATATCTTTACTTCAAACCCTAATGTCTGCCAAACTATTATAGCTAGAGAAAAAAAAATAAAGGTACATAAGATTCATCAACTCTTCCTCTTTCAAATGAAAAGTATCCTGAGGTCTCCAGGTGGTCCCGTTGATGAGTAAGGATAAGCTGAAGATGACTGGTTTTCCATCTTTTGGCGGGCTGCTTCCGAGTGCGTGCCACTGGCAGTGACCTTGGATTTCCTGGCTAGCACTGGCAGCACTGACCGCAGCAGTGATTGTAACATGGCCGGGGCATCCTTGGCAGGACTTTGGAATTTTCCACTCACTCTTCGATCCCACTGTCGTAAGGATGAGTCATCACCCTGTTCATGTGGCTCCCCATAGGGATTACTGTCAGTTTCACCATGCCACTATGCCCTGTAGGTGTGTGGGAAAAGAATAACTCTTTGATTTTCTGTACTCACTTCTAGCATCAGATATAATAATTTCCCTCTTCTACGACACTTATAATTGTCCTTGACATCATTATTACGGGTAATTGCACTTTGAGAAGTAAATGTTGCGGCTGTTTCATGCAGTATGGTTGAGTATGAGGTAATTACTTGTACTAAAATTCAGACTGATTTGTACTAATCAGGGGAATCGTGAAAATATTACTAATGTTATACACAACTTACATTATTTGTACTTCACAACAAAAATATGTTTACACTTCCATATTCAGCACTATTTTCTGAGTAATGAGGGAAGAAATTAAGTTATAGCCAACAAGGTAATTTTCTTTCTTGCCCACTCAACTGTGGTTTTCTTTCATGTAAAATGTAGGCTAACTCAAGGTATTTCCAATCATAGTTTCACCAATAACCATAAACAGTTACACTTATTGCACTGCACTTGCAAAACTTACTATAAAACCTTATAACACTTACTAGATATAACTCATGATAACTTACATTTCATTTATGTATAAAAAATAACACACTTGTGCATACCTGTTTACCATTTACATTTTCCCATACACTTACTCAGTAATCACACTCGGAATGATACTCGCTAAAACATTTAGGGCATAGGGGGACCTTGCACTCTACACATTGGTAGGTTGTCTCTTTTTGTGCTGGGGGGACGGCAAGTGGTGTCGTTGCAGACGTGACACCACCTATACACCTGATGACCTGCTGTGGTATGGCCAGTCTCTACCAGCCTGTGCTGCCAGAAATAGCACAGTTCAGCCTGTCAGCTGTAGGTGCTGTCTGTGTCTCTCGCCTTGCACCTGACACCTGTGCAGTTGAATACTCTTCAAGGAGTTCAGGTGCAAACTCTCTCTCAAACTCTTGTATAGAGAGAGGTTTCCTGACAAGCTCCTTGAACAGTATGAAACTGTTCAGGACGGCAATATCTAGAAGGTGTAAAAACACCTTCCTCTACCACTGGTAAGACTTACGAAGGCAATCAAGCCCACTAATCGGTATGTCCGATTTATCAAGAAGCTGCATGTTGATATTATAATCGTTGGCAGCACTGGGCTTCAACACGGGTTTCCCCTGTCCTGTAGTCTGTCTTTCCCTTTTCATCAAACACTCCCTAATGTACTGTTGACATCATGTTATCACGTCTCTTATCATGCCAGAGAAGGGCTAATATGTTGTCACATTTCTTGGTATGAACGCCACCTTTCTCAGTATTTGCTGGGAATACAGGAAAAAATTTTCTGTTTACAAGGACAGTTCCGCAGGTCCCAGTACCATGTTCAAGAAAATATTTGGTCAACTCTGGGGCTGTGTAACAATTATTAGTGTACAGAATGTGGTGCTTGTTGAAATACCTTTCCAGCAGCACTTTCTCAACTGATGCTGAGAAACTGTAAGGATCGACACTAGGTATATCAACATCTGTAGCCGAATAAACTATCACATCAAGCACATATCCAGTTTTGCAGTTGCAAAGATTTTAGCCCAAAGCAGTGATGCTTGGACAGTGCATACTGAATAAATGCCAACATGCCCGGAATTACACCATTGACTCATCAATAAACCTTCTGAAATGGACAGAAAACCTTGGAAAATAACTCCTTGAGCATTGTCAGGATGGGTCTAATTTTGCATAACCTTTCATTCGGTGCAGGCCTATAATTTCCATCGGAATTCAGGAACCTCAGGATGGCCAGGTACCTGTCATGGGCCATATACTTACCGAAGACAGGTGTGCCAACGAGTTCATCAACCAACCAATAGTCATGGAGCACATGTATTATTACATGTGCCATCAACATGGTAAGGGCTAGCCACACAAACAACTCTCCCCTCCCCCCCTTTTCCAAATGCATTGTACACACTCGCGACCTAAGGACCCTGATGTCTACTTTCCTTGTTTTATCTCTATTAAACTATTTAACCTTTAGCCAGCTTTATGCTGCCCTTATTTTTAGTCATGTTTTGTTTCTTTCTCTCTTCGTTTTTGGCCAGTTCCATTCTGCCCTTATTGTTAGTCACATTTTCCTTCTTTCTTGTATACTTTTTTCTTGTTTCAGTGTGGCTGGCACTTCTGCCCTTCAGAATTAACCGATTTCGACCAAACATGGACACAATGACCAGCCTATGACTTAGCTGTGTTCCCAAAGTTTTGGTTACTAGGCAACTTCTAGCAACGGCCAAAAAAAAAAAGTACTTTTCACGTTTTGAGTTGTAGAAGCATTACTAATGGGCGTAGAAAGCTCTGACTTCTTTATGCATCATCTTGAGGTCAATCCCTATGGGAAGTGTACCATCCTTCCCACCCCCTTCTCCTCTAATTTTCAAGTGGCAACTCTGTGACGATTGGCTTCAGTGTCCCTAACAACCAGTAATGGTTTTCAAAAATGCCGATCTAGTTCCCTGGCAGCTCGAAGGAATTCAGTGAAATTTGCATGCTTATAGGCATTGACTGGTTCTGCAACTTTCTGTTGTAGATCTGTGCTACATTGGCCAGGTGAGGGGTCAAAGGTCACCAAATGCTAGAAAGGTGAAAATAGCTAAACTCACGACTATGCTCGAGCGAAATGCTAAGACTCCGAAGGTTATTAAGCCAGGGCCATGATTCTTAGGTTAAATGTTGCACTGGAGTACCTCCATGTAGAAATGACTTTTAGTGTCGAAACTCACTCCCGGTCGCAGCCAAAGCATTGTCTGCTTAGAACTGACCATCATCGCCTACCGGCTTGTGATCTTAAACCTGGGTACACACAGCAATAAATGGATTAGATTATGTTCACTTCCTGCTGATGACTCACCTATTGTAAAGTCAAGTTGTAAATAATGTCACCTGCTGTGCACACAAGATATAATACGTTCCTCCCCGGTGTTAGTCCAGTCACTGACTGAGCTAAAAAGTCTTCATCAGCAAAGCTGATAAGCCTTCTTATTTCTATAGTTTATCTCCACTTTTATCTGTTCATTTATAGTATGTCACATTTGGAGAGAGAGAGAGAGAGAGAGAGAGAGAGAGAGAGAGAGAGAGAAAGAGAGAGAGAAACTACACTGATACTCGGGCCACAGAGATTTAACAGTTCGAACAAATGGTCTGGCCTTAATACTGATGAGAAGACTTACTTCCTAATTGCAGAAGTTTCAGAATAGGAGAGAGAGAGAGAGAGAGAGAGAGAGAGAGAGAGAGAGAGAGAGAGAGAGAGAGAGGAGTTACATAGATGCACAGACCATTCAGAACGTACGGTCCCGATGAGGTAACCAATTCTTAATTGTAGAAAACCATATTAACTAATCGTGGGTGCAAAAGACAAGGATTATTAAAGCAGAGGGTTGTCTCTCACCCTCCACAAACTCCGTTTATGTGATGTTCAGGATAAACAGCGACAACAACAATACTAGCAAGACTGAAGAGCTTAAAGGAAATTTCATAGGAAGGATTGAAACTAATATTAGTCTCTTCACAGTGCTAGACGAGTTTATTCCTAGGATATTTATAATCGTTTAATGGTATTAAGGTTATTGAAGAAAGTCGCTGTAAGGTTTGTGAAGAGTATTATTATTATCTTTGTAAGTTATTCTTAACATTATTATTTCGGTGACGTAACTCACTGGTTTATTCTCGCTAACTCCAGATGATTCCAAATCCACTTAGGGGAGACCTCTTCTGGTTAAAACACTATTGTTGTTGTTGTTGTTGTTGTTGTTCCACTTTCTCCTGAAACGAGACCCCAGTGGACTCCAGGGAACAAAGGATCCTAGGGACGTTTGTATAACCTGGCAGTGCATCCTTCCGGTTCTTCTGGTGCCACCACATGAAGGCACTCTCTCCAGCACCACTGAAAAGACAAAACAGGGATATAATTAGCTTCCAGGCAGAGCACATTTCAGGTTGGCAAGAGAACATTATGATGAGAAAAAAAAAAAGCCACAATAACCAAATACAAGTTAATACAATCGTCATTTAGTAGCCTGCAACAAGTCACCGTGACGGTATGCTTAATTTTAAAGATCTTACATGATTATTACACCCTCCCTCTTGAAGCAAGAGGTGTGTGTGTGTGTGTGTGTGTGTGTGTGTGTGTGTGTGTGTGTGTGTGTGTGTGTGTGTGTGTGTGTGTGCGCAAGCAAAGTAACTGAAGGAATTTTTATCCGATTTGGTCAAATTTGGTGTAAGGGCTCAGGCTTTATCAAGAAGCTTACCTATTTTTTTTTTTTAGAAAACAACAGATGAAATGACATAGTCGCAGAACTAGGTCATGTTTTGACCTTGATATGTTACCTTATGCAAAGCTTATCTGATTTAGACTAAACTTAGCAGAAGTGTTTAGGGTAAAGCAAGAAAGAAGTCATTCAGCTTTCAGAACAATGGAACAAAGGTTAAGGTCACAGGGCAAGGACAGTCTTCAATCCATATGTTTATGAGCAAAACAGCAAAAACTGTACTGAGTAAATTTGAGTCCTACTTAGTTCAAGTCTTGAGGATCCGTCAAGGGGCTGATCCATTGCCTTCGAGAACAACAAATCAAAGGTCAAGGTCACATGGCAAGGTCAACTTGAAGTATTTTTATCCCACTGATGCCAAACTTTATTCATCGGTTAAGGTAAAGGTAATTATAAGGAATATAATTTTCAGAATAATCAATCAAAGGTCAGCATCACAGAACAAGGTCAAGTCAAACAAATTTGATCCAATCTGGATCAAACTTGCTGGAAGACTTAACGATCAGTAAAGAATGAAATAAACTGATTTAGAGAGCAGCTGATCAAAGGTTATGGTCACAGGACAATGTTAAATGTTCGGCTCTTAGACCAATTGGTGGTCGCTGTGTTGCGCTCAGTGCAACACACACACACACACACACACACACACACACACACACACACACACACACACAAAATATATGTGTGTGTGTGTGTGTGTGTGTGTGTGTGTGTGTGTGTGTGTGTGTGTGTGTGTGTGAAGGGGGGTTGTCTATAATCATACGTGTTAATCACACGTGGAATGGCCATAAACAAATCGTCTCCATGTCGCCATGATTCCACCAACAACTGCCCTCACTCGAACACACACAACCCTCATTCGTACATATCGTAAGCACACTCACATATATTCATATATACTTAGGTCATCGCACGTAAAAACTCTCGCAGACATAATACTGTATATACATTATCTTCTGTAATTTAAATGTATTGTTCGGAAGGGAATAAATCTTGCACACTACCTCCTTCTACATATTAAATTTATATACGATAATAAAAGAGGTACTGTTATAGAGGAAACCTAATATTAATGTTTAGTATTAAGGATCCATTCAAGAAAAGAATGAACGAAAGGAGTGACGAATGTGGAGCATGGTTGAAAGCACGTGAAGTGCAAATGCTTAGCATCGAATTATTGTTTAAAATAAATAAATATCATTGCTAAGTATGAATGAGAGAGGTAAAGAAGCTGGAGGAAGAAAAGTGAGAAGTATTTTGGAAGGAAGGAAAGAGAGGGAGAATAGAGGAGGTGAGCTGGAAAGAGTCTGAGGAGAGCAGGAAGGAAGGAACAGGGAGGAAAATGAGATATGGGGAGGGACGGAAGGAAGGTGCTAGAGGAAATGCTTTGATAGGTTGGTAGCAATGTCCATCTCAGCAGTTACTTCAACAAACAAGGGATGAGGCTATGGCACACTTAATGTCTGACTTGGCTTGTATCTCTGACTGAGGTAAAAATAATCTGGTTGTTTTTAATGCATCAAAGACTCAGTTTTTACACCTATCAACCTGACAAAATCTTCCACAGGTATACCCACTAATGTTTAATAATATTCAGCTTAATCCTGCATCATCCTTGAATATGCTTGGGGTTTCATTTACTCGGGACTTATCTTGGAAAGATCATATTACATCTCTTGTAAAATCTGCTTCCAGGAGATTAGGTGTGCTAAGCCGACTCCGTTCCTTCTTTACCCCTGCACAATTGTTGACTCTATACAGGGTTTCATCCGCCCGTGTGTGGAGTACAACTCTTATGTGTGGGGAGGCTCCCCACATACAGCTCTTCTCAATAGGGTGGAGTCAAAGGCTTTTCGTCTTATTAACTCTCCTCCTCTTACTGACTCCCTTCAAACTCTGTCTCTTCGTCGCACTGTTGCATCTTTATCTCTTTTCTATCGCTACTTCAATGATCACTGCTCTTCTGAACTGTCTGCATGCATTCCTCCACCTCTACGACGGGCGCGTAGCACCCGTCTAGCAGCAAACTCTCATCCTTTTTCTGTCCAACTCTCTAATGCAAGAGTTAACCGTTACTCCCAGTCCTTCATTTATGCAACAGGTCAACTCTGGAACTGTCTCCCTCTGTCTGTATTTCCTGTTTCCTATGATCTCCAGTCTTTCAAACGCAGTGTGTCCAGGCATCTCGAAATGATCGGATCTTGAATTTGGCTCTTTCTTGTATTTTTTTTCTTCTCATGGAAGGAACAACAATTGCGGGCTCGCGGCCTTTGGTTCCTTCATCCTCGCATAAAAAAATAAAAAAAGTAATTTAGGCAGGTAGTTAGGTGCGTTGGCGTGTAAGTAGGCCGATTGGTAGTAGACACGTAGGTAGGTATGTAGGTAGGCAGGTAGGTAGATAGGTAGTAGGTAGGTAAGTTAGTAAGTAGATAGGAAAGTAGGTAGGCCGGTAAGAAGGTAGACAGGTAATTGGGTAGCTAAGAAAGCAATGGAGGAGGATGGAAGCAAGGCTAGAAGAAAGATACAAAGAAAGAATGAAGAGAGAAAATGAAAGAAATGCAACCATGAGGAGAGAGACGGTAGAAGGGCAGGAGCGATTAGAAAAACGGAGGAAGAGAGTTTGCGAGGGGAAAAATGTAGAGAAAGAGAATCGAGAAGGAAGTAAATGAAGTGGGAAGGACGGAATTGGAAATGGCCATAATGGAAGAAGAACAATGTAGGAGGGGAGAACGAGGAGGGATGAACTGGATGGAAGGAGAAAAGATGGAGAATCAAAGAAACAAGAATTGTTGACGGTCAGTTTTTACCCCCAGCGAAACTCGAGTGGTCTGTGGTAAAGGACTTTATCAATTACCATATTGTTATTCAACTGTAATATAACCAGAAGGGAAGGGAAAAAGAATAATAAAAAAAAATGGAGAAAAGTAAGATAGAGAAGAGGGAGGAGACGAAATGAGGAAAGGAAATGGCAGAGAGGAAAATGGAAAAGAAATGTAGGGTGGGTGGAAAGGAACATAGCATAAGGAATGACTGATAGCTAGTCGGTTGGTTCATGACACGAAGGACGTGGAGAGAGGAGGGAGAGATGAAAGAAAGAGGAGAAAGAAAGAAGGGAAGTAGGGAAGAATGAGAGAAGAATGGGAAGAAAAGCATGAGGGAGCGGACTAGAAGAGGAGGAAGGAAAGAGGAAGAAGTAAAAGACAAAAAGGAAAGAACCAAAAAAGCAGAGATGGTGGAAGAAAAGCGTGACAGGACGAGGTAGGAGACGAGAGAAAATGAAACGTAATGGAGAACAGAGAGGGAAATGAAGAAAAGAAGGAGATAAGCGGAGGGATGAAGAAACAAAAGGAAAGACGGGGAAAAGAAGGAAGGAAAGGAGGAAAAGGAGAAAGTTAAGGAAAAACTCGGGGGAAAGAAAAGAAAAGGAAGAGAAGGGCAGACGATTGTAGAGTGAGGGAAGAGACGGACGATAAGGACAAGGAGAGGAAGGAGAGAAGGAGGAGAGGAGAAAGATGAGAAGGTCAAGGGAGGAAAATTGGTGGAGAGAAAGTAAGTTTTGAGAGTGAGCGGAAGAAAAAGGTGGAAAAAAAAAAAAAACAAGAAGAAAAGAGTAGAGGAAGAACGGAGACGGAATGAAAGTAGGATGGACATCCATGAAAAAAAAGTAGTGAGATATGGAAGCAGTGTGAAATACTTTATATATATCACTTTTCAAGTGAATAAAATGGCATACTATTTTGTAGTGCTTTTCTGATAAAGATGTTCATTGTAATTTAATATTTTACGTGTCTACCCAATTAGGAATTAAAGTTAGGATGCTGCTACTACTGCTGATTCATATTGATCTTTTTCTAATGTTTTAGTGCTTTCGATAAACATACATCAATAAGTATGTCATTTAGGTAAATTATATTTAATATTATACTTGTTTCCATTTCTAGAATATTTTTAAATACTTACATAATTAACCTAATAATAATATCTACAGTATACCTCCTGAGGATTTCAACACCCAATTGATGAGTGAATGAATGTATGACCCATTTCACTGGCCACTCTGTGGATTAGTTTGCTACTTAGGGGGTTTCTTGTTGTGTTCCTGGATCCCTCCTACATCATGTATTAGGGGGAAATAGGACTAGGGTGAAAATGAAATCCAGACAGTAATGATTATGGTTCAACCGCAACTAAAGTATCCGACTTCGCCAGGTGCGTCAGGTTATGTGATTTGTGTTGGTTCGCATTCGTAAGAAACGGCTGGAGGTTGTGTAGTTATGCAGTCCCTGCTGAGGGAAAGACCAACAAATGACCCTGCGAGCATAATTAGTTCACTCTTATGACATAATTTTTGCCTTTTTCTTGCTGTATCCATAAGATTTTATTCAGCTTTCCAGAGGCATTTAAAACAGGAGAAGCCATATGCTACTTTCATTACTCTCCTCAGAGCAAGAGATCTCCCTTTAAGCTGAATATTATCACCTGTCAGTGGTCACACTGATATGAGTAAGACGTCACTCAACTGAAAGGATTAGTGTTCCGGAGTACGATAGCCAAGCCTCGCACGAGGAAAATGTGACTCACTGTTTACAAATATCAAGACTCATACTAGAACAATAGAACAATAAAAAGTTATTGCTGGGACAACTGAAAATAGGGTGGTACTCGCAGACTGACGAGGCTGCTTATCACTTCCTCTTCAATTATATATTAACTTTCTACACCTTAATATTTTGTTTCTTTCGTGTACTATTTATGTCTCTTGACACCGACGTAGTCTGCATAAACAACACAAACTAGTAAGGAAATAAGGAAATAAGGAAATAGCTTAGAAAGTAAAAAAAAAAAAAAAAAATTGTAACTTTCTACGAACTGCTACCGCCAACTGCTTATATTCAAATTAGGGAGCACTTCAAAAAGTGGAATGGTTATTGTTGCATAGGTAAGTACGGATCAAATCTACCGCTTAGTAATTAGCAGAACATATGACAGTATGACAGCTTCACCATTGTTACAGCATTTATACAAGGATATATTTGGCTCAGAATACGAGATCTCAACGCTCTTCTTCCTCAGCCCCTTAGCCATATTTCATGTGAGATAAATTGCTTCTATTTATCGACATAACTTTGAAGTAACATTATATATTTTTTGTTTCATTTTTACCTGTACATTTTAGAATTTTTCCCGAACTTTGAGCTTAAATCAAAGTTCTGACTTTGTTGTAACTCAGCATAAGTAGAATCCGAATGACCGCTATCAGTACAAAGATATTTGTTAGAAACACTAGAAACCTTAAGACAAGGAGAAGGGAAAAATGAACAAGGAGCAGAATAAGGGGGAGAAGGAAAGATCATATGGAAATTAAGTATAATAGCAAGAAAACTTGAAGATAAACGAAAAGGAAAGTAAACAGAAGAAACAGAAGTTGGGGGAAAGGAGAGAGAGAGAAAGAGAGAGAGAGAGAGAGGGGGGGGGAAGAAGGGAGGAAAGGAGGAAGAGAGGAGAGTGGAGGAAGGAAGTGAGGAAAGGGAAGTATGAGACATTCCGCCCTACTTTCCGTGACGGAAGGGATGGGAAGAAAGGGGAAGGAGGAAGAGAGAGAGAGAGAGAAAGAGAGAGGAAAGAAGGATAGAATGTCTGACAGAAAAGGAAGCAGGGGAATATCTAATTATAAAAGTAGTGGTGATGACGATGATGTTATTAGTAGAGAGGACGGGGGGGGGGGGAGAAAGAAACGATAAAGTCGTGAGGGAGGAGAAAATGGACGAACGAAAGAAATGGTGAAAAGAAGGAGGGAGAGGAGGAAAAAGGTAGAGACAGGAGGAACTGAATGAAAAATGAATTACATTTTTTAATAAGGTAATGAACGAATGAAATATAAGATGTATGAATAGGCGTATGAAAAATTATGAATAGATATAAAAAATAAAATGAGAATGGGTGAATGAACGAAAGATAATGAGGGTATGAGCATATGGATTAGTGAACGAATGCTAAACATATAAAGAAATATAAATCACGAAACTTAAGATATTAATGAACGAAAGAATACGGCCAGTGAGTAAATATCAGTCAATGATAATAAATAAATAAATTAATATATTAAATAAAAGCAGAGAGAAAAAAATGGTTGGCCGTGAATATATGGAAACATGAAGGAAGGAAGACTGGAAGGAAGGAAGGAAAGCATGAAAGGTCTGGCATCGACAAGAGAAACAGGAAGAAATGCTGACTGTTGGCGAAAAAGCGAGTAAAATTTACGATGAGGGAGGGAGGGAGGGAATGAATGAAGGAAGGAGGTACGGAAGGAGGGGAGGGGAAGGACGGAAGAAAGGGAAGAGAGAAGGAATGGAGCAAAGAGTACAAAGGAGAGAAGCAACACCACAACCATTGTTTGTTGTAAAACAAGCTAAGACGAAGGTTTCAATTCTACTAACGTAGGACAAGGATAGCAAGTAGGAAAGTTTCCCCTTCCCACTGAATCTTCCAGATGAAGCCAGCATAAAAAGGTGCCAAGCACTATGTAAAAACTATTTCAAAAATGTCAAAGGAAACGATAAATGGAATACACATTTTTAGTATCTTAACCCATAAGGGAAAGTAACCAACTCATCATTATGTACATGACAATAAATGCCATGTGGTGGTGTCCTCTGTTACCTCTAGATGAGGAGAACAGTGCACATCAGAAAATTACAATTAAGTAATGACCATGCGTAGTCTGGGATTAGAAGTCAAAGAACATGAAGAAGCGAATTTTTAGTTCTAGTGTTGAGTCATCGCCTACTTTGCAGCAGGATAATTTTTTTAATGCTCTTAACTCAGATGAAGAAGTCATTTGCTTCTGTTATTGGAATCGCTAAAGGTGGAAGTGTTGTGACAGACTCAGCTTCTGTGTTTGTGTCTATATATCTGTATACGTTAGTATTATACCTCAACAAGGGTTGATCCGATTCAGTTCAAAACTGGCACGTACTGTACATCGTGTGTGGGTTTGTAAGGTGTTGTTTCAGTTTTCTAGGTGAGCAATCAAACATTAAAGAAAATGATAGATTTGCCAGTGCTTAACCCATTAGCTCCCAGGGTTCCTGTGCGAGAGATTGTGCTGGAAAGGTACTAAGCGTACTGCCCTCCGCCTATCTGCCCATAGTCGCGAAGCTCATAGGTCCCTACCCCGGGGTTCCCTTCTTTATTCTCTCCGACAAGAAGAGTGTGTTTTCACCCTTGTTTGTTAGCTTATTTTTCTGTTAGCAGGATTACTCAAAAACTAAAAGAGAGATATGGACCAAATTTAGTGGGTAGATAGCCCATGTCCCAGGGAACAATCAGTTAACTTTTGGGACCGACCCGGATTGTATTGCAGATTCTGGATCCGGAAAACATTTTCTGCCAAACCCTAATCGGTGATGAGAGAACCTAACCCTTTATGAAGAGTGGGTTGGAAACTACGGTGCCCTTGTCGGAGAGATGCGCTCTATTGAGTGCCCGTTTAGTTAACTTTTGAAAATTCTCAATTCCGTCCTATACTGAGGACACTGGGCGCAAATGGGTTCAAGATGTTAATGGATTTGCCAGTGCTTAACCCACTAACTCCCAAGGTTCCTGTGCACGGGATTTTGCTGGAAGGGTACTAAGCGTACTGCTTTCCGCCTGTCGGCTCATAGTCGTGAAGCTCATAGGTACCCTACCCCGGGGTTCCCTTCTTTATTAACTTTTGAAAATGCCCAGTTCCGTCCTATACTGCGGGCACTGAGCGCAAAAGGATTAATGTTAAAGGTCACTGGTCAGATTAAATGTTCAGGGTGCGGTGCTATCTCATGAATGACTGATCCGATCTTGATGCAAATTTGTGTTTGCATGAAATTTGTGTGTGGGGAAGGGAAGAAGTGATTCGATTTCGGTGCAAATCAGTCAAAGGTCAAGGTGTTAGGTCACGAGTAGTGTTGGGGTGTGAGGGTCCTGCACTCTCCCAGTACCCTCTACAGTCACTTATTTTATTCGCCTGGACAATTTTGCATAGAGGAGAGGGACCCCAAGTACTAAATGAACTCGAGACAGTCTTTATCAAAATAACGACTTCATTATCTGTGGTGTCCCCTAAGTTTTTTTTTTTTTTTTTTTTTTTTTATGTACAAGAAAGAAGTAACGATAAGACGCCATCTCATCAGATTTTGAGCTGGAGGTGTTAGATTTAGCATTCGTTAACCCCTGCCATGTTGGGTGATTTACAAGGCTGAGTAAAATGCCAAGTAGGTGCCATAAGAAAATATCAAAGAGGTCTTTGCACCATATGAGTTATATATGATTTTTGATAATTAGAATGCTATTTCACATACCTTCTCAGACACAGGCTAACAAATCCCTTTGATGCACACTCAAGAATAGGGTTAATCTTTCAGGATTAAATGTAGGTGTAGTAGTCTCAATATACTGCAGCTTCCAAATGAATTTTTCTTTCTGTTTGTTAAGGCCTTTCTTATTGAATGAGATCTTTCGAAAGGTTTCCCTTAAGCAGAACAGAATCGTCAGGAAGTAGTAAGAATAACACACGAAAGACGTCACTGAAGTGCGAGAAACACATTGGAGTTGAAAATTATTAATTAGGAGCAGGAGTAATAAGAGAGAGAGAGAGAGAGAGAGAGAGAGAGAGAGAGAGAGAGAGAGAGAGAGAGAGAGAGAGATGAATAAATAGACAGTCAGATAGACAGACAGACATGCAGAATGACAGACAAATACAGACGGGAAAGAGGAAATGATGGGAGGTAGAAAGGGAGGATGAGAGTCGAAAGGATGAAGGAAAGGAGGCAGAAGAGAGACAGAAGGAGGAGAGGGGCAGCAAGACAGGGAAGGAAAGGAGGCAGAAGAGAGACAGAAGGAGGAGAGGGGCAGCAAGACGGGGAAGGAAAGGAGGCAGAAGAGAGACAGAAGGAGGAGAGGGGCAGCAAGACAGGAAAGGAAAGGAGGCAGAAGAGAGACAGAAGGAGGAGAGCGGCAGCAAGACAGGGAAGGAAAGAAGGAAGGAAGCAAGGGAGGGAGAAAGCAAGTAAAGGGAGTGGAGAGAGAAGAGAGGGAAGTAGGTGAATGGAAGTACAAAGGAGTACAAAGGAGTGAAAACGGCAGCAGACCTGTTGATCCATCAGTGGCTGTTTGGTATAGGGAAGGTTGTAACTCAAAAAACTATTCCATCAGTTAAGCACAAGGATAGAAAAACAAGAAGGCTTCCCCCACCCCCTACCCACCAAGCCCCCCAGCCGAAGCCGGCAGCAAACAGTGAGAAGGACCACCATGCAGCATAGATAAACCTTCATGGAAATCTCATGGGAATGAGGGAAAGGAACTCTTATTCTAAACTATCTGCCTGAAAAAGAAAGCAAGATTAAGACAACAATATTTATCAATGTTGTTCTGCTGGTTATATCATCCGATCTCTCTCTCTAAAAAAAAAAAGGTTACATATACAGAAGTGTATTATTCTGAAGTGAACATACTAAGCTAGGGGTCAGAAGACAGGTACTTGTCCAAGCAACTATTAAAGGTTAGTAATGTATCACAGTTTATTGCCAATCTAAATTCACTTCATTTTTTCCCTACAGTCCATATCCCCTCTGGCCTTGTTCCTCACAGAACCACAAATTTCTCCCTCTACCGAAATATCCCCATTTTGTTTTCCTGGTTATTATCTCCTCACCAACTTCAGTAACAATGGTGGCACCTGTTGTTTTATCAAATCTGATTATGCAGTTGACACTGTTTTAAACTTCACTTCAACTAATTTTGATTACTCACTGTATATACTAAATTACAGTATCCAAATGTTACCAAATATATCTGTGTAGTCTATTGTTTCCCCAGTGCTTTTTCAGAATCCAGTGTATTTGACTCCATATCCACACAGTTGAGTAACCTTGACCTTGACCTTCGCACCAAAATTACCATTTCGAGTTTTTTTTTTTTCTTAATGTACATAATGTTGAATAGTTATTGCATTCTGCCAGGACTGACGATGCTGGTCTAGTGTGAGCTGTTTGCAGAATTATTTAATCTCATGCAGCTGGTAAAGCAGCCAAGCAGAATACCAGATAATCCTGACCATAATGCCCATCTCTTTGATCTATTCCTGACAAATAATCCAGATCAATACAGGATAGAAGTATTGTCACCAGTTGCATCCCCTGACTACAACCTCGTCAAAGCCTTAGTAGTTAGCCCTCCCAAATTCCCTGTCACAATGGCCCGCTGGCACTTTGATAGGGCAAACTGGGATGGATTTAGAAATTATCTTGCTGACATTCCATGGCAGTCTATCTTCTCTAGTGATGTCAGTTCTACCCAGGCCCACATTAATGACTTAATACTAGCTGGAATGGATTTATTCATACCAAGTCAACAGTTCAATAAAAGATCGAACTTTCCAAAATGGTTTGATGGCAACTGTGCCAGAGCAACGGCCCAGAAGTCATTAGCATATAACTCTTACTTATAATAAAAAATATCTGAGACACTCTGTCAGTTTAAAATTGCTAGCAACCAAGTAAAAGCTGTAATATATCTCGCTAAATCAAACTTTCTTCAAAATCAAGCGTCAGAACTCCTTAACAACACTAATGGCAATAGAATATTTTAGTCAACTCTCAATTCTTTCAGTAATAGCTTTAACAAGTCATCATCCATTCCCCCATTAAAATCATCAGATGGCAACATTTACAAATGACCTGCGTGGGAAAGCGAATATCGCTGCCAGTACATTTGCCAGAAACTCTACCATAGACAATACCAGCCAGAATGTCTCAGTACTAGAACTTGACTCTCTTGAAATTGTTCCACTTAAAATACAGACAAGATACGTAAAATCCACCCTAGACAATTTACCAACCAACAAAGGTCCAGGCCCAGATGGAATTCCTCCAATTGTTTTGAAAAAGTGTTCCCCAGAACTTGCCTCTGTTCTAGCTAAATTATTCAGACTATGCATACGTACTTCTTCATTCCCTAATTCATGGAAAGAAGCAAATGTCCACCTAATTCCAAAGAAAGAAAGCTCCTCTGACCCCTCTGATTACAGACCAATAGCTGTCACATCTTCTTTTGGTAAAGTATTTTGAAGTTTTAATTACTAAGCACACAGTTAAACATCCTGAATCCAACAACTTAATTAGTGAGAGACAATATGGTTTTCACCACGAAAGATCCACAATTGACATACTCAGTCTCTTCATTCATACCATCCATCAATCAACTGACCAACATAGAGAAACTCATCCAGCAGCCCTTGATATTTCTAAAGCTTTTGACAGAGTGTGGCACCGTTCCCTGCTGTCCAAGCTCCCTTGCTATGGACTAACGTCCTTCGTTCCTCTGCTGTCCTCATATCTGAGCAACAGAAAAATAAGAGGAAAGGTAGACGATATACATTCCACTTTCCACTCAATTAATGCTGGCGTGCCACAGGGAAAAGTTCTGGTGCCAACCCTGTTCCTGGTTCATATTAATGATCTCATCTGTCACCCACAATCCCATCCATTCATATGACTCAACACTTCACAGTTCATTCACACTCAAACACCAGTTTACAAAGTCTAATGTCTTTCTCAACACAGTACAGCCATCGCCATAAATACTTAGCTATAATTAATGAATGGGGACAAAACTACATTGTCTCATTTAATGCTAGTAAAACCAAATATATACAGTTTACTAATAGGCAGGTATTGCCAGTTTCGTATATTACCCTCAGTGCTACGAATATTCCCATCTCCAAAAGTATTGATACTCTCGGTGTCTCACTTAACAATGCCCTCAGCTGGACCTCTCATGTCAAACCACTTGCTAAAACCGCCTCAAAGAAACTTGGATTATTGTACGGAGTCCATAACTTCTTTACTGATGAGCAGTTAGCTATAATTTATATGAGTCATGTGCACTCTCAGCTTGAATAATGCACACCCTTGTGGAATGGATGTGGAGAGGTTGCATTAAAACAACTAGGCTACACAAAATTCAGAACAATGCTGTTGGAATTATTAATAACCCTGCTATTATAAATAAACTACCTCCCCTACAAGTAAAAAGGAATGTTGCCTCCCTTGCATTATTTTACATATATTTTTATGGCAAATGCTCAGACGAAGTTCCGTCCATCGTGACATGCTTTCCCTCGTGCTACACGGGCATCTGGTAGCGCTCATGACTGGAATGTCACACAGCCATATTGCAGAACTTCTGCCTATCAGAATTCTTTTATTCCCCGAACTGCATCTCTCTGGAACTTGCTTCCCTGGAGTTGTTTCCCCCCAAACTTCAACCTACAGCTGTTCAAGATATTTTATGAATGGAGCACTCCAGTAATCTGGTGTTTGGATTATTTTCTTTATTCATTTGTTTTTCCTTCCTCTGTTCTTTTATAAAAAAAATATTGGTGGCAATTTGTTTCATACATTTACAGCTCTATTAAAGAAAAAATATTTAGCTTCATGTAATTGGAATCGTTTGCCAATTATTTTATGCCCATTGCCTTTAGTATAATTCGTGTGCTCAACTGTGAAGCATTTATCAATAACCATGTCATCGTGTCCTTTGAATATCTTAAGTACTTGAATTACATCTCCTCATAACCTGTTCTTAATTAGGGTAAAGAGATTCAGGGCTACTAAACACTCCTTATATGGTGTATTTCACAATCTAGGTATCATTTTGGTCAACCTTTGTTGTACTCTCTCAAGTTTCTCTATGTCTATTTTGTAATAAGGCAACCATAACTGAACACAATACTCTAAGGGTGGGCATACTGGAGAATTATATATGGTGAGGATAACATTATCTGATTTATATTCAAAAGCTATATCTCTGAATCAGATTAATTTGTTGGCTTTCTTAACAGGCTCTATACACTCTTTGCTTGGTTTAACCCGCCGCATGCCAGCTACTTTTAGCTCTATGGGTCGCCTTCGTGCCGGCCATTTTTTGACCTTTTTTCTTTGGCTAAAATGATAGATTTTGATGTGAAAACAATGAATTTCACCATTAAAATACTCACCAAAGCACGGAAATGGGTTCTATTGAGTCCTGCATACTCGTATACAGATATTCCTGCTCTCGCAATCTCATTATGTAGGTGAAAGAAAGCCGTTTTCTGTGTAAGGTAGACTCAGGTATTTATGCTGGGAAGGTATAGCAATGTTCAGTACACTTTTCTCATTACTTATTACTTCAGCATCTGTCACAGTTTGCGTGTCGGTCTCACTGTGCATGCATTGTCTTACACTTTCTTGAAGATAGGAATAACCTGACTTCACTATACAGTATACAGTCCCAGCACTTACAAGAAGGTAATTACAACTTGACTTCATTATGTACAGTCCTTATACTTACAAGAATATATTTACAACTTGACTTCACTATGAATAGTCCTTACACTTATGTGAAAATATTTACAACATGCCTTCACTATGTACAGCACTGGGTAAGGCACATAGACAGAGGCAGAGCGAGTGTGAGGGGGGAAATTGTAATGCCACAAATTTAGTATTCATGTATATGTTTAGAGGTACTGTAATTTCTAAGTTAGATAGAGTGTAATCCGAATACTAGTCTATAAGGCTCCTGTTCTAAGTAGTAGTTCATGTATTAATGATCGATATAGGGACAACTTTATTTTTATATGTATATATCTCTGTATCTATGCATAGGTAGTGTAACTGGAAGTGTTGAGCTATGGGAGTTCCCCCCCATCTGGTTGTTAACGAATAACAGATGCGGGCAACATTCCCCTTGCTTGTGGTGCGTCATTGCCGGGCGCCAAGTTTAAACCTTAAACAGAATAATAATGGGTATGCAATTCTTTCCGTATCATTGTTGTGAAATGCTTACTAATGAAGCTGCTAGAATCCAAATATGTGAAATTAATAGTAAAAAAAGGCCAAGATAATGTAATTTGTGAGGATCAAGTAGTTCTGCTTGCCTTAGCCGTCACTAGATGGCATAAGCTACCCCAAACTCAAGGCGGGATGGCAGTAAATTCAGTATTTAAATGTAGTAAGGATTGAATCTCAAATTCTCCCCAGTTCAATCAAAAGTCCTAATGTCATGTGTACTCTACTGTATAAATAGTGAAGAGAATTAAACCTCACCATATCGCAAAAACACAGTCTCATTTGATCTAGCAGTAACGTCCCTACGTGCCCGACAAGCCACATTGGCTACCCAGACGTTGTGGATAACAGACATTGATTCAGGTGAGCTGTACACATTCCTCCTTTCTCCCCCCCTTGCTTGTTTTAATTCTTGCTTGTCGTGAGCAATATAAAGTAAACGTAGACATTGGCTACCCAGACGTTGTGGATAACAGATGTTGATCCAGTTCACAGACACCGTGACTTTGGGGCATGCACGAGGCCATCATGTGATATTGCCCATAGACTCGACGTACACACACACACTACCCACGAATAGATTTATAATTGAATGTAGTAGCAATTGAATTATGAATCAATCAGGTGAACCTTTTTTTTTTTTTTTATAGTAGATAAGGTACAGAATTTTGAAAGTTAATGTGATCATGTAAAGGAAAGGCGAATTTAAACTCATCAACCGTTTTCTTTTCTCTTTTATTAATAGGTTAGGAATATTGGAAGTGTTGAAGTGAATTTAGTGGTTGTAAGGAAATGTAATTTTTAGTTGTTCCTCGAGGCTAAGCAAGCCCGAGTGATTATGAAATATTAGTGAATTGTGTGATGAGTTTAGACTGGCCCGACAAAATAGTACAAGAGTGAATATTTTTGGTTCGAAGCTATGCCAGCCCGAAAAGACAGTTCATGTCATTAAATGACCCAGTCTTGAGGCTATAGACGAGCCCAAGAATAACTGATAATCAAGAATGTAATGTGATGAACTCAGGAGTCACTGCTAAATATTCAAATTGTTTCACTTGGTAACAGTACTGCATTAATATCGCCCAAACTATTACTTAATTTACACCTCTTTTCATATTATTAAAGGTCATGTAATTCAAAAATGTCTGTTGTTTAACAAGTATAGAATTCTTAAAGTAGAGTTGTTCAATCTGTACATGGATGGGGTAATAAAAGAGGTACAAGGTAGGGTAGTGGATGTTGGAGTGGCCCTGGTGAGAGAGGATAGTGTTTGGAAACTCCCTGTACTGTTGTTTGCAGATGATACTGTGTTGTTGAGTGAAGACGAAGGGGAGCTGCAAGGCTTGGTGGATGAGTTTGGGAGAGTGTGTAAGAAACGGAATCTAAAGGTGAATGTAGGGAAGAGTAAAGTGATGGTCTTTGAGAGAGGTGAAGTTAGTGAATGTACAGCGAGGTTGGATGGTGAGGAATTGGAAAATGTGAGTACGTTTAAGTACTTGGGTAGTGTGATGAGTAAGGATGGAGGTTTGGAGGGTGAAGTGCTTGAAAGGGTACAGCAGGGAAGAAAGATTGCTGGTTCTTTGAAAGCAGTGATAAGAAACAGGGAAGTGAGCATGGAAGTGAAAAAGTTACTACATGACAGTATTGTGATACCAACTCTAACGTACGGAAGTGAAGCTTGGACATTGTTGGAAGGACAAAAGCCAAGAGTGAGAGCAGTGGAAATGAGTTATTTAAGAGGAGCCTGTGGAGTCACGTGGAGAGACAGGCTGGCGAATGAAGATATAAAGGAGCATTGTGGTGTGGATGTGGATGTGATAGGAAGCGTTATGAGAAACACACTGAGGTGGTTTGGTCATGTGGAGAGGATGGAGGGTGAAAGACTGACGAAGAGAGTGTATGTGAGTGAGGTGGAGGGGGGAAGAGGGAGGGGGAGGCCGAGGATGAGATGGAGGGATGGGGTGGAGAGGTATATGAGAGAGGGGGGTGTGAGTTGGGAGCAGGGAAGTGAAATGGCGGGGGACAGGGCGACTTGGAGGCGATTTGTTTGTGGCCACCCCAAACGGGATTGAGGCGTCTGGCAATAGATAGATAGATAGATAGATAGAGTAAAGTATATGCAATTTTGATATCCAACCAAGGGAATTATGTCCTCTCACGCATGACTCACTCCTCTTCCAGTTCAAGATTCCTCCACTTTGGGAACGACTAACACACGTGATACTAACTTATTCTCGACTCGGCCAAAAAAATACAAACGCTACTAAAAATATCCTTTAAGCAATTAACCTTTATCATTCAAAGTCGAAGTTACTCCCCCCCCCTTTATTTTTTCTTAGGTGAATACTTTATCAGTCATTGAGGGGAGACTAAGTTGAGTACCCTTTGTATTATCAACGAGAAAGTTAAACAGAACCACAATGGCGGGATAAAAAAAAAATCTGAACGTTACAAAGTGAGTGGGTGTATGACCTTGACTGCCTGGGGCATGGTAGAGGAACAGTTACCATACATGCCTGCCAATTTTTCCCCGTGAATCTTGAAAAATGTGGTCATAGTGAATTTTTTAATTTTAAGCCATTTTAAAATGGCACTGGCACTGACCACAGATTTTCGTCACATAATTTTAAAATGGCATTGGCACGCGGCGGGTTAACATAATTTATATTTGAATTCCTAAGTCTTTCTCATGACTGACATCACTTAGTTGAATATTGTTCATGGTGTAACTGGCTTCTTCATTTCTATTTCCGATATTAATTTCTATCTGCCAGGTTTGGACCCAATTAAACAGTCGATTGAGGTCACTCTGTATTGCCTGCATCTGTAAAGATGTGTGTTCACTGTCTCCAATCTTTGTATCATCTGGAAATTTGGATATTTTACATATTAAACCCTCACTAAGTGGTAGGTGGGGGCACTCAGTGGTAGGTGGGGGAGCTCATCATCCACTCACTCGGTGTAGTGCTGCTTTGGGTGTCTGCCCTTTCCTCTCGTCTTTCCTTCCTCTTCTGTTTTTCTTTCCTTCATTCTATCCTCTTCCTTCTGCCTGTGGGTAACTTTACACTGAGTGACAAGCCAAGTGGTTTCCTGTACACCAGGAAACCATTTACTATGTTCGGGTGGTAACCGTATAACCAACTTACGGCGCCTGGTGGTTTAGTGGGTAATTAACCCCTCAATAGTCACCGGCACTGAACGACGTTTAGCTGATAAATGGCCATAGACGTCGTTTGAGTGCGGCCTATGAAAAACTGCAAAAATTTTTGGAAAGTGAACAAACGTTCTGAACGTCTTCAGACTGAGCTACATTACACTCCCATATACGTCATCAAGCAGTTCACAGCCTACTGCTGTGATGAGTGGATTTTCGATTTTTTCACTCCTGGCCATGCCTAAACAAGCACAACTACATCCATTATCTCGACCCAGGCAGAAAATATCATATTTGTCCTCTCTTGCAAAACACACAACCACCTGTTTACGATTATGAATAATACCGGCACAAACAAAAAAGACATGACAATAAGTGAAAAATACATTTTTTGTCTTGGTAACACTGCTTATTTGCTCAGGTTTGTTGTACTGGTTTGGATCATGTAATGCAGTGCGACTTGTAGAAAACTGTGAAAACTTTTGGGAAGTGAACGAACATCTGGGACATGAGGCTGACCATCACTCTCTCACACCTCATCTGTCACTGTCAGTTCGCCAGCTGCTGCTGTGATGAGTGGATGTACGATTTTTTCGCTCGTGGCCATGCATGAACACATAGTTACACCCATTATCTCGACCCAGAGAGAAAGTATCATATTTTTCCTCCCTTGCAAAACACACACAATCACCCTGTTTATGATCATAAATAAACACAGGCATAAACAAAAAAGACATGAAAATAAAAGAATTCATTTTTGTTTGGTATCTTTACCTATTTCCTCAGGTTTGTTGCACTGTTTTGAATTATTTTACGCATTCTTTGCCTTTTACAAGCATCAGCTTGTGCGAGGTGAGAATGGCAGGTCATCTCGCAATTCTGACCGTGCAAAGTGTTGGGAAACATCCAGTTGTACCCTTGTTCCTTACCCAGGCAGAAAATATCATACTTTCCCACATCCATGACAGACAGGCAGCAACATATATTGCAAAAATAACAAGGTAAAATAATAGAGAAAGGTGAACCTGTTATTATGGAAGAATTACGTTTTACCCCGTCTGTAAACATATTTATTTCTGCCTTGATCTCTGTATTCATAATAATTAGACTTCTTTGTAGTTTTGAAATTGCATTAAGATTATTTTTTAGCCAAGCACGTGGTGTGGGAACGGCAAGTTGCAACTCAACTTCCTATTGCCAATCAGATCTGACCTTCCACTTTCATCTCCCGTGCGAGAGCCTAGCCTCGGGGGCGGGCAATTTTCGCATTTAGGACTGGAAATTTAACCTTTTCCCTCCCTTTTCCAAGCATGGGTACAACGATAATGTAAAAAATGACACTACCATAAACATATTTTATACCAAAAAGGTGAAAAAATATTCATAGTATTTTTTTCTTCCAGTCAGTCGTAACATGTACTGAAATCATTTGATACCATCACATCTACTATATGCACAACATTTCAGCACCATTCACATTGTTTTGGGGGGTAAAAAAATGATAACAACATGTGCAATGTTGCAATGTGGCAGCACCTCAGCGGCAAATATCAGTTGCTGATATTTCTGCAACTTTCGCACTCCATTGCAAGCCACAGAATGGGTCTAGGAAGCTGGGATTTGCACTGTTAGGTGCATCTGAACTTTCTCTTCAATTTGACAAGAAAAATAAATCAATTTTCGAAACTTCAGAAAATGGACCTGGCTTCGGCCTGGGGTGCACATAAAATTCCAAACCCATGGCCATGGAGGAGTTAAGGTCCTCCAGTCGGATTGAGCCTATGTAAGTTTATATCCAAGGGATGGTTGGGGTTTATTGCTCATGTAATGCCACTCAGGGATCAGTGAGGCTGGTCACTCTCATCGTAAATATCAGGACCAACTTGTCTAGCCCCGGGCTCCTATGCTCCTCATGGGGCAACATAGGATTGGATGATGGATGGAGGGAGAAACCCTCATTTATATCACATCTCTCTATCTCTCTATTGCTAGACGCTTTAATCCCGTAAGGGGTGGCCACGAACAAATCGCCTCCATGTCACCCTGTCCCCTGCCATTTCACTGCCCTGCTCCCTGCTCACACCCTGCCTCTCTCATTTACCTCTCCACTCCATCCCTTCATCTTATCCTTGGCCTCCCCCTCCCTCTCCCCCCTCCACCTCACTCACATACACTCTCCTCGTTAGTCTCTCACTATCCATTCTCTTCACATGGCCAAACCACCTCAATGTGTTTCTGCTAATGTTTCCTATCACATCCACATGTGTATATTAACCCGAGGCATCCCATCGACGTATGGGTACGTCGCAACATTTTGTCACAGCTAGTCCCATCGACATACTGGTATGTTCTGCAATTGCAAGGTTCATAATTTGCACAATTTTCAATATTCATGCGTGATTTTTGGTACGTATACATAAGACACTTTCCTCTATTCCTCTACAAGATGCCAGGCAGGGACAATTCCTTACACCGCATAACCTCCCTCTCCCCTGCACGCCATTGTCTCGGCAATTCACCTGTTACCAGTGACCTGGCCAATGAAGACATTCAGGGCCAGAGTGATTCCCAAATCGATGACAATGTGGAGGACAAAGTTTACATAGCATTAGAGGAAGAAACAGTCAGAAATGATGATCAGGTAATGTCGCCAAACAAGGTCAGGTATGTTGAGTTAGTGAGTAAAACAATGCTTATAATGCCTATATCACTGTTTGAAAACCAATATACTCTCGTACTACATATGAATTTGTACCAAATAAATAAATAAATACTGTTTATGAGGGGTGTGGAATAGTTACCCTCCCATAGAACTCATTTCTTTGGAGCCTGCCTGATAGAAAACCCAGTAAGGTAAGGAGGTACTTCTACCTGTATTGAGTATTTTAAACCTCAGGTGAGTGATTTCTCTATGAATTTTCGATGTTTCTCACCAAAAGCGAAGGTTTTAGCCAAAAAATTTTTTTTTCCAAAATAGCTTGGGATTAGGGGGTATCGGAGGTGCGAAATCGGTCGGGACGTGACGGGTTAAAAACAGAACTGGACCCAGTACTGAAGCCTGTGGCACGTGACTAGTAACATCTTTCCAGTCCTATTCTTTACCATTTATTATGACCCTCTTTTTATGTTCTGTAACCAATTCTCGATGATCCCGAGCACACTGCCTCTGAACCCATCACATTCAATTTCTATATATCTATCTATCTAATGCCAAACACTTTAATCCCATATGGGGTGGCCACAAACAAATCGCCTCCACGTTGCCCTGTCCCCTGCCATTTCACTGCCCTGCTCCCAGCTCACACCCACCTCTCTCATATACCTCTCCACTTCATCCCTCCAACTCATCCTTGGCCTCCCCCTCCGTCACTTCCTCTCCACCTCACTCACATACACTCTCCTCGTCAGACTCTCACTCTCCATCCTCTCCACATGCCCAAACCACCTCAGTGAGTTTCTCCTAACGCTTCCCATCACATCCACATCCACACCACAATGCTCCTTCACATCCTCATTTTTCAGTCTCTCTCCATGTGACTCCACATGCTCCCCTCAAATAACTCATTTCCACTGCTCTCACTCTTGACTTGTGTCCCTCCAACAACGCCCAAGCTTCGCTTCCCTATGTTAGAGTTGGTATCATAATACTGTCATGCAGTAACTTTTTCACTTCCATGCTCACTTCCCTGTTTCTTATCACTGCTTTCAAAGAACCAGCAACCTTTCTTCCTGTACCCTTTCAAGCACTTCACTCTCCAAACTTCCATCATTACTCATCACACTACCCAAGTCCTTAAATTTACTCACATTTTCCAGTTCCTCCTCATCCAAGCTCACTGTACATTCACTGACTTCACTTCTCTCGAAGACCATAACTTTACTCATCTCTACTTTCACCTTTAGATTCCATTTTTCACACACTCCCAAACTCATCCACCAAGCCTTGCAGCTCCCCTTCGTCTTTAGTTAACAACACAGTATCATCTGCAAACAATAATACAGGTAGTTTCCAAACACTGCCTTCTCTCATTAGGGCCACTCCAATATCCACTGCCTTATCTTGTATCTCTTTTATAACCCAATCCAATTGAAACAACCATGGAGGCATGACACATCCCTGTTTCAATCCAACCTCCAAAGAGAAAAATTCACTCAATTCACTATCCACACGCACTGCAGCCTTAGCACCATCATACATACTCTTTACAGCATTCAGCAACTTCTCATCTGCTCCATATATTCTTAATACTTTCCACAATCCTTGTCTATCCACCCTGTCATATACCTTTTTTTTAAATCCATGAAGGTTGGATTCAACTTCTTTCCTTTCTTTAGAAACTTTACCAATAAATATCTGAGAATGACTAACTGATCTACACAACCTCTTCCCTTTGTAAAACCTCCCTGTTCTTCTCCAACTAATTCCTGTGTTAGGGAAATAACAGAGTATCCTACCATATACTGTTCCTATTACACTAAGAAGACAAATGCTCCTATGATTACCAAACACTTTTTTTTCCGCTTTTCCTTTGTACAAGGGAATAATTATACCTGATTTCCAATCCTCCGGGACTCTACCTTCCTCCCAGGCCAATCTGCACATCTTTCACATACATTCTACAACTATCTCTCCCTCATGGTTCAGCATTTCATCACACAATCCATCAATTCCAGGGGGTTTCCCCATTTTGACTTTCTTCATTGCTTCCATAACTTCCATCCTACTGATTTCTTCCTGTCTTCTCACCTCCCTCCTTCTCCCAGCAATTCCCCAGCCACTTATACTCGATATTATTTTCATTCTCTATGTTCAACAATTCCTTAAAGTGTTCTCTCCATTTGCTCACTTTCCCCCACTTCTCCACTAGTAATCTACCATTTATATCTTTCACTTCACGACTAACTTCACTGCCACTCTGTCTAAATCTCTTTACTTCTTTCCAGAATATTTTCTTATATTCCTTCCACTTTACACTCAAATTCCTTACAAATTCCTCATCCATCCACTCTTTTCTTACTCCCTCTCACTAATCTTTTCACCTCTCTCTTTCTTTCTACATATAATTCTCTCTTCCATCTCTCAGCTTCATCCACGCCCCTATTTCTCATCCATTCATTACATGGTTTCTTCTTTTGTGCCACAGCCTGTCTCACCTCTTCATTTTACAATGCTGTTCCTTGCACCCCTTTTCGTCTTCTCTTCACCCCACACACCACATCACATGCTGCACATGTTTCCTCTGTGAATATCTTGCACACACCTTCCACGTACCCCATCTGCTCGAATCCATATTTACCCAATCGTTCCTCCACTTCTCTCTCATATTCTGCCTTTTTTTCATCCCCTTGTAACCTTTCCACTCTCCTTGCATCTACTCCATCCTTCCGTCCTTCCCTTCTTCCATTTCACCATTTTACTTGGACCTTGATTCTGACCACGACCAAATGGTGGTCAGAAAGTCCACTCCCCCAACCTCTATATGCTCTTGCATCCATTACACATCTACGCATCCTTTCATCCACACACACAAAATCAATCATTGCCTTCCTTTCATTCAATTCACCACCCACCCTTCTCATCACTCGCCATGTATACCTGTGGATCATTTTGTGCCTGAAGAGGGTGTTGGCTATCATTAACCCCCTCCCAGCACAAATGTCCACTAAAACACTGCCATTCTCATCTACCTCAGCAGACACATCCCATTCACCAACTACTCCATCCACCTTCACATTCCCTACTTTACCATTCATATCATGAATAAAAAACACGCTTTCATTACTTTCAAGTTTTTCCATGCACACTTCCACATTTGTCCAGAACGCTTTTATTCTGCTTGCACGATCATGTGTTGGCGCATACACGCACACAGTAACCATCATCGGTAGTCCAATTTTCAATCTTACCCACACAATCCTTGAGCCAACTGATCCATACTCTCTTATATACTCCTTCCATCTGTTACTTACAATAATATACACCCCTTCATTTGCCCCCTCATTCTCACCTACTCACTCACATATGCCTCATCCATACTCTCATTCTCTCACACTCTCCCTGCCATTTAGTTTCAGTTAATCCACATACATCCACTTTTGCACCCTCAAGCACCTGGACAATCTCTCTCTCTTTCACCTCATCATTTGCACCCCTTACATTCCACGTCGCCATCCGTATCATGTCCTTTGTTCGGTCCTTAGTCGTAAACTTTTGGTCAGTCCTGGTCCGAGGCTTCTTGTTCGTATTTTTTGTTAGTTGTTTTCCGGGGAGGGGCACTAACCCTCCACCAACCCACTTACTGTCATGTAGGGAACACGTGTCGGTTCAATTTCTGAAGGAGTTTTCTATGGGGAACTTTATCAAATGCATTTTGAAAATCGAAATATACAGTGTCAACAGATCATATGTATTGAATATATCATATGTATTTCATCATGTGTATTGAATATATCATAGAAGAATTCCAAAAGATTTGTAAGGCAGAAGCGATTATTCTAAAAGCCGTGTTGTGAATCTTTGATGAGATAATTTAGTTCTAAGTGCTAAACAAACTTGTATCTGAAAATGGTTTCCAACAACTTGAACACCACTGAAGTCAATCATCTTAGTCGATAATTTTCTAGTTGCAATTTGTTGCCCTTTTATAATATCGGGGTTAGATTTGCTGATTTCCATTCATGAGACACCTTATTGTTTCTTTGTGATTTACTTAATAAGTATGCAAGGACAGTAGCGGGGGGGGGGGGAGAAAGTGAGGAGAAAGAAAAACGAGAAGAGATGGGAAAGGAAGGAAGGGGCGGAGGGACTGAATAAAATGAAAAGGTGCGAATGGGTGCGGAGGAGGGGGAGGGGGAAAGAGAGGGATGGAATGAGGGAAGGAGGAAACGAGGAGGGATGCGGTGAGGAGAGGAAAAGAAGGAAGTGAGAAGATAAGAGAGGAGAGGAGAGGGAGAAGAGTTGAGGAAGAGAGAGAGAGGGGGGTGAGTTGGCGAAGATGGATGCAAAGGAAGGAGAGGGGGAATAGATAATAAGGAAGAGGAAGAATAATTCAGAAGAGGCAGGTAAGGTAGAAAGCAAGGGATTTACAGAGAAAAGAATGACAGAAGGGAGAAGAGAGCAATGAAATGAAGGGCAGGAGGAGGTAGGGGCTGAAGGGAGAGAGGAGAGGGGATGAGGTGTGGGGAAAAAAGGTGGCGGTAGGAAGTAATTCGAATGGGAGATGAGGGAAATAAAATGAAGCGAGAGAAAACGAAGGGGTTGAGAGGAGAGGGAAGAGGAGAGCATAGGTGAGCGGGATGGAAAGGAAGGGAGGAGGAAAGAAGTAGGAATGGAGAGAGGAAGAGGGAATGAATGAATGATGTAATGGGAGGTAAAACGAGACAGGGAGGTAACTGGCCTGGTAGCATATCATCTGCGAATCTCTCTCTCTCTCTCTCTCTCTCACCAATAGCTTCTCCTCTTCCTCCAGATTTGCCCCTCAATCTTCTTCAGTTTCTTTCCATTTACTCATCTTCCTCCTATTTCACCCAAACCTTTCATTTTGCCTCTTCTTCCTCCGTCAACCTTCGCCCTTTCCCTCGTCTTTCCTCCATCTCTTACTCTCCTTCGCTCTCTTTCCCTCTCTCTTTTCCTCCATGCCCTCCTTCTCCCCCCCTCCTGTTTCCTTTCTATTCACCTGAACATAATTTTCTTCAGGTAGATAAGAGGTAAGAAAGAAATAATCGGAGAGATAGATAGACAGACAGACTGAGAGAGAGAGAGAGAGAGAGAGAGAGAGAGAGAGAGAGAGAGAGAGAGAGAGAGAGAGAAAGAGAGGTGAGAGGAAAGGAAAGAGTAAAAGCGAAACAAAACCTAAGGAATAAAATATAAAATTAATTATAGTAGAGTAGGAAAAGAGTGAGCCAAGGAAAGATGTGGAGTAGGGAGAGAATGAGGAGGGAGAAAATTTGGATTGGAAGAGTTAAAGGAAAAGTAGATGGAAATGGAAATGAAAGAAAGAGAAATGATAAACTAGCGAGGGAAAGCAGAAGGAGGAACAGAAACAAGAAGAGAAGCTAGGGCATAGAAGGACAGAATATCGGAATAGAAAAAGTAAAAGAAAAAGCATGAGAGTAGAAGTGAACTAAAGACTGAAAATACTCGTAGAAGAATCGGAGAAGAGATATTTAAGAAGTCAAGGAGACGGCGGAGGGAAGTTGGAAAAGAAAGGTGACAGAAGAAGCAGGGTAATGAGAAATGGAGAAATGAAAAACAGGGGAGGAAGAAGAGAAAGAAGGATGGGAGGGAGACCAGGCAGGACAGAAAGTCTAAAACAGGGAGGGATGTGAGATACAGAGAGTTTAAGGAGGGAGGAAAAAGGAAGGGCAAAATGGGAGAAAAGAGAGACGAGAGAAAAGGGGAGGAGAAAAGGATAGAATGAGGATGGGTAACGTGGAGGGAAGTGGGAAAGGGAATGAAAAAAGAAATAGAATATAAGAGGGTAAAAGATATGGTAGGTGCAAATGAGTACTTAGAACACAGAAGCAAACAGGAAGTATCCTGAGAACAAGAGATTTATTGATCCGTGACGAGGTTAACTGTTCAGAGAAAACGTAATTCTACCAAAGTTCTAACCAGCGAGTATAAAGAAAGGAGGAAGAAGACTTAGGGAAAGAAGAGGGGAAAAGGATGGAAGCCGGGAAGACAAGAGTAAGAAGGAAGGATGGAAAAGGGGCGGGGAAAAGCGTAGATTGGAGGGATAAGGAAGGGGAGGTGAAATAGAATGGGTTGGAAACAGGCAGGAAAGGCGAGGCGAAGGGAGCGGGTATAGCACAAAAGGATTATTAGTGATGGCAACAATGAGACGGAGGCTGGAGAAGAGGAAGGGAGGAGAGAACAAAGAGACAGATATAGCACAAAAGGGTGATTACAGTAGAGGTGAATGTAAAGAGGGGGTTGGGAGGGATGCAGGTAAGGAGAGAGGGGGAATGAATATGAAAACGTAGGGGCCTGATGGAGTGAGACTGGTGGGACTAGGAAAGGAAGATACTGTATGGTGGAGTGGATAGTACATGGAAGATGAAAAAAGGAAGGAAGGGAACGGGGAAAGACAAAAGGAAGAATAGTGGGTACAAAAACCATAGACCAGATGAAAGAAGTGGAAGGGAAAGGAAAGAGGAAGAAAAGAGGGGCAAAACTGACTGATTACAGTCAATGATGAAAGGACAGTGTGGAAGATGGGGAAGGTAGGAGATGGAGGGCTCAGGAGGGAGGATGGGGGAGATTTGAAAGTGGGGAGATGATTATGGTTGTGTAGGTGGTGTGCTGTGGTATAGAGGTGGAGGGAGAAAGAGGGGAGAGGGGAGCGGTAAGAGGGGAAGATGCGGGATATGGTAGGGGAAAAAGGAAGAGAGGAGGGAAAGAAGAGACTCATGGGAAATGAGGGAGAGGAATGAGAAAGAAATGGGGTGGGGGAGATGGGAGAAAGGGTGGGTGAGTTGGGGGGAATGAAAGATGGGAGACAAGAGAGGGGGGAAGAAAGGATATGAAGGGAACATGGGAGGGGTTGGATGGAGGGGGAAAGAAATAGCAATAAGAAGCGAGGGTGGAAGGGAAAGAAAAAAGAAGGAAGATGAAATGGAGGAGCAAGAGGGTGGGTGTGGGGGATGGGAGAATAAGGGAGGGGGAGGGAAGGAATAGAAATGAAACTGAAAACTGATTACAAGAGGGATGAAAAGAAAGGGGGATGGATGGGTAGGAGGATGAGGAACGGGATAGGTTGAAAGAGTGGTAGTAGAAAGTGGGATAAAGAAAAGGAATGGAGGGGCGGATGGGGAGATAATAACCTCTTCACTATCATAGCAGGTGTTGGGGAGGGTCGCTTTCATGTGGTAACACAGGTATAATACAACAGATCTCTCCAGTCTGAAGAGGAAAAATGATCTTCACCCCCTTCCCCATTCACCTAATGATGGTTATTGGATTGAAGGAGAAATGCAGTTTCAGCCTGCAACTAGCAACAACAACAGCAACAACTGTATGGAGGACATTTACACTGCATTCCGATCATCCACGAATGATTTTAAAAGGCAGCTTACGCAGGAAGTCTCCCATAATGGAGAGGTAAACGATGGGCGGGCGGATAGTGGACGTAGTTGAGAAAGTATGACTGGTTCAGTGAGTGGGAAAGGAAGAGAGGGATGGATAGGTGGATGGAAAGAGAGAGGGTCGCGAAGAGAAAAAAGGAAGAAGACGGGAAGAGAGCAGGGTGACCAGAGAAGAAGATATGTGAAGACAGAGGGGGAGAAGAAAAGAAAGGGAAGTGAGTCATTATATGGGAAAGAGAGACTGGGAGGAGGAATGAAGGAACGTGTGTGTGTTTGTGTGTGTGTGTGTGTGTGTGTGTGTGTGTGTGTGTGTGTGTGTGTGTGTGTGTGTGTGTGTGTGTTTGTGTGTGTGTGTGTGTGTGTGTGTGTGTGTGTGTGTGTGTGTGTGTGTGTGTGTGTTTATGTGTGTGTGTGTGTGTGTGTGTTTGTGTGTGTGTGTGTGTGTGTGTGTGTGTGTGTGTGTGTGTGTGAGAGAGAGAGAGAGAGAGAGAGAGAGAGAGAGAGAGAGAGAGAGAGAGAGAGAGAGAGAGAGAGAGAGAGAGAGAAGGCTAAAGAAGAGTGGCAGAGTAACACAAAGAATGTCGACTAAAAAGTTTTTAATGTCTGTAGCAAAGTTCACTTGTCACATTAACTCACGGCATCAACTGTTGCTGTAAGATGGTGTATATTCTTTGTTTAAAAATGATCTTTTAGTTCATTGGAATCCGCGCATGTTAATGTTACTACATTTAAAGTGGTGGCACCCTTTCTCAATATGCTTCCTATCAAGGATATTCTTCACCTAATGACAGAGTTTCATACTATAGTGGTTATCTATAACCCTCAACAACCACTTACGACTATAGTGGTTGGATGCGCTAAGCTCAGCATTATGGCTTGGTATCTTGTCGTGAGGGAGGTAGTTCCTTATATAACACTGAAAAAACAATCCCTTGGCCAAAACGTTTCAGAAAAAAACAAACAAACAAACTCTATTTCTCTAAGCTGACTTTTACTGTAGTCAGTCGATGATAATTTTCCTTCCAGAATTTGAGTTTTTTTTTTTTTTTCTTCCTCAGACTTAATATAATTGTATGGCAGAAACTAATAACTATGAAATAATAGCTAAAAACATCAACGTAGCGAAGGAGCGGAGAGGGAATTTGCAAGAATCGTGCACTTTGTGCCAAGTTTTTGCAGTTTAGCATTTTTTCCATACAGCCTGCTTTTCCACTGCCTAAGACCTCCAATTCTGTAGTTTGCTGCATCCGGTGACGTATTTTAAATATATGTTGACGCCAGTAGACGTGTTTATTCAGATAACGACCTCTCGGAGTCAAAGGTTCATGTAGGCTATATATAACCTAATTAGTTTGTACTCTAACTTCTAAAGTTGGGTAAAGTCTCCTGGAGGCAGGAAAAAAAAAACAAAAACTGAACTATGATGTTATCGTTTTGAAGATATTAACGGCATTGTATCTAGACATTTTGAAATGAAAATGTCTTGATTTTGGAAGGAACAACTTGTGCAATAAGTCTGTTGTAGTTGTTTATAATTACACATGAACTGTAAAACCCATTCCCATAAACCCACACTCAGAGTGCAAAGAATCAGAGGTTGGGGTGCCGTAGTTTACAACATTTATAATACATGACCAGCCTA
Source organism: Coenobita brevimanus (assembly GCF_032717465.1). NCBI lineage: Eukaryota > Metazoa > Arthropoda > Malacostraca > Decapoda > Coenobitidae > Coenobita > Coenobita brevimanus. The sequence continues at coordinate 25,943,901 of NC_136957.1, read as the reverse complement.
TGCCCCTTTATGGCATTACATAATCAGTAAATTCTTAACATTGTAACCAAACATGGACGGCACACGGCCATCATTCTGGTTGGTGCTCTTACCTCTTCATTACGATGACCTCTTTTATTAGCTTCAAGTTATTAAAGGCAATTCCAGCAGGTTAAGAAGAGCAATAAGTAACCCCACGGCTACCAAGAATCTCACCTGGGTAAAATAAAACAGTCTACTGGGTGCAAAAATGAGCAAAAATAATACAATTTAGTGACGGAGTTAAACCACCAGACAGAACCACAACACTCAATGTCATTAAGCGAATAAATGTACAGCAGAACTGTCATGCAATCATACCAGCACCCACACAGATAAAGAACAGAACTCATATACAGCCATACCATCCATGAAATAAACATAAACAACACAACACATACTTTTATAGCCATGCAATCCACCAAACAAATATATAAACAGCGCAAATCATATAAAACCATACCATCCATAAAACATATATTTAATCAGCACGGTTCATTTATAGCCATATCATCCATAAAACATATACACAGCACAACTCATTTATAGCCATACCATCCATAAAACAAATATATCAATTAGCACATTTATACACATAACATCAATCAAACAAACAGATAAACAGCACAACGTGTTTATAGCCTACCATCCATCAAACAAGCAGATAAACAACTCACCTCATTTATAACCATACAGTGCATCAAACAAAAAACATAAATAATACTCATCACGCAAACAGATAAACAAGAGGGAACTCATTTTGCCCCAGCAGGCGGCACAGCTGTGAACATGGCGGCGGTGCAGTTTGACGCAATATTTGGCAATGACGTCTGAACTATTAGACTACTGGCTGCGTTAGTTAGCAAGTTACATTCATTTACATCGACCCTGTAATTTGTTCTCACCTGACAACGTGAGTGACAGGCCATCGGATGGAAACACGCATCACTCGCCTCATCATTTTATTACGAGTCTCATTATTACCACAATCATCAACACCGACATCACTCTTCCTCACTTTATATCATCACCAGCATCAACATCATTACCATTATTGTCATAACATCACTCCTTCCCTTACTTTATTATATTACCAGCATCAACAACATTACTACTATCATCATCATCATCACTTCTCTCCTTCACATTATATCACCAACACCAGCATCATTACCACTATCATCATCAACATCACACCTCTCCTCACATTATTGTCATCATCAACATCAACAACATAACCACTATCATCATCGACATCACTCCTCTCCTTCACATTGTATCATCATCATCATCAGCATCACTACCACTATCATCAGCATCATTCCTTCACATTATATCATCACCAGCATCAGCATCATTACCACTCTTTTGGTCACTTTATTATCACCATTACCAAAGCCACTATTATCGGCATTAACCACATAAGGCTGATCACTCACCCCCCCCCCTTCCGCCTTTACATGTCATCAGCATTATTTTAATTACCACTATCATCCGCTCTTCACTTTACATCACCATTGTGATCATTTAATTCTATTTTCATAGTCATCATAAACACGCAATAGTCTCTCTCTCTCTCTCTCTCTCTCTCTCTCTCTCTCTCTCTCTCCAAAGCTCATCTTTAACACACTTTCTTTCAGTCTAATTTCCCATCCCACTCTACCTTGCTTCCCCCGATTCCTTTCCTTCTTTTACCTCACCCTTCCATACTACTTCTCTCTTCCTTCACTCCCCTTCACCCTCCTTCCTGTACCCCCCCGTTCCACCCCTAGCATTCCCCAACACTATTTTTGTCCCTTCTTTAATGTAATGGGAAAAGACGCAACTTAGTAAAAGTTCCATCTTTTTACCGACTGCTGAGCGTACAAGGGTGTGTAGTTGTTTAATCTTTCCCATAATTTAGCGCTCATAGTACTGCCCAGAGGGAATGGAAGGTAAGAGACCGAATGTACCTGTAGGGGAGAGTACGAGAGAGTGGGGTGGTTGGGTGAAGAAGGATGGGCAGGCTATGAAGAAGGTTGAGGAAATGGTAGGAGAGCAGGTGAGATGCGCATACCAAGATGGTGATGATGATGATGATGATGATGTTGATGATGAGGTAAATGGGGTATCTGAAAGAAAGAGAGATAAACAAGGAAGGGCGGACCAAGAACTAGGATGAGAAACATGGCTGAATATTGGAGAGTAAGGGAGTTAAATGAGAAAGAAGAAGTAGCCTAGACGAAAATAAATAAACTGACAGAGCAGAGGAAATTGGTTCATTCGTTTTTGAAGGCTCTAACATGCTTGCTTGCGTCGGCCTTGGTCACCTAATGGCAGCTCTCCAAGCTGCTCGATCTCTGACAACTTCTCTATTCAGTCCCTTATCCCTGAGGTCACACTCAATGACCTCGTCCCAGGTCTTTTTCGGTCAGCCTCTTGCAACCCTACCCCTAACATTAACACTTCTTTCTGCACCCAGTTATCGTCCCCCATCCTCTCCACATGCATAAACAATCTCAGTCCACCTCACCTCATCACAACACCAATACACTCCAGTCCCATCCTACCCCTCAACTCTTCCATCGTAAATCTACCCCCCACCCCCACCCCCAGGAATTACACTCAGGGATGCACTGCACATCCACCTAATCATCGTCATTTCTGTACGTTTGAGCCTGCAAATATCTTCTTCCTTTACTGCCCAAGTATCACCGCCATATAGCCTTACATTCCTAACACATGCTGCATACAAAGGTCCCTTAGCACGGGGGGAGCCCTCTCAGTGTCTGGTGAGGCAACAGCTCCTGGAACTTCGTCCAACCACTGCTCACTCTAGCCACGGAGCTAGCTCCAGTCTTACCTCCAGCACATAACTTGTCTCTCAAATAACAAAACTCTTCCACACACTCAAGAGGCTCACTAGCAAGTTCAATCCTTTTATGCCTGACAATCTCCACCCACTCTCCCCGACACACTGCACACATGAAATCAGCATTATCTCGCTGTTTACCTCTAACACCACTACATCTCTTATACACCCACTTTATCACAGACACTTCACAAGATGGAATTACTTCCCATGCCCTTGTGGCAAATAGCACATGGTCACTCTCCCACTTCTTTGACAGTACCACCACCAGCCCCAGATACCATCACTTTTGTTTTATCTGTATTTACTCTTAAGTCCTCGTGCGTCATACCATCTCTCCACTTCCTAAATCTTTCTTCCATTTCTCTTTCATTCTCTGCAGTCAACACCAAATCATCAGCATTCATCATCTCCCACAGGAGTCCATTTCTAAAGTCACGTGAGAGGGCTTCAAGTACCAGGATAAAACAATAAGGGGCTCAAAACTGATCCCTGCTACACACCAACATTCACGGACAACTTAACACTCAAATCTCAGTTCTCCCTTACCTGGGTGAGAGCATCCAGATACATGGCCATAACCACCCTAACCAGCCACTCGTCGATCCCAGTCTTTCTCATTGCCCACTTCACTACCTCTCTTTGGGACTCTGTCAAAGGCCCTCTCTATGTCAACAAAAACAAAATACAGTACCCTTTTCTTTCCTACATATTTTTCCTGAAGCTGTCGAACAATGAACATGGAATCAGTGGTTCCTCTGCCTGGCATAAACCCATACTGCATCTCATCAATATTCACTCTTTCTCTGATCATATCTTCTAGAACTCTCTCCATTACCTACATTATCTGGTCTAAAAGCTTTATGCCTCTATAATTTCCTCTTTCCAGGGCATTACTCCTCCCCTAGTATGCATTACAAATTTACAATGACACTCTTAAGCCAATCATCTGGGATAACAGGCTCATATATAATCGTATTTATCAGGTCAGTGACTAACCTCACTCCTATATCTCCTGAGGCGTTCAACATTTCAGCACTCAACCCAGATACACCTGCTGACTTCCCCACCTGCCTCATTCCTATTGCTTCGCTCACAGTAGCAGCGTCAATCAAAGGCCAAGGGCCAAACACTGACTCTGCTGGCTTCCAACCCTACCTGTCCCAGCCAAAGTCCACATTCAACAACCAGCTGTAATGCTTTTTCCATGTCTTTAATAACCCCACTGTTCACCATTACCCTTCCATCATCATTCATCACACACTGCTCACTATTCTCCGTCTTCATTATTTGCCACCTTAAATATCATATTCTTCCTTTCCACGTGATTTAGGTTATCAAGTAAAAGTCTCAATGACTCAGACCTTGCCCTGCAAACCTCCTTTCTAGCCCTACGCTTGATAGCCAAGTATTCCTCTTTGTTACCACCTTCTTCCATTCCAGGAAAAGCCTTCTCTTCTCAAGTGCAGCTACTACACCCTCATCCCACCACCAAGTTACATAGTGTCTTGGTGGGCGTCTTGTCCATCCACATACTGAATCAGTAACTCTCAAGTTATGAAAGAGAATGGATGTGGGTGGTACGATTAAAAGTAGGGGGAGAGGAAGGCCAAGAACATGGCTGAAGAAGATATGGTGGCGCAAATATTGGCACAGCTGCTGCAGATGACTTGCTGAAAAAAAGGCAAGATGGGGGATTATCTGAGAGGATTAATATGTGTGTAGTGACTGATAGAAGAGGGAGAGGTAAATCAAGAACGAGACTGAGGAAGTAGACTGAGTATGTGAGATGATGAGAGTGGGGAGACTGAAAAGAAGAGAGAAAACCTTACTGTAGAAGGAGACTGGGAATCGGGTTAGGGAGGTATATACATATAAGTAAAGCAGATGATAGCATTGATGAAGATGATGATGGTGATGATTTTGATGATGTTGGACTGGTTAGAAGATTAAGGAGAGGTAACCAAAAATGAGACAATAATGAATGATGGAGGCCAACAAAGAGGGGTTGTTGGGAAAAGTAGAGGTCGACCAATATGAATGTGGAAGTACGGGATGGAAGAATAGATGACAGTGCATTAAGCAGTTGAACCCTGAATAGTACTTTCTGTCTTTCTTGTAGTGGAGATAATTATTGTAGGTGGGGTTGCTGAAGAGGAGAAAAAAATCAGAAAAGAAAGATTAAGACAGAGTTCGAGGAACAAGGTAGGAGGGCAAAATGGGGGATGGGAATAACAATAACGATGATGATGATGGGGAGCCTAGAAGGATAAAAGTAGGTCGGCCAAAAACGATGAGGAACCACAAGGCAGGGAAGAGGGAAGGTGCACAGAGAAAAAGTGGCTGAAGGAGGAAATGGTAGATCACAAACGAGATAAATGGATGAATGAAAATGTAGATAAAAAATGGAAATTGGAAGAAGAAACAAACTAAGAAGCAGGTGGAAGGACAAGACAAAGGAATATATATGAGAGGGCGGTGTCATGGTGTGGGGAGTCACTACCAAGGAGGAAACAGAAATGCCTGGAGACTTTATTGTTAGACCTACTACACAGACGATGCCATTGTCACGAATTCGCGCGAGTGTATTTATAAATTTGTGACATTGTACATCAGTGAGAAAACCACGAATTCTAGTAGAATTCCCACTGCGCATCACTCAGTTCAACCGCCCTCGTATTCACTCCGATCGGGATGGTTTTCAGAACATTTCTCACTGTTTCACAAGTGATCATTCTTATGCACGACATTAGTGCCTTCACTGAGTGATTTATTGTGAGCGTATATCGCTCACTTTCTTTCCGTTGACCATTGAAGTTCGAACACGGCCATCCCTCGTCCTCTTTCATAGTTTGAAGTTAGTCAGGTTTGGATCGTCGCAAGTGCAGGACCGTTTGTGCCCAGCATAACGCAGTGCTGCCGTTGTACAGCGAGTTCCTGAATCTCCACCTAGATGGTGAATTGGAGAAGAGGGTTTAGTGAATTGCAGCAGCTGATGTCCTGCACAGGTGCCCAGTCTTTTCGCTCAGCTCCCATCCACTGACCAGTATTTCTTTTTGTTTTTTCTAGGCTTAAGTGTGTTAGCTTTTGAATGAGCGAGTGATTGTATTCTTGTTATTTGAATTCATTTTTGAGACTCATGTAACGTAAATTTATTCATTGTAATTAATATATTTACAGTTCTTTTCTTGAGTTTAATGTAGTTAAACTCGTGTTTTATTTCTCCACATTAAGTTTATTTTAGTTGCTGCTCCTAGTTTGCACAAATGCTTTACATTATTCATAACTGGTACTTAGGCCAGTTCTTTTCTATCAAGCTTAAATCCGTTGTGCCAGCCAGGAGTTAATGCACCAGCAAGAACCTGTGTATCATTATTAGCATTACTTATTGATTGTCAGGGGTGGAGTCACTTTCTCCAGAGGCTAACAGTACTAACAAACAGCATGCGTGAGTAATTAGTCTCTGCTGTGTACTGTTGAGAAAGTTTAGAAATTCTCATCCTTAGAGAATCGGCGAAATAAGCTGGCATAAAGTAAAACTTGCTGCTTGATTTTCACAAGTAAATTCTTTGTCTCTATTTTCAAGCAACATCTAAGCATTTTTAATACATAATTTCACATCCCCCCATGACATCTGGTGACCTCATTCCAGGATATTAACTCCTAGCTCTAAAGTTATTAACGAGATTATACTCACTCACTCACACTTAGGTATTTATCACTGAAGTCTATAGGCACTATCTTACTGGTGGTTATTGATTCATTTCTATTAATTTTACGTAATAGTTTTCCCAGTCAGTTGCTTCTTTTTTAATTTTCTTTCTTTACCAGTTTAACTAGATAAAACTAGTAACCACCAACCTGTGCCAGTATTCTTTACTCTTGATTATTGGCATTTCTCTGCAAAATAATAGTCAGTACTCAGTTTTTAGCGGAGCCCACTCAGCCTTAGTTGAGTTAGCATCATGACTACTAATATCTATGTACAGGAAGCCAAAGATATGGGGCTTAGCGACCCCCCAAAAATCAAGGAATATGTACTTCCTCGGTTTAGTTACGAGCAGCAACAATAGAATGATGCTCATGAAGAGCGTTGAATTCAGCATGAGGAACGCGAGAGAGAACGCGAAAACGAGCGTGAACAGCGTGAAAGAGAACGTGAATACAAGCGAGAACAGTGAGAGAGAGAACGTGAATACGAGCGAGAACAACGAGAACATGAACGTGTCGAGCACGAGGCACGTTAGAAACATGAAACTGAGATGCTGAAGCTCAAGTGAGACTCCTTGGCTTCAGACACATCTGGTGGAGTTAACCCAAGCTCCACGAGCGCTCTCCCTGCACATGTTCTGGCGAACACACACATCAAGCTTCCTTCATACAAGGAAGGCGAGCGAATCGAGCCATTCTTAGCTCGTTTTGAAGACATGGCTCAGCTGTACCAGCTGGATGGGGCAGCTAAGCAGCTCCAGTTTCTTAGCTTATTTGAGGGCCCTGCTCTCGATATTCTCCACAGGATTCGTGGAGACAATCTCACGTATGAGATGATGAAGGCCACACGTGTCAAAGCGTACGGCCTCACAGCTGATGATGCCAATAGTCAGTTTATGAGGGTGCGTTTACAAGAAAAAGAGACTGCCGTTCAGTTTCTTGATTGGCTTACTGCTTACTTAGATGAGTGGATGGAGAAAGATGAAACTCCTTCCACGCGTGAGGGAATAATTGACCTTATGCTGTGCACGCAGCTATAAAAGTCATGGCCTACTGAGCTTATGGCTCAGCTTACGATCTGCCAGGTAAGGGATGCCAGCCAAATGGTGGAGAAGGTTGATGCATTCTTCACTGCGTACGGGTATCAAACTCGTAAGCAACACACCTGGAACAGGAAAGCTGACAAATCTGGGAAACCGTCTCAGACTGAACCCCAGCAACAATGCCATTCTCAGAATAATGGCCAAGGTCTAAACAAACTGCTGAAGAAGGACCAGGGGCAAAACACCCAGAAACCTGAGTGGAAAGGGTACAACAAGTACACTAACCAGCAGCAGTATCAGCCACGCAATCGACAGTCGGGATTATCCTTTTCTGCAACAGCCCCAGTGTATTGGAGGTAGGAGGTGAGCGCAGCCTTCATTCCTCAGCAGCAGCACGGTGGTGTCGTCCCTAGCAGTACGGGTACTCCCCCACAGCTCACTAGCCCCCCAGCGACAGTGAACCCTCCACCACAGATGGTCAACACTCCATCTCCCCAGACAGTGAGTATGACCCCTCAGGTATCTAATTCTCAAGGCAACATGTTTGCCACATCATTTATTCAGCAGCCTAATCAGTGGCTGGCTGCTTCCTCCACAGGCCCTCCCACAGGCAACAGTGCCTTCCTTGTTCAGCCAGGGTTTGTGGGAGGCATTCTTGTGAAGGTCCTCAGAGATAATGGCTCCTCAGGTTGCTCTGTCAGGCAGAGTCTAGTTTGGCCTGAGGAGTACACAGGTCGACAGAACCATGGTCACCTTATTGATGGATCAGTTAGATTGTTCCCTGAGGCACGTATCCAGGTGGCATCTCCATTTTACACTGGCACGACAGTGGCAGTTATGTCAGAACCTTTGTTTGACCTAATGATAGGCAATATAGCAGGTGCCAAGTATAGTTGCACCATAGATGACGCTACTCAGACTTCAGCAACAGTAACACGAGCCACCAATTTCCAGAACATTTTCTTATATTCCCTCCAATTTACACTCAAGTTCCTTCCAAATTCCTCATCCACTCTCTTCCTACTCTCTCTTACAAGTCTTTTCACCTCTCTCTTCCTCTCTGCATATAACTCTTCACTGCTGCAAAATGAGCTTTGCAGTCATGTAGTTACCTCAAAATCCTGCTGGTGCTTTATCCATTTCTTTATGATGACCTCATTACCTTCAAGTTACAAGAGACCAGTCAGGTAGGTTTAGAAAAGAAGTAACCCCACGACTAAGAGGAATCTCACTTTGATTAAGTAAAATAGTCTACTGGCTGCAAGAATGGTAAAAAATGACGTAGTGAAAGATTTAAACTACCAGAAAGAACCGCGGTACTCAGTGCCATTTAGCATAAAAATCCACAGAATCTCTTCCAAATAGCCATTCCATCAATCTAAGAAATAATGAATAGAACTCATATAGACCCATGACCTTCAACAAACTAACAGATAAAAAACATAACTCCTATACAGCCGCTACATCCATCATGCAAACAGAGAAAAACAAATCCTGTCCATCAAGCAAATAGATAAACGCTAGTACTATCCATCATGAAACAGAGAAACCCTAATATTATCCATCAAACAAACAGATAAACCCTAATATTATCCATCAAACAAACAGATAAACCCTAATACTATCCATCAAACAAAGAGATAAACCCTAATACTATGATCAAACAAACAGATAAACCCTAATACTATCCATCAAACAAAGAGATAAATTGTAATACTTTCCATCAAACAAACAGATATACTATAATAATATCCATCAAACAAACAGATAAACAGTTATAATGTCCATCAAACAAACAGATAAACAATAATGCTATCCACCAAGCAAACAGATAAACAACTAGCATAGCACTCAGTAGAGTGCATACCTTCGCCAACGCCTTATCTCGCAATGTTAAAGAAAGTGAAACAAATCGTGGATCCGCACCTTTATCGGGATCCGCACCAAAATCTAATGAAGTGTATTCTGGGCCAAGGCCCGTTCTTCTACCAAGTTTCGTGGAAATCCGTCCAAAAGTTTTTGTGTAATCTTGTTCACAAACCAACCATCCACCAAACAAATAAACGGACAGGGGTGAAAACATACCTCATTGGCGAAGGTAATAATACTGGGACCTGGAGCAGTGGCGTCTTCACCTTGGGTCCATCCCCCAGAGGCTGTCGAAGCAAAGGAAGAGGACAGCATGGGGGTCAATCCACCGCAAACTTCATGGTGAGGAGTGGCTTCGGTCACCAGGGCAAGTACCACATCTCTCCACACAACACATACAGCGACACTGTTTTTTTCTACACCAAGAAATGACTCCACGGTGGTCATCTCTCGAAGACTTTTTCTAGCCGGTGACATTGAAAGCAATCCAGGACCCATTAACAAATACGTACGTCAAGTACGCTCAAAACCTGTTACTTCGAATCGACAGACAGAGGGTTCAGTTCAGTGCAATTCTTGCAAGAACTGTACCCATCACACCTGCACAACACTTGCATCCAGGGTACATTACACAAACACCTGGACCTGCTCCTAACCCCCCCCCCCAACTAGCCCCTCTCTAACTTCCTCCACACCTCCTCAGCCAAACCCACCGATCCTTCCCATACCATCCAATCCCCCAACCCCTCCCATTCCTTCCCGTTCTAATTCACCCCAACCCTTATCTCTGACACAACTTTCTCTTACCCATTCCTCTCCACCCACATCCCCATCTTCCCCCCGTGCTGCAGCACCCAACACACATCGTAACACACAACATTAACATTCCCCAAATAAACATACATGGCATAAACACCAAACAACAAAAACTCACAAAAATCATCAAACAACAAAACATACACATAGCCATCTTACAAGAAACAAAAACAGGCAGAACACAAAAAACACCTACATTTCATAATTTCGCCACCAGACTGGGTGGTGGCGGTGGACTCATCACCCTGGTAAACCAATCCATTAACTTTTCAGGTACTAGTGTTTACGCAGAATCATTTTTACCCCACATGACACCACAACAGAAATACAATAAATTAATATATGCACTGGTAACAAATCACACATAACAATTGCCAATACATACATCCCCCCCCCCAATCATCCTCCACAGTACCACAAAGTTACTCTCCTCAAATACATCATATCACTAACATACCCAACATCATCCTGGGTGGTGATTTCAATGCCAAGGCGTCGGCCAGGCATGTCAACAACCCTGACACAGACAGAGGGCTGGTGTTACAATCCCAAACAAATAATATTTTCTTCCTCAACAATCTCCATCAACATACCCATATCCCACACCAAGGCCTCTTCCTCCCATCATCCCCACACATCACCTTTTGCTCCCCAAACCTCGCCCCCAAAACATTCTGGAGAGTGGTCAAAACCCTTGGCTCTGACTACCTCCAATCATCGTCATTACCAACACCAGAATCACCCCAGCTGGCCACAGACACACATACACTAGTTATAAGATAGCCAACTGGGAGGCCTTCACGACTGAAACAGAGCAACACTTTGAAACATTAAACAGTACACCCATCACAAACATCAACACCGCTGTGCACACTTTCAATGCAATTATTCAAAATGGAGACAAAAGTCACTTCCCAAGAAACAATAAAAAGAGACACAACCCCACCTTCATACCAGAAATTCAAGGCCTCATCAGTCAATGCAACATACTACAACACTCACCAATACCCCATACAACAGACACTGTACAACAAATGCAAGATCTCAACACTCAAGTAAACAATAAAATATCAGAACAGCAAACACTAAATTGAAATAATTATCTCCAAACACTTGATTACAAAACAAACACCAGCAACCTCTACAAAACACTTAACAGCATCATGCTCTCCAACAGCTACACTACACAATCACATGCTGCCATCACAACAACAAACATCATACCCTCACACAGACAACAAGCAAACACTCTCATCAATCACTTTTCACACGTCAGCCATTTAAACCCCCATCGCGACGACCGACGTGTCATCCGACGCAAGAGACAATTCCCTGCTGACCCAGACTTTGCACCTTTCACTTACAACCAAAGCACATCATTAGCAACCTTAAGCACTCATCTGCCTGTGGCCCAGACAACATAAACAACATATACCTTAAACACCTTGGACCACAAGGCACACAAGCACTCACCAACATATCAAACTACACAACATAATACCCAACATCTGGAAGCATGGCACTACCATCACTATCCCCAAACCCAGCAAAGACCCCACGTTACCTTCCTCACACTGCCCCATCGCACTAGTCTGCACCCCCTCCAAAGTCAGTGAATGACTGATGATACATTTAATTACACCTCACATCCCCCTAGCCTCATCACAACATGGTTTTAGGCCACTACACTCCACAAACACTGTTCTTATGCACGTTATACAAAGAGTTTTTGATGGCATCAATTCAGCTAGGCCATTAAACAGAACACTCCTAGTCACACTAGACATTAGCAAAGCTTTTGATGCCATCCACGGCCACAACCTCACAATCTAAATATTCAACACAAACATACACAATAACACAAAAGGATGGCTAGCAAACTATTTAGCAGGCAGATGTGCACATGTAACATTTGCCTGTCAGGCAATGAACATCAGAAACTTCACAAAGGGCATCCCCCAAGTATCTGTTTTGTCCCCTACTCTCTTTAACCTATACATGCACGACATACCCACACCCCACATACCACAAGTACACATAGCTTCATATGCGGACGACATGACACTTACATGTACACACCAAAATGCAAACACAGCTGCACACATCCTCCAGCCTTACCTAAACATACTATTCGAATGGTTCACCACAAACAGACTCAAAATAGCCCCAGTGATTTCTACAGTGACCCTTCTCACAAACTGGCCAGCAGGATATAGTCACATTCCACTCCTCACCATAAACGTCACTCCCTTACCCCCCCCCACACAGACAGACAGACAGACAGACAGACACACACACACACACACACACACACACACACACACACACACACACACACACACACACACACACAAAATCCTTGGTGTAACATACAATACATCGATGTCATTTAAACAACACGTCACAAACATTAAAATAAATTATCCCATTAGCACCCAGCATCCTCAACATAGGACAGAGCTGGGCATTTTCAAAATTTAATAAAGAAGGGAACCCCGGGGTAAGGATCTATGAGCTTTATGACTATGAGCCGACAGGTAGAGGGCGGTATGCTTGGTACCCTTCCAGCAGAATCCCTCGCACAAGAAATCTGGGAGCCAATGGGTTAACACCAACACTCAACACCTTAAGGTCACTTGCCCATACAACATTTAGACACAGGAAAGAAACCACCACCACAGTATATAAACAATATACAGTACTGTATACGTTCAGTGATGAATCATGCAAGCCCTGCTTGGGCTTCTAACCTCACTAAAACACACTACAACACTCTGCTGACCATACAGAACAAGGCCCTAAAAATAACCACAGGCTGCACAGCTACTACCCCCACAGACCACCTACAGTACACCAAGAAACCAAATTCTACAAAGTCAAGGGTCGTCTAGACATGAGAGGCACACAAATTCTTGCAGCAGCCTCCACAAACCCACACCATCCACTACACTACATGGCAGCACATCCACACACACACACCAAGGAACGTCAAAACAACACCCACCACACGATATCATACACAAATAAACATCCTTCTGCCCTCACCTTCCTTAAACCAGCTTCCAGAAGTATACCCATGTGGTAGCTCAAGCGGTAGAGAGGTGGTCTGCAGTCCTACCGGACCCAAGTTCAAATCTGGACTGGGGCAGGGAACAGTTTGAGGATTTGAATTTCATAAAAATCAGACTTTACCGATCTACCAGAAGACCCGCCGACATGTCGTAAAAATACCCCCGCTGATACCAATACACCAGTCCTGTATGAGACAGCCCTAGCATGTATTCAATATGGACGATGGGTGTAGGCGCCGAAGTGGTGACATGTAGAGGTGTATGTATGTAGGAGGACTACTGGGCCTTGAGTGCAGGCTGTGAAGCTTATGCCCAGAGTCGGACACATAAAAAAAACGAGAAAAAAAAACTTGCTTCTCCATTCAGTCACTTAGGCTACGGCCACACCGAATGCAACGAGCGGGGAGGTAGTGTTGAGCAATGAGCGGTGAGGTTAGCGTGAACGTGATGCATGTCCAAATAGGAAGTGGCAACCTCACAGGCGACAGATAGTCAGAAGCATGCTTATAGTGAAATATCCCCTGGACAGTTCACTATCTACTGAGTTATATTTCATAGATTTATGTATTGATAAATAATAAAATTGTCAATGTTCATTATATATATATATATATATATATATATATATATATATATATATATATATATACACACACACACACATTCATATAGTGTATATACGTACATGTTTATTAGTTTTAAGCCTACGGTGTAACAAAGGGAATACAGCACTACATGCTAGTATGAATTCTAGACATTAATGGTCCTTGATAGGTTTTATAACAATAGTGGAACAAATGTTACTTAAGCAATCGTATGACGAAATAATGCTCGATTATAATTTACCATTTTTATGCAGTTATTCACGGATATCTTCCCAGTGCTTCTTTAACACTCCAGTATTTTTGTGGAGTGGATCATTTGGATCCCTCACAGCTCTCCTGTGGTACACAACTCCAATAGGGTGTTCAGTAGATGTAATTACCAGACCCCAACCTCCCCAGCACGCACTATCAGCACGACTGAACGATGATACAAATGCCTGGGGAGTGGGAATGTCGCGAGGCAGTGCGCAGCATTTGGAACATGCTGCATCGCGTAGTGACGAGCGTGGAGGATGAGCGGGGCGACAAACCTCCCCGCTCGTTCAGTGTGGCCACCCACATAGGATTTAGTGTGTTTTATCGTGTTGCCTCATTGGAAGGCCATGGCCGAGACCGGGCTTTACCACAAAGCTCTCAAGGAGTGTGTGTTGTGTTGTTGGTGCAGGCGATTGTGTGCAATGCAGTCTTCCATAAGGTGCTTAATAGTATGGGGTGCTGTGTTGCATCCTGGACAGGCATCAGCGACGGAGTCATCCAGCCTCTTCTGATAACTAAAGAGGGCTGGATGATGCTCACATCTCAGCCTGGCCAGGTGGACCTTGTCCTCACGAGGGAGGTAGGATTCAGAAGGGTCGATATCAGTAAGCCATGCATGCAGCTGTGTGTTGTCTTCAAGGGTACGGCCACACCGAATGCAACGAGCGGGGAGACTTAAGGACTCGGGGCTGTTCGGCCAGTCTGCCTAGAGAACAAGAACAACAACAACTACTACTACTACTACAATAATACTCCCATCATGCAAACAGATAAAGTATAATACTTTCCATCAAGCAAACATATAAATAATAATACTGTACTTTACATCAAGCAGACAGATAATCCCTAATACTACCCATCAAACAAACAGATAACAGGAGCGAACTCAATTTGTCCTCATCACACAACACAGCTGTGAACATGGCGGCGGTGCAGTTTGACGCAATATCTGACAATCATGTCTGAATTGCTGGACAATTGGTCGCGCAAATTTGCAAGTTATATTAAATACACTGACCCTGTAATGTGCCCTCACCTGACAGCGTGAGTGACAGGCCATCGGAAACACGCATCACTCGTCCCAGCACTGCATGTTATCACCAACATCATCATTACCATTATCAATTACATCAACATCATTCTTCCTCATTTCGTAACATCGCCAGCATCAGGACTTTTACAACAATCCCCTGCAACTGCATCATAATACTGAGCACCCTATTCCTAAATATCATCGTTACTATAGTCGCGGCGCGCGACTCTGAGGTTGTTATTATCGTGCTCTGGCAACCTACTATTCAAAAATGCGTCTAATTTCGTGTATAATATGAGGCGCATGTGATTCGTGTATAATATGTTCGTGGATAATAATATTTGTGTATAATATATTCGTGCATAATAATATGATTCGTGTATAATATGATAAGAAATTGGACGCACTTTTGAATGCTAGGTTGCCAGGGTACGATAATGACAACCTCCGAGTCGTGCGCCGCGACTATAGCACTGTCACCCGCATCACAATCGACATCATCATTATCACCATCATCACCATAAAACAGACCACTCTCTCCCTCATTCCATACATCATCATCACCATATATTGCATTATCACTTCAGCATCATCGCAATATCGTCATCACCATCATCATTACAAACAAGCATCATTCACAGCTTTACATTACGTCATTATCAGCAGCAGCACCAGCAGCATTGCCACTATCGTCAGTATCGTCTGCACAAATCAGAGCACTCTCTCCCTCACTTTATGTATTGTTACCATCATTAGTATCACTATCATCAGCATCACAAAATCTCTCTCTCTCTCTCTCTCTCTCTGTCCATCTACTCTTTAACACCCTCTTTCTTCCACTTTAACTTCCCATTCCGCTCTTCTTGCTCTCCTCCGATTCTTTTATTCTCTTTACCCTTTTCACCATCACACCCCTCTACTTCCTTCCTCCTTCACTCCATATCCCCCGCCCACACCCCAGCACTCTCCAACACTACATTTTGCCCCCCTTAATGTAATGGGAAAAGACGCAACACACAGAAAGCCTCATCCCTACCAACGGCTGAACGTAATAGGGCATTCATTTGTTTTATGAGTCCCATAACTTTGCACTAAGAGTAATGTCGCGTTGGAATGTAGGGTAAAGGACTGAATACGGGAGAGAGTACATGAGAGTGGTGTGGCATAAAGAAGAAGAAAGGGAGGTAGAATAAGAACAAGGTTAAGGACTAGGTAAGGCAGAGTATTAATCAGGGTGGAAAGATTAGAAGTAAGAGGAGAAAAAGTAAGAACGAGGTTGAGAAGGATATGACGGCATCATATGATAATTTTGATGATGCCCATGGCGATGGTGGTAATGATTTTTTTTTTTTTTTTTTTTTTTTTTTTAGGGAGAGGTTGACCAGGAAAGAGTTAGAGGGACAAGATGGAAGAGTATGTGGAAGAGCATTAAAGTGGGTGGGGTAAGTGCAAGAAGGCAGCGAAGACCATGAACTAGACTCAGGCACTAGATTGAATATGAGTGAGTGTGAGAGTCGGTTGGAATGGGTGAATACGGCCAGGCACATCAATATGGAGGACGAATAACAGCATGGAGGAATATATGAAAGAACACTAATGTTGGTCAGAAAATTAGAAGTAAGAAGGGAATACCACAGACGAGGCTGAGTGACATGTAGGGTAGGATAAGATGGCAGTAGACGGTGATGATGATGATGATGATAATGATGATGAGCTGGATGAAGGAAAGGACAACAACGAACGGGTGTGAGGAATTAGGTTGACTATGGAAGAGTATGGGTGGGGTGATTCCAAGAAGGAGAGGTAGACAAAGAACGAGGCTGAGGAGCAAGTTGGTCTATTAGATGAGGGAAACAGACGTAGATAGTAGTAGTAGTTGTAGTAGTAGTACCAGTCAACCAGCTTTAGTTTGTATCATGTGATAAATAAAAACACCTTTTCTATACACATATATATAAACAATTAAAAGGAATTCTATACAAACAAAGTTCATTACCTGTTTACACAGTAGTGGTGGTGGTGGTGGTGGTGGTGGTAGTAGTAGTAGTAGTAGTTGTTGTTGTTGCTGTTGTTGTTATAGTAATTATTATAATAATTAAAAAACACTCAAAGAGCGCATATCTCCACCAGTGCCATTGCAGGATCCGGATCCGGATTCGCCCCAAAACTTAATCAATTCTTTCTTGGTTCATGGCCCACCCTTCCGCAAAATTTGATTGAAATTCATTGAGAACTTTTGGAGATACCGTGTGGACAAAGAAACAAAAAATTCCTGGACCCTGATGATGACCCGGATCACCAGCCAAATCTAATGGATTGTACTTTGGGCCATACCCGACCCTTCCAAGAAACTTCAACAAAATCCGTCCATAACGAACTGAGCAATCCTGCTAACAGACACACAGACAAACAAACCAACGCCAGCAAAAACATAACCTCCTTGGCAGAGGTAATAATAACTAGAACTCTGTAACTGTCCTGAGGACAGTCACTAGTCTCCACCTACTGTTTCTTACAATGACTTTGACCCCACTGGGGCGGTTTGAATTGTTTTTCCTATCATCAATGACCCACGCTAGGACACTTAACCTGGGCTGTTCAGATTCCTTGTGCAGTTTGCATTGAAATCTCCAGTAGACACGATCAACTCATCTTGTTCACAATATAAGACTGATGTGACTCTTTCTGACATGCCCTTCCATTGCACATAAAGGATTTGGATTTAATTTTCTCTGAACAATGGCCCATGCCAGGACACATAACCATGGCCCTACAGATTCCTTGCACAGTCTCCGGTTTTCCTGGAATCGTCGCGAGACTCGAAGGCAGGAATGATAATAATACCTGGAAAAACAATAGTCTCCACCTATGTAATAGGTGGAGACTAACTAGAACTCTGTAACTGTCCTGCAGACAGTCACTAGCCTCCACCTACTCTTCCGGACGGAGGTCCTTGAAAACGATCACTAAGACATGAACAGAACCCCTCAGTAGTGTTCATAGGTCATGTTATGGTACATTCTGAAGTAGTTTAGTGGAAATTGGTCCACTTTCACCCTTCAGATACCTTGTGAAGGTGGCATTGAAATCTCCAATAGACACGACCTACTTATCTCCTTTATTCCTAATACTGATATGACTTTTTCTGACATGCCCTTCCACTGCGCATAAAGGATATGGAATTATTTTTTCTGTCAGCAATGGCCCACTCTAGGACACATAACCTAGGCCCCTCAGATTCCTTTCGCAGTCTCTATTCCTCAAGGAACTGGTGCTAGACTTTGAGGTCGGAATAATAATAATTCCAGCAAAAACAATAGTCTCCACCTGTGTAGTAAGCGGGGACTAATGGTGGTGATAATGATGAGGTTGGAGTATTTAGAAGGAGAGGAAGGCCAAGATCGAT